>NC_047118.1:17403543-18003543 GCF_902500255.1 Thalassophryne amazonica
TGAAAGCAGAACCCAGTTTTCCAGCAACCTCAATGGTCACACAGTTAGCCAGCAGCTGTAAAACAAACAAACAAACAAACAAATAAATAAATAATCAGTATTATGAAACATCAAGTCCCCTTGTGTCCATGTGATCTCCAGAGTCTTACCGTGAAATTCCTGGGGTCCACATTCAGTGTTTCAGAGTGCAGTATGCTCAAGTCTTTGTAGGTTTCCTTGATGTTGTCCATGTTGTCCAGAGCCTTGACAAGAGCCCGCAGGACAGTTTTCCCATGTTCGGCCACTTTGGCATTTGACTTGATGGCAGCGGCATCGGAGAGGTCTCCAAATTTTCCAAAATACCTCAGCGTCCAGGGGTAGACGATCAGACACCTGCAGAAACATGCAAACACCCAGAGTGTTACACATAGAACGAACAGTGACTCAGAAACAGAGGTAGTTCATATCACACGTTACTATCAAAGACAAGAAAGGATTCTCACCTGGCGAGAGCTGCTGGACCCACGGCTTCTGGTTTTACATTTGTAAAGATGTATTTGAGGGTTTTGCATTCGAAATCTGTCCAGACGACCATTTTGCTGACTGTATTTTTCACAGATCTGTGAAAACTCCTCTTTGAGGGTATGTGCACTTTATAAAGTCAATGTGCTCCCCTCCCAAAACCAGTGATTGGATGAGTGCTGGGTGGGTGGAGCACCTTTTTGATCAGCACAAATGATAATGAACATTTGGATGAACAGAACATGATGATTTAGTGGTGACATGGGGTGTAAGTATACTGTAAACATCATGACATCTGCCAGAATTTAGTTTTAAGTTAATTTTCTCTAATTGAAAGGTAACCAATTTCTACTTAACTCTGCTTTATATATATATATATATATATATATATATATATATATATATATATATATATATATATATATATATATATATATATATATATATATATATATATATATATATGTATGTATTGAACTTGTACATTTTTTAATTTAAGCACCTCACTTGTTAAAGCAGCATAATCGACCTGCACACTTGTAGATAAAATAGATTTTTTGTTTTACAGCTGATGGGCACACTTACTGTATACTCCCCTTGTTCTGAGGGAACCTGCTTGTCATTTTTGACAACCTGTTATTTATTTGTCCATTTTCTATACCCGCTTACTCCTATTAAGGGTCACTGGGGTGGAATGGGGTGGGGGGGACGACTGGAGCCTATCTTCTCAACAGCCATAGGGTGTGAGGCAGGGTACACCCTGGACATGCCAGTTTATCGCAAGGCCACATACAGACAAACAAACACATTCAACTTGTCATTCATCACAAATTTATGCAGAAAGGCTGCATTTAATCAGAGAACCCTTCTTAAATTCATTGCAACACACCTGGCTATCGGAATTGTTTTCTACTTATTGTTTCACACATCCTCACCCCCATTACACACACAAATTAAATTTGTTTATTTGTTTATTTGTTTGGATCCCCATTAGCTGCAGCAGGGCTGCAGCTACTCTTCCTGGGGTCCACAAAAGTCAACAAACACACTATACAATAATCAAAAATGCATTGATCAAAAGCTAACCAAGATTGCTCGCTATATCAACAGATGTCATTTTAGCAGTTCAAGAGTTTAATGCATTCCGGTAATAAACTCCATTCCTTCATACCCCTAAATATGACAGTGTTCTTTATGGCATTAGGGTAGGGTAAAGTTTCCCACCACAGCATGTCTGGTTATGTATCCATGATTTTCTGAACTGAAAGAGAAATTCCTAAACAAAATACAAGGTAATTTAGTGACAATAATCTTTCTGGTAAAAATGATCAGTGACTATAAACGTCTGTCTTTAACTAACAGCCAGTTTTAATTTTTATGCATTGTAATGATGTTAGCCCTATAACTGCACTTAAGTGCTATACAAGCAGCCCTAGTTTGAATAATCTGTAATTTATTTATCATTTCTCCGGAGGCATTTGACCAAACTGCTGGGCAATAATCCAGGTATAATAATAATGCTTTAATAGCATAATTCAAAGTTGTACAACTTAAAAACCTTGCATGTCTTCTCATAATCAATATACCTCTGCCCATTTTTACAAAAAGATTATTTATATGTTTTTCCATGATAATGTAGAGTCTACCATTACACCCAGCAGCTTAGTCTCATGTACTTGATTTATTATCATATTATTTATTTTAATGTTTAATATGGGGTTTTTCATAATAACACGACTGGGGCCAATAATCGTGCAGTTAGTCTTTTCTGTATTTAACACTAGCATATTGGATGTTACCTAGTCAACTACCTTGTGCAGTTCCATATTTAAATCAGCTTGCAAGTCATTGTGCGAGTGTGCTGATGTAAAAATGGTTGAATCATCTGCATACATCACTATACTAACTCTATCAAAAATATATGGTAAATCATTCGTGAAAATTGTAAATAATAGTGGGCCGAGGCAACTCCTTTGTGGCACTCCACATACTACACTCCTGGTGCCAGAAAAGCTGCCATTAAAACACTGTCTGTGTCCTGTTAGGTAGATAACTATAAAACCAAGTAAAAGCTGATAGCTCAAAACCGTAACCAACAAGTTTTTCCGATAACAAATCATGGTCAATAATATCAAAAGCAGCAGAGAAATCAAGAAACACAGTGCTGACTATATTCTTCTTTTCAACCTCTCTGAGCCAATCATTGGACATCTGAGACAACGCTGTGGCAGTGGAGTGACTCTTTCTATATGCATGCTGGAAATCAGTAATTAAATTATTCGATGAAAAAGAGTTAGTGATTTGCTCATATACAATAGACTCGATAATTTTTCCTAACACAGGTAGAATACTTATGGGTCGACTTTTTAAAGTGGAGAATGGAATTTTCTTATTTTTCGGTAGTGGAATAATTTTAGCCTGTTTCCACGCTTGCGGATATGTGTTGCAAGTAAAACTGAGGTTTATTATATGGGCTAAAACAGGAGCGATAAATTAATGTGTGTATTGTGGAATCGCCCTGTCCATATATCTGTCCGTGAGTCACTGAATGCCTAGATCTTGGTCTTGATTCAGGGTGATCACAAACAGACATGCTGATTCCTCACTCAGCTTGTCCTTTAGTTAGTCTGTTTATTTGAAATGTTTTTAACAAAATCTAAATTATATATATATATATACTGTCAGAATTCAGCTGCCGTTTTGAGTATTTCCAAAAGTTGCACAGCTATAAGCAAGAGCATGATGTGATGTGAAATGTACTTCATTGCCAAAATTGTCCATATTTTTTTCCCCTCAATCATTTAAAATTGTGATATTATGTATAATATGGTGGCAAAACATTTGGGCCACTAAAACATCAAAGACACCAAGATGAAGTAGGGCTCATGAATCATCAAAATGGTATCAATAAATCAGTCTGTGAAGATTTTCAAGATTAAGTTGAAAATCTTTGTTTCTTGTCTCGCATGTTTTTCCAAACCATCTTTAGTCCGGGTGTTTAAACCCTGCTCCACGAGCACGCCTCATCCTGCACGTTTTCCAACTCCTGACTCCATAGTGCAACAGATAACTGAAGAAATTGTTCAAATGTTGAAACAAGCACCAAATTTGGCACAAATACTCCTTAAATAATTAGTCTTTTGAAAAAACCCGCTTGCCACTTGAATTTTCAAAAGGCAGCCAGAGGATTTACATAGGGGTCAAAAATTGAAAATGCTCTCATCATATTGAAACCTATACCACGTTATTTGTCTGATCATAATGATTCCAAAAAGGTATAGTTTGGGCTATCTACGAATGAATGTTCTGGAGTTATGGGGTAAAAACAGCAAGCATGGTGACAATGGTCAGTTTCAGTTTGTACAGGGGTCAAAAGTTAAAGTTACTCCAAGTTTGGTAAAAGGTGGTGCAAATTATTAGTCGAGTTAATAGAGTTTCAAAAAGGAATAGTTTGCACCATGTGCCATCCATAGTTATGTTATGGGGTAACATATGTGACATGTCATAGAATCCAATGGACGTCAACATTGTTTGACCTTTACTGTGGAGACCAAATATTCAACACAGTCAAAACTATTCCATTTAATAATCCTATTAGTTCAACCAATAATTTGCACCACTTTTTACCAAAATTGGAGTAACTTTAACTTTTGACCCCTGTACAAACTGAAACTGACCTTTGTCACCATTCTTGCTGTTTTTACCCCATAACTCCAGAACATTCATTCGTAGATAGCCCAAACTATACGTTTTGGAATCATTATGATCAGAAAAATAACATGGTATAGGTTTCAATATGATGAGAGCATTTTCAATTTTTGACCCCTGTGTAAATCCTCAATTGACCCCTACCTGGCTGCCTTTTGAAAATTCAAGTGGCAAGTGGGTTTTTTCAAAAGACTAATGTTTAAGGAGTATTTGTGCCAAATTTGGTGCTTGTTTCACCATTTGAACAATTCCACTGCAAATATTCTGTTATCTGCTGCACTACCACCCACTACTAATGAACTCAAGTGTGCTCAGCCAATCAAGAGCTGAGAAACAATCAGGTGTGAGTCAAGCAGGTGGACACGGAAACCAGGCAGGACAGTCCAGGACCCGGGTCAGAGAACCTGCTTTAGTCCTGCTATCAATGAGTGTTACATATTTAAGATTCACACATTTAAATGTTTCATAATTTAAAGCCTTCTTAAGTATAATGATGTTTTTTGGGGGGGTGATGATCTAGTGGTTAAGTGTTGGGTTGTGATCAGAAGATCCTCGGTTCAAATCCCAGCCTGACTGGAAAATCACTAAGGGCCCTTGGGCAAGGCCTTTAATCCCCTATTGCTCTCGGTGTGTAGTGAGCACCTTGTATGGCAGCACCCTGACATGATTTGTCTGCCATTACAAAGGTCAGACATTTCCTGTAGTTTTTGACCAAGTTTGCACACTGCAACAGGGATTTTGGTCCACTCCTCCATACAGATCTTCTCCAAATCTTTCAGGTTTGGAGTTTCAGCTCCCTCCAAAGATTTTCTATTGAGTTCAGGTCTGGAGACTGGCCAGGACACTCCAGGACCTTAAAATGCTTCTTACGGAGCCCATCCTTAGTTGCCCTGGCTGTGTGTTTGGGGTCATTGTCATGCTGGAAGACCCAGCCATGACCCATCTTCAATGCTCTTACTGAGGGAAGGAGGTTGTTTGCCAAAATCTCACAATACATGACTTCATCCATCCTCCCTTCAATACGGTGCAGTCGTCCTGTCCCCTTTGCAGAAGAGCACCCCCAGAGTATAATGTTTCATACTCTGGGGGGTGAACACAGTTGCAACAACCATCTGCATCAATTCAACAAAAGGGCGTTGTATCAAACAACTACCTTGCAATTTGAAAAATAAAATGCTTGCAAACACAGAGAACATAAAAAAATTCACAGAACACACCCAAACAAAGCCACACTTTGCAAGGCTTCACAACACAATGGAAGTACTCCCAACAGTGAAGGACGTTACCTGATGGACCGTGCTCTTGTCTTTATCTCTACCTGGTTGGAAGAGCTGAGTAAGTTTATTTATTTACTTTATTCATGATTTTACTCTTACACTAGCTATATATATATATATATATATATATATATATATATATATATATATATATATATATATATATATATATATATATATATATATATATATATATATATATATATATATACACATATATATATATATATATATATATATATACACACACACATACACAGTAGTGTTCAGAATAATAGTAGTGCTATGTGACTAAAAAGATTAATCCAGGTTTTGCGTATATTTCTTATTGTTACATGGGAAACAAGGTACCAGTAGATTCAGTAGATTCTCACAAATCCAACAAGACCAAGCATTCATGATATGCACACTCTTAAGGCTATGAAATTGGGCTATTAGTAAAAAAAAAAGTAGAAAAGGGGGTGTTCACAATAATAGTAGTGTGGCATTCAGTCAGTGAGTTCATCAATTTTGTAGAACAAACAGGTGTGAATCAGGTGTCCCCTATTTCAGGATGAAGCCAGCACCTGTTGAACATGCTTTTCTCTTTGAAAGCCTGAGGAAAATGGGACGTTCAAGACACTGTTCAGAAGAACAGCGTAGTTTGATTAAAAGGTTGATTGGAGAGGGGAAAACTTATATGCAGGTGCAAAAAATTATAGGCTGTTCATCTACAATGATCTCCAGTTCTTTAAAATGGACGAAAAAAAAAACAGAGACGCGTGGAAGAAAACGGAAAACAACCATCAAAATGGATAGAAGAATAACCAGAATGGCAAAGGCTCACCCACTGATCAGCTCCAGGATGATCAAAGACAGTCTGGAGTTACCTGTAAGTGCTGTGACAGTTAGAAGACGCCTGTGTGAAGCTAATTTATTTGCAAGAATATATATATATATATATATATATATATATATATATATATATATATATATATATATATATATATATATAGTGAGGAAAATAAGTATTTGAACACCCTGCGATTTTGCACGTTTTCCCACTTAGAAATCATGGAGGGGTCTGAAATTTTCATCTTAGGTGCATGTCCACTGTGAGAGAAATAATCTAAAAAAAAAAAGTCCGGAAATCACAATGTATGATTTTTTAATAATTTATTTGTATGTTACTGCTGCAAATAAGTATTTGAACACCTGTGAAAATCAATGTTAATATTTGGTACAGTAGCCTTTGTTTGCAATTACAGAGGTCAAATGTTTCCTGTACTTTTTCACCAGGTTTTCACACACTGCAGCAGGGATTTTGGTCCACTCCTCCATACAGATCTTCTCCAAATCTTTCAGGTTGAGAATTTCAGCTCCCTCCAAAGATTTTTTATTGTGTTCAGGTCTGGAAACTGGCCAGGCCACTCCAGGACCTTAAAATGCTTCTTACGGAGCCCCTCCTTAGTTGCCCTGGCTGTGTGTTTGGGGTCATTGTTATGCTGGAAGACCCAGCCATGACCCATCTTCAATGCTCTTACTGAGGGAAGGAGGTTGTTTGCCAAAATCTCACAATACATGACCCCAGCCATCCTCCCTTCAATACGGTGCAGTTGTCCTGTCCCCTTTGCAGAAGAGCACCCCCAGAGTATGATGTTTCCACCCCCATGCTTCACGGTTGGGATGGTTTTCTTGGGGTTGTTCTCATCCTCCAAACACAGCGAGTGGAGTTGATACCAAAAAGCTCTATTTTCGTCTCATCTGACCACGTGACCTTCTCCCATGCCTCCTCTGGATCATCCAGATGGTCACTGGTGAACTTCAAACGGGCCTGGACATGTGCTGGCTTGAGCAGGGGGACCTTGCTGCCCTGCAGGATTTTAAACCATGACAACATCATGTGTTACTAATGTAACCTTTGTGACTGTGGTCCCAGCTCTCTTCAGGTCATTGACCAGGTCCTCCTGTGTATTTCTGAGCTTTCTCAGTATCATCCTTACCCCACCAAGTGAGATCTTGCATGGAATCCCAGACCGAGGGAAACTGACAGTCATCTTGTGTTTCTTCCACTTTCTAATAATCATAACAGTTGTTGTCTTCTACCAAGCTGCTTGCCTGTTGTCCTGTAGTCCATCTCAGCCTTGTGCAGGTCTACAGTTTTGTCCTTGATGTCCTTAGACAGCTCTTTGGTCTTGGCTATGGTGGACAGGTTGGAGTGTGATTGACTGAGTGTGTGGACAGGTGTCTTTTATCCAGGTAACAAGTTCAAACAGGTGCAATTAATACAGGTAAAGAGTGCAGAATAAGAGGGCTTCTTAAAGAAAAATTAACAGTTCTGTGTGAGCCAGAATTCTTGCTGGTTGGTAGGGGGTCAAATACTTATTTCATGCAATAAAATGCAAATTAATTATTTAAAATCATCAATTATTAAAAATCATACAGTGTGATTTTCTGGATTTTTTTTTTTTTTAGATTCTGTCTCTCACAGTTGAAGTGAACCTACGATAAAAATGACAGACCTCTCCATTCTTTGTAGGTGGGAAAACCTGCAAAAGTGACAGTGGATCAAATACTTATTTCCCCCACTGTATATACCTTCGAACTGTTGAACATAATTTTATTCAGTTTATTGAGTCATAAACGACAGCAAAAATGTAGACTGTGTAAAACATTAATGATCCAAACTGAAACTGAATAATGTAAATGTAAGTTACATATTAAGGAGTCATCGTCTTTTATAGACCTTCTTCTAATATATGTGGGGAAAAACGAGCATTAAATGCTTTTTTCATTCTATTTTTGAATGACATATGTAATCAGAGGTTGACATGTCAGTAAAAAAAATGTATCTTGCCTTCTGAGAGGATCCACCCTGTGCAGGCTTCATTAAGAGATAAACCAAAGGGTGGACAGAAAATATTAAAAAATGATCTTTAGGCTCATTAAGATATGAACTCGAGCTTTTACTAAAAATTAGTAGATTTTAAAAAAATCTATTTTCCTGCTTTGTTCCAACATGTATTATAAAAGCACGAGTAGCAGATTTTAAAATAATAATATGATAATATATGAAATTATAATTAATTAAATTAAGTATTATTTTATTAGCAAAATACATTATTGCATCATAACAGGAAAAAAAAATCACTTTCTACAAGCTTTTTACACGAACATCTCAGTATGATATAAATAGCTAAAAAAAAAAAATGCTTTTTGAGATTCAGAAGTGGAATTTAACCTTCTTCAATGCTATCCACACACAACAAATATAAATGTGTAGTTGTCAGGTGGAGATCTTGTTTTTGTGTAATTTTGTGTAGTACTTTAACAGATTAAAGAATGCATGATATATTGGTTTGTTGTTGCAAGTTAAGTTATCACTTCCACAGAGGTCACAGGGGTGGGGTTTTTTTTTATCTCATGTGGCTTGTAGAGCCTCTGATGGTCATACAACCATATCTGTGAGGTTGTGGGTGTTCCCTTGCATCCGTTTGTGTATAAAAACCCTGACCAGCTGGAGCTGATCACTGCATTCAGCAACAACCAACTACAGGCAACATGAGTCTCAATGCTAAGGACAAAGAGGTGATCAACAACTTCTGGAAGAAGGCGTCTACCAGGGCGGATGAAATCGGTGCCGAAGCTCTGGGCAGGTGACTATAACCTCTAAGTATCTGATGTTCATCTTCTCGTGACGTTGAATTTCATACTGATGTGTTCAAATTATATTTATTACCCAGGATGCTGACGGTCTACCCACAGACCAAAACCTACTTTGCCCACTGGAAGGACCCGAGCCCCGGCTCTGAGGCCGTGAAGAAGCACGGAAAGATCGTTATGAATGGAGTTGCAAAGGCAGTGAACAACATTGATAATCTGACTTGCAGTCTTCTTGCCCTCAGTGAGCTGCATGCCTTCAAACTTCGAGTGGATCCTGCTAACTTCAAGGTCAGTGTGACAAATGAGTGACGGTTAACAACGTAAACCTGCAACCTTGATTGTTTTTGTACCATTTTTAAAAGATACGTTAAGTGTATAAACAAATGTAAATCATGGATTTGTCCAAAGCATCTATTGCTAGAGCATTTGCAACAAACCAAGATTCCGTTGTGCGGATTTACCAGCATTCTTTTTCTGTTCTCTGTCTATCTTAGATTCTTGGTCAATGCATCCTGGTGGTCTTCAACTCCATGTTCCCTGGGGACTTCACTCCAGAGGTCCATGTGTCTTTTGACAAGTTCATGGCTGCTGTGGGTCTTGCCCTGTCTGAGAAATACAGATAAACAATACCCAGTGAGAACCAATAACAGGAACGCTCCCTGTCACCTTCAATATGAAGAATAAATGATCAGATTAAAACAAAATGTGTTGTTGTCTGTGTGTTTCTCTCTTATTTTGGTACACTTCTGGTACTGTTGGGTATTTTATTTTTATTCCTATATTGTATACACAGTTCCAAAGTGGTCATCATGAAAGAAAGAAAGAAACAAACAAACAAAAGAATGTGGTATATTTGAAATCAGTTGTTCTTCAGCTGTGGTCAAAGGACCAGTGAAACAGCCAGTGATGGTACAAGTCAAGGTGGTGGATGCATGAACATTTATAAGTCACTGAATATGTCTTGGACTTCACTTACATCAGTCATTAAGAAAGAAACAGTATGATCTGAATATTCATATTCATATTATTCTTATTAGTATCGTTATTATTAAAACAGAGTAATTAAGCACCAAGACCACAAAAGCCTATTCTATGTCAAAATGAAGCAAATATTTGTTTGTATTCTAAATGATGTTATTATTAATACATAATTAACCCATAATTCTGAGAGAGAAATTTGTCTTCCAGTTGAATCCATCCATCCATTTTCTATACCCACAACCACACTCAATTTATAATCAAGCACTTACTCCAATTAAGGGTCACGGGATTACTAATCTCATTAATGCAAATGTTTTAGGCACCTTAGAAATTTGATAGTGTGCAGTAGCATCTGCTTTTTTGTTGTTGTTGTTCCTTTTACGTTAAATGAACAGAAAATGTATTTTAACAAAAAACAAATGTGACATTTTCCTTTTGTTAATTTACACATACAGAAATTAATCACTTAAGAACTTACAAACCTCATTTTCAAAAATAAAGATGCTTTTTTAGAATGTGTACTGTCTGGAACCTAACAGCAGTAGTAAAGTGATTGGAAAACCAGAATAAGTACAGATGCATTTTCTTATAAAATTCCAGTATACACACACACACACACACACACATACATACATATACATACATACATACATACATATATACACTCAACAAAAATATAAATGCAACACTTTTGGTGTTGCTCCCATTTTGTATGAGATGAACTCAAAGATCTAAAACTTTTTCCACATACACAATATCACCATTTCCCTCAATATTGTTCACAAACCAGTCTAAATCTGTGATAGTGAGCACTTCTCCTTTGCTGAGATAATCCATCCCACCTCACAGGTGTGCCATACAGAGATGCTGATTAGACACCATGATTAGTGCACAGGTGTGCCTTAGACTGCCCACAATAAAAGGCCACTCTGAAAGGTGCAGTTTTGTTTTATTGGGGGGGATACCAGTCAGTATCTGGTGTGACCACCATTTGCCTCATGCAGTGCAACACATCTTCGCATAGAGTTGATCAGGTTGTCAATTGTGGCCTGTGGAATGTTGGTCCACTCCTCTTCAATGGCTGTGCGAAGTTGCTGGATATTGGCAGGAACTGGTACACGCTGTCGTATACGCCGGTCCAGAGCATCCCAAACATGCTCAATGGGTGACATGTCCGGTGAGTATGCCGGCCATGCAAGAACTGGGACATTTTCAGCTTCCAAGAACTGTGTACAGATCCTTGCAACATGGGGCTGTGCATTATCCTGCTGCAACATGAGGTGATGTTCTTGGATGTATGGCACAACAATGGGCCTCAGGATCTCGTCACGGTATCTCTGTGCATTCAAAATGCCATCAATAAAATGCACCTTTGTTCTTCGTCCATAACAGACACCTGCCCATACCATAACCCCACCGCCACCATGGGCCACTCGATCCACAACATTGACATCAGAAAACTGCTCACCCACACAACGCCACACACGCTGTCTGCCATCTGCCCTGGACAGTGTGAACCGGGATTCATCCGTGAAGAGAACACCTCTCCAACATGCCAAACGCCAGTGAATGTGAGCATTTGCCCACTCAAGTCGGTTATGACGACGAACTGGAGTCAGGTCGAGACCCCGATAAGGACGATGAGCATGCAGATGAGCTTCCCTGAGACGGTTTCTGACAGTTTGTGCAGAAATTCTTTGGTTATGCAAACCGATTGTTTCAGCAGCTGTCCGAGTGGCTGGTCTCAGACGATCTTGGAGGTGAACATGCTGGATGTGGAGGTCCTGGGCTGGTGTGGTTACACGTGGTCTGCGGTTGTGAGGCTGGTTGGATGTACTGCCAAATTCTCTGAAAGGCCTTTGGAGACGGCTTATGGTAGAGAAATGAACATTCAATACACGAGCAACAGCTCTGGTTGACATTCCTGCTGTCAGCATGCCAATTGCAGGCTCCCTCAAATATTGCGACATCTGTGGCATTGTGCTGTGTGATAAAACTGCACCTTTCAGAGTGGCCTTTTATTGTGGGCAGTCTAAGGCACACCTGTGCACTAATCATGGTGTCTAATCAGCATCTTGATATGGCACACCTGTGAGGTGGGATGGATTATCTCAGCAAAGGAGAAGTGCTCACTACCACAGACTTAGACTGGTTTGTGAACAATATTTGAGGGAAATGGTGATATTGTGTATGTGGGAAAAGTTTTAGGTCTTTGAGTTCATCTCATATAAAATGGGAGCAAAACCAAAAATGTTGCATTTATATTTTTGTTGAGTGTATATACATATATATGACCCTCTGCTTGGGCCATGCTACAAACATAAATTACAGAAATAGTTCACAGAACAATTCACGGATGAATATACAAGAATTGCTGTTGGTGCACAGGACAGGAGGGTAGCCACCACAAACACGGCGCTTCACTTTTTCCACATTTTGTGATGTTACAGCCTTATTCCACAATGGAATAAAAAAAATTTTTCCTCAAAAAAATTCTACTCACAACACCCCATAATAATAACATGAATATAGATATACAAGGGTAGGCTGAAAAGTTCTACGGCTGACTATGATGCAGTTGTCGAACTGAACAAATTCAGGGTTATTTTTCTACATAGTCTCCCTGTAACTCCACACACTTCTTCCAGTGGTGCTTGAGTGCTTCGATTCCCTTGGCGTAGAAGCTTTCATCTTGAGAGACAAAATAGTCCTCAACGGCAGCCATCACCTCATCATTGCTCCAATAGTGCTTCCCAGCCAAGTTTTTTCAGGTTTGGGAACAGATGAAAGTCCGAGGGTGCCAAGTCAGGGGAGTATGGTGAGTGATCTACCAGTTCGAATCCACACTCGTGGATAGTGGCCATGCCCACTGTTGACTTGTGAGCTGGGGCATTGTCTTGATGGAACAGCACCCCTTTTGTCAGCTTTCCTGGTTGCTTCTTTTTGTTAGCCTTGCGTAACTGTCTCAGTAGGTTAGAATAGTACTGTCCATTTATGGTTTGTCCCTTTTCAAGATAGTCCACAAACACAATGCCCTTGGCATCCCAGAAAACTGAAACCATGACCTTCCCCGCAGACGAAACGACCTTGGCCTTCTTTGGAGGTGGTGAGCTTGGGTGTTTCCACTGCATTGATTGTTTTTTTGTCTCTGGTTCAAAGTGGTGAACCCAACACTCATCCTGGGTAAGAAAATGTTCCATGTAATTGGCTGGATCCTCTTCAAATTGCGCCAAGTTTGCCTTCGACATGACTAGCTTGGTGCATTTCTGATCAAGCGTCAGAAGACGTGGCACCCACCGAGGTGACACCTTTGACATTCCAGGTTTTTCATGCAGAATGTGTTCAATTCTCTCACGGGATATTCCCACAGCATCTGCTAGCTGATTACTCGTCGATCGTCTGTCGTCCATCACCATTTCATGAACAAGGTCAATGTTTTTCTGGGTTGTGGCTGTTGCAGGCCGCCCAGACCTTGGGTCATCTTCAAGGCTCTCTCTGCCCCTCTTAAATTCAGCTGCCCACTTCTGCACTGTAGATATGGAGGGAGCTTCATCCCCTAATGTAGCAACCATATCCGCATGAATGTCCTTGGGCTTTAACCCCTTCTTATGCAGGTACTTAATCACACCGCAATGCCAGATTTTGTCCATTTTTGCCATTTCCCTCTACCACGAACTTTCAAACTTGGCTATGAACCACAAACTACCTCACAACCTGGAAGAATAAAACACAGTTAGTCATCAGAAGAGTTGAACTTAATGCATGCCAAGTTTGATTGAAATGGCATTTCTCCTTCTTGGTGAGCCTTAGAACTTTTCAGCCTACCCTTGTATTTTTTTTTTTTTGCAAATTGAATAATAATAATAATAATAATAATAATAATTAAAAAACCTAAGAAATCACATGTACATAAGTATTCACACCCTTTGTTCAATACTTTTTTGATGCACCTTTGGCATCAATTACAGCCTCAAGTGTTGAATATGATGCCACAAGCTTGGTGCACCTATCTTTGGGCAGTTTTGCAGCACCTCTCAAGCTCCATCAGGTTGGATGGGGAGCGTTGGTGCACAGACATTTTCAGATCTCTCCAAAGATGTTCAATCTGATTCAGGTCTTGTGATCTGGCTGGGCCACTCAAGGACATTCACAGAGTTGTCCTGAAGCCACTCCTATGATATCTTGGCTGTGTGCTTAGGGTCATTGTCCTGCTGAAAGATGAACCATCACCCCAGTCTGAGGTCAAGAGCACTCTGGAGCAGGTTTTCATCCAGGATGTCTCTGTACATTACTGCATTCATCTTTCCCTCAATCCTGACTAGTCTCTCAGTTCCTGCCACTGAAAAACATTCCCACAGCATGATGCTGCCACCAAAACAAATTAACATCCATGACAAATTAACCTTTAGCAAAGTGATCTGGGTTCAGATCAAACAAATAGTATCAGATAAACTTGCAGAGCCACTAAACACCAACTCAGACTGCTCAGTTAACGGCGCTGGGATGATACACATCAACATGTTATCTGACCCACTCCTCCCAAAGACAAGAAGCTATCTGTGGAAACCAGCTGCTCTTCTGAACGCCTTCACATTCAATCTATACATTCTAAAGGAGCATATTGTTTGATTCTGTCACAGAATCATCTTGTCTGATTGGCCTATGAGCCAAACAAAAAGTGACCATATGGATTATGAAATTCATTCCAAATTTATTTGTAATTCAGTGGTACCAAATAGGCTTATGTAAACCTGACAGGAACATGTTTGACCATTTCTAAACAATCAGTGGATGAACGGTTAATAACTGAAGGGGTAAAAATGTCAAGATTTAATGATCTTCAACATCAGGTTGTGGAATCATCGGTTTGATAACCTCATTTGGTGAAAATCTGACATTGTTGACAGAATCCAACTAGTAGGAATGTAAGAAACAAACAAACAAAAAATGCATAACACAATATGTGCATGTGGACAACAACACTATATCACAACAGCAAAATGATAACATCATCGCCGGCAACATATTCCAAAGATATGTTAGGTTTTTTTTTGTTTTGTTTTTTAGGTTTAGATACCATGAATGATGAGTGAGTGGTAGCATTTTCTGATTAAATACTAATAACATTGCTCACCATAATTAAGTAATAATTTAATTTCTTCTTTTAGAACTTTGTGTTCTTGCAGAGATGCTGTGCACCAGTCTTATCCCATGCATTCACCGGCATGCTTAAATTATTTTTAAATATTTTTAAGTGTTTTTAGTATCAGTTACATGAAATGTTCAGCTTTTTGTGATATTTTAACTCTTTTACTTTAACATTGTGTTTATTTTATTCTGTGGGTTTTAGCTATTTTCATGTCTTGCTGTTACATTAATTTTATGTATTCAGTTGTATGCGCACTGGAGGTCATAAGGAAGTGGGATAAACTAAACTAACCATAACTAAACTTAACTACACATTAACATTCCCCCACAATGTGGATGGGTGATTCTTAGACTACGGGCACTTTTATGTCCCTTGATCATATTTTATGAAAAAAAGAAAAAAGGGAAAATTTCACACTTCTATAGTTATCTTTACAATGAAAGTGTTTTAAGAAATTTGTCCTAGTAGTCTATGATGACTTTTTCCACCTTTTTTCAGCATCATTATATGCAAATATTGCCGTTTTGTGCTTGTCCCACACCCAGACTTATGATCTTCAATGATAAAAATGAATAGTAAACAAATGTTTTTTCTAATGTTTTAAAATATCTCTGAATAAAATATCAGTAAAATAATCAAAACATAATTGGGGTATTCAATGTCATACAACTGTTGTGATTTTTTTAAACGAAATGTAGTTGTCCCACACTATTGCCGTAATTTCCACCACAACAATAATGTCCCTTTAAAAAGTTTGTATGAAAGATTGTGTGGGTAGTTTCTATGGAGATAAACAGTTACATCAGAGCACATGTATATAACACCAAATCACAACAAACAGTTGCCCCAAGGCGCTTTATATTGTAAGGCAATGGTGTGGTGGAAATTACATTTACAAGGCCAATAGTGCCCGTAGTTAAAGAATCACCCGGATGTGGTGAGACTGAGTCCAACTCCACCAGGAAGAATGTAAATATCAGTAAGTGATTCAATACAGTCAAATCTGGGTTGTTCAGAGGGAACAGATGAGTCCTAATCTGGATTTGAATGTCAGTCTTCTTTTCCTTCTTTTTTCCTTTCTTTCCTCCTTTCTTTCTCCTCTCTTTTTTCCTTCCTTCCTTCTTTATTTTTTCCTTCCTTTCCTCCTTTTTCTTTAATTTCCCCTCTTTTTGAATGGTAAATGGACTGCATTTATATAGCGCTTTTCCATCTGCATCAGACGCTCAAAGCGCTTTACAATAATGCTTCACATTCACCCAGATGTCAAGGTGCTACCATACAAGGCGCTCACACCGGGAGCAATAGGGGAGTAAAGACCTTGCCCAAGGGCCCTTAGTGATTTTCCAGTCAGGCCAGGATTTGAACTGAGGATCTTCTGGTCTCAAGCCCAACACCTTAACCACTAGACCATCACCTCCTTCAATTTTTCCTTCCTTCCTTCTTTTCCTCCTTTTTTCATTCCTTTATTTCCCTCCTTCCCTTTTCCTTCATTTTTCCACTCTTTTCCCTCCTTCCCTTTTCCTCTTTTTTCCCCACTCTTTTCCATCCTTCCTTCTTCCTTTTTTCCTTTCTTCCTTCATTTCCTTCTTCCTTCCTTCTTTATTTTTCTGTCTTTCCTTCCTTTCCCGCTTCCTTTTTTCCTTTCTTGTTTCCTTTCCTTCTTCCTTCCTTCTTTATTTTTCTGTCCTTCCTTCCTTCCTTCCTTCCTCTGTTCGGGTCCTGTTATGCACTGAACCTGCTGTCATTCTGTTGACTCTTTGGGCTCATCTTAAAACATTTATTTGGTGCTTATAGACAGTTTGATGTTTTACTTCATTATAGCACCATTTGTTGGTTTGAATAGAAAAGAATGGAGTCTTTATTGTCATTCTACATACAGTATACATACAGTCCGACACCCACTGCATCTGGAGTTTAATTTAACTTTATGGATGCTTAAATTTGATATTTTTATTGTTGTGTTTGATGTGTTACTACAATGAAGATCACTTCTAAATATTTTGCCTGAAAGTGTTTCAACATACAACAACTATTATTATTGTTAGCAAATCTTGCCATGTTATTAGTTGCTAGTATTTATTATTTTGTTTTATATTGTATAGTCCTTGTGTTTGTGTTCTCCACAACATTTTGGTGGATGACTGTGGGGCCCCTGTGACTTTGATCCTCTCTGTGTACGCCCCTGCATTAACCCATCCTGATTCTACTTATGGATCCAAATATCACTTCAGTCATAGCTCAGATAACTTTTTACTCACTATTATAAGAAACTCTACGATCTGAGTGAAGTGTTCTAAAGAATGGATTTACATAGTTTTACATGTTAAGAACTAAGTGTTAACGCATATGTGCAGCTCAACAAAGCGGAGCTGCTTGATCCTTCACAGAAATTCCACATCCTTCATGTTTTTCAAGAAACACAGAAATTTAGAGCGTCGGAAGGCAGGGAAATGGCATTTTAAATGCAGGGCGCGATGCACGCAGACCATGCACAGTGTTAACATTGTTTATTTAAATTGCAGTTTTTCATGATTATATAATCACACTTGCTAGATTGTAGTGTTACTGATTAATGACTATGATGATGATGCTGATCCTCCAGCACTTGGTGCCCTGTGGACAGCGTGTGGTGTGCATGACAGCAGCAGCGGCTCTGTGGACAAGGAAGATAGAAACGGATTCGTTATCTTACCAACTCCTCCCAAAGACAACCAGCTATCTGTGGTGAACCAGCTGATGTTCAACTATTTTATATATATATATATATGTATATATATATATATATATATATATATATATATATATTATATTTAGTATATATATATATATATCTATATATATATATATAAAGTACCAATCATACTTATGTAAACCTGCCAGGAAAACCTGGAGCAAGATTTTTTTGACCACTTATAAACAAATGTAAAAATGTAAAGATTTAATGATCTTCAACATCCACTTTCTGAAACGATTGATAACCTCATCTGATCAAAGCCGTCGACATGTTGTACAAGTGTAGGTTTGGGCAAAAACAACTAGAAGGGATATAAAACAAACACACAAACAAAACTACACAACACAGTATGTGCATTGGTTCACAATCTGGCAATGTGCACTGTGAAGTAAACTCATTTACATGTTATAAGCAGAAAAAGAGCTGTTACACATCTATGATGTGTTATCAGCAGACTTTTTTTTTGTTGTTCTAATTTTTAAAGCTACGGTGTGTAGGATTTAAGAATGTTGATTAGCAGAACTGGAATAGAACATTATTATTAGTGTATAATTCATCATGTGCAACAATGATAAGGTTAGAATGATTTCTTCATATGTTCATGGGAATGGGTGCTGACTCACAGAGACCAGCAGGTTGCACCAACATTCACCCAAAAGGGACATAATTCATCTGCATTTTGAAGCACAAACAAAAGACTGAAGGAAAAAGAAGAGAAACCAGTGTTTGCTTCCCCATTATACACTAAATGTCTAGTGCAGGCTAACAAGTTTGAGAACCTTTGATTATCACTGATTATCACAAAGGAAGTCAAGGGAGCATAAATCTCCATCACCATATTCTTTAGTGATGAGGATTAGAATTTTTTCTGCCCTTCATATAGATGGATCGATAGATCGATAGATAGATAGATCGATAGATAGATAGATCGATAGATCGATAGAGTATCATAGGTACACTTCAACTGTGAGAGACAGAACAACAACAAAAAAAATCATAAAATCACATTATATGATTTTTAAATCATTCATTTGCATTTTATTGCATGAAATAAGTATTTAATAACCAACCAACCAGCAGGAATTCTGGAACTCATAAACCTGGAGGCATTTGCAGTATTCGCTGGGACATCTCTACCTTAAGTAGAAGCGCTGTCAGATTAAGAGCTTGACAAATTTCTGTCACAATTTTTCGCTGGACTGAGGAAAGCAGACGGCAGTCTGTACCCAAATAAGTCAATACATGGCAGCAGGTATGGGCGTCATCATGATTGCTAGGCTTTATATAAAACAAATAGTGAATGTTTTTTCATTCCTGCAAAGGTAAGAATATTTCATGAGGCATTTTTCACCTCATGAAAAAATGCACTCAAACATTCATTATTTGTATATTATACAATGGCTGAGTGGATCCTTGTCATTTGACTGGTGCTTTGTATGTCATGTGACATGGATTATTTTTCCCATTTGTGTTGCATTGCATTTAAAGAGCAATTTGGTTCCATTTAGAGTGCAAATTTAATTCCATACGTTTGGTACCATTGCACTCTACACACACACACACACACACACACACCAAATTCATTGCACTGTAAGATCTGGAGGCTGTTAGCAGGACGTTAGAATGAAAAGCTGGACTAATTTCTGATGTGCTCTTTTTTGCTGCAATGAAGAAGTACACATTTATTTTTTGTAGTACATGTGTGCACAACTGCTGTCCCGGTTGTGTGAGCACATGCGCATGCAGGACAGCGACACAAGCAGGACACCGATTTGTTTCAGCTAACTGACGGTGCTAGTTCTTGTAAAACACACACACCCACATAAACAAAATCCACTCCGCTAAGCTGTCTGGATGCATGAAGAGCTGTTCAGATGAAAAGCTGACATGATTTTGGCTGGACTGAGGAACTACACAAAGTCTTTTTTTAATGTAAGTACGAAGTCAGTGCACAGCATCACCGGACTACACTTCACAATTTGGACTCCTATTCAAAGTTCGTGTTGGACTTTAGCAGGAGTGGAACACCTAAATGTAAGTCCCTTTTCTGTTGTCTATAAATTAATAAAATATCAAATGACAAGGATCTATTGTAACCGTTATATAAAACAAATAATGAATGTTTTTACATTATTTCGCCTCGTTGAATGTTCCAGCTTTCACCTCATGAAATATTCATACCACTGAACTCATAAACATTCATTATTTGTATAATACGCACCAGGGTGGGGGTAAACCTGATTTAGTGGCTTTTAATGGCCTTTATCAGACCGGCTATACTAAAATACAAAATGGGTGAAATGGAGATTGATAACCACGAAATGGGGGTAAATAATCACAAAATGGGGGAAATGGGGGAGCAAAATGGGGCCTAAAATTACAGCACATTTCGTTGCATGCACTAAATTATGACAAAACAAACTTTATATCATAGATTACTCTCATATAATATGCTTAACGCAAAACTGATGCCACAATCCAGAATCCAACAGCATTTCATTCCATTTCGCCAATTATTGGTAATTGTCAGTAGGTGGCAGCACATGCCATTTTGCATGTTATCACAGATCGTCACATATTTCATGAAATAAACGTTTATTGTCCCCATTTTGTGATTATTTACCCCCATTTCATAATTATCATTCCCCATTTCATATTTTAGCATGGCCCTTATAACCAGACAGTCACTGGGCCAGGCTGGTAGTGTGGCTCTACCCACCATGGTCCAAGCCAAAAATCAATAAATATATACACTCAACAAAAATATAAGCGCAACACTTTTGGTTTTGCTCCCATTTTGTATGAGATGAACTCAAAGATCTAAAACTTTTTCCACATACACAATATCACCATTTCCCTCAAATATTGTTCACAAACCAGTCTAAATCTGTGATAGTGAGCACTTCTCCTTTGCTGAGATAATCCATCCCACCTCACAGGTGTGCCTGTGAGGTGGGATGGATTATCTAATCATCTTCATCTTATCTGGTGTCTAATCAGCATCAAGATACTGATTAGACACCATGATTAGTGCACAGGTGTGCCTTAGACTGCCCACAATAAAAGGCCACTCTGAAAGGTGCAGTTTTATCACACAGCACAATGCCACAGATGTCGCAAGATTTGAGGGAGCGTGCAATTGGCATACTGACACCAGGAATGTCAACCAGAGCTGTTGCTCGTGTATTGAATGTTCATTTCTCTACCATAAGCCGTCTCCAAAGGCGTTTCAGAGAATTTGGCAGTACATCCAACCAGCCTCACAACCGCAGACCACGTGTAACCACCCCAGCCCAGGACCTCCACATCCAGCATGTTCACCTCCAAGATCATCTGAGACCAGCCACTTGGACAGCTGCTGAAACAATCGGTTTGCATAACCAAAGAATGTCTGCACAAACTGTCAGAAACCGTCTCAGGGAAGCTCATCTGCATGCTCCAGTTCATCGTCGTAACCGACTTGAGAGGTGTTCTCTTCACGGATGAATCCCTGTTCACACTATTCAGGGCAGATGGCAGACAGTGTGTGTGGCGTCGTGTGAGTGAGCAGTTTTCTGATGTCAATGTTGTGGATCGAGTGGCCCATGGTGGCGGTGGGGTTATGGTATGGGCAGGCGTCTGTTATGGACGAGAACACAGGTGCATTTTATTGATGGCATTTTGAATGCACAGAGATACCGTGACGAGATCCTGAGGCCCATTGTTGTGCCATACACATCCAAGAACATCAGCTCATGTTGCAGCAGGATAATGCACGGCCCCATGTTGCAAGAATCTGTACACAATTCTTGGAAGCTGAAAATGTCCCAGTTCTTGCATGGCCGGCATACTCACCGGACATGTCACCCATTGAGCATGTTTGGGATGCTCTGGACCGGCGTATACGACAGCGTGTACCAGTTCCTGCCAATATCCAGCAACTTCGCACAGCCATTGAAGAGGAGTGGACCAACATTCCACAGGCCACAATTGACAACCTGATCAACTCTATGCGAAGGAGATGTGTTGCACTGCATGAGGCAAATGGTGGTCACACCAGATACTGACTGGTATCCCCCCCAATAAAACAAAACTGCACCTTTCAGAGTGGCCTTTTATTGTGGGCAGTCTAAGGCACACCTGTGCCCTAATCATGGTGTCTAATCAGCATCTTGATATGGCACACCTGTGAGGTGGGATGGATTATCTCAGCAAAGGAGGAGTGCTCACTATCACAGATTTAGACTGGTTTGTGAACAATATTTGAGGGAAATGGTGATATTGTGTATGTGGAAAAAGTTTTAGATCTTTGAGTTCATCTCATACAAAATGGGAGCAAAACCAAAAGCGTTGCGTTTATATTTTTGTTGAGTGTATATAAACTATATGTATCACAGGAATGGGAAAATTTCACAGATTAGAAATTTTACATTTTGTATCATTATGTTACATATAAATCTGTACAGACTGATCTTGAATGTTGTAAACACAACATGAAAAAAATGGGAATGATTACCTCATCTAAAGGTCTCATGCTGGGTTACCATAATGGCTATAGTGTCAAACACAAGAGATCTTCTCTGGCAAAAGAGTACATGTACACTCACATTTGGCATCTTCCTTAATATACAACGCTCTGTACTAATATATATATATATATATATATAATATATATATATTATTATACTATGGTCTGAAATTGATTTTTGTTTTTAGTGGTGTATTTTTTCATATTTTCTTATACTTACCCTGTGCACTCACAACTTGTGGCGTGGATACAGCCATCGTGTCCCATTATTACCCAGAACGTGTAGGGGTCTTCATTCAGGGAAATCTCACGCACACATTGAGCCCTCAAGTAGTGGTACTCTGCCGGCAGTGGGGTGTGGATTTTGGTGTGCTGGATGAGGTGACCGTGGCCGTTGGACACCACGGGATAACTTGTAGGCCTGAATCTTTTTGCCATCCCAGCCACACTTCATCATTAGATGAACAAATACATCTGCTGTTGTTGGATCAGGATAGTCATTCAAAGATTCGGACCACGCTGGAACAGCCGATAATGCAAGCAGTACGAACAACTCACCATTGAGAACAACAGTTCTACGTCGTTGGTATTCCCGTTCCTGATCTTCGTCCTCTCTCGCTGGCAGGCAAATCTCATCCGCTCTCTCCACCAAATCTGACAGCTCCTGCTTCGCATTGCTGCTAACGTCTGCATCAGTCCATTATAGCAGTACTAAATCTTCTTGAGTCCAGTGTCTTTCAAGTATTTAAAAAGTTATCACTTCCCCTTCCCACTTCATCTTATGTCTAAAATACTTCCTACAGAAGCTTCTTTCAGGCTTATCCTTTTAAATTCTGAGAGAACCTCTTGTTTTTCTTTCTCTGGGATATTTATTACAATACATGAGAACACGGTGCATTGTCTCTGGCTGTGGACACTCCAAACACAGTCCATCCTGATGTTTTCCTAGGAGGAAGAGAGTATTGTTCAAGAAAGTATGACCAGTTAGTGAGTCTATCAATAGTGACTTCATCCTTTCTTTTCAACCGTTTTCTTCTTTAGACTATTTACTGAATCACTCTACGAGCTATTGAAATTAAGTGCCTACCCCTTTTTTGCCATTGTAAATTATTTTTCCTCCATACAATAAACTTGCCCTCTGCTTTGGAAAGATTGATACTGATGTCTATGTTTTCATTTGTCACAGCTTTTTTGGCCAACCTATCCACCTTCTCATTTGTTGGAATACCTATATGCACTGGAACCCAAATCAACGTCATTGCAACTCCTTTCCTTGCCACATCCCTAATCGCCAAAAGAGTGTCATAAATCAGGTCTCGCCAACTCCTGGAAGAACCTGTCCCAGTACTACTAATAGCTGACACAGAGCCACTGCACTGCACACCAACACTTTACGATGATAAATCTGTGATGTCCACTGGACTGCCAGTAGAAGCAAGCATCACACTTTACTATGTAGTAGCAGCTGGCTAGGGTACACTTTAATTACAAACAGACCAACGTACGCTACGTGTATGTTATGGTGCATGTTTTTTTCTTCAATTAAATGTGTACAGCATGCCAGAGCATTGCAGTGATATGACATGCTATCATCTTTTATCACCATTTACTTGAGTCTCATGAATATCACAAATTGCTCTATGAAATTAATGACGACAACATACACACAATGCAAATTACTACAACTTAACTAAAGTGGCATGAAATATATAATGACATGGCTAAAATTCTTCTCTATTACCCTGTACGTAGAATGGCAACTCAACTAGCATGTACACACACACAAACATATATATATATATATATATATATATATATAAAAACACACACACCTCTCTTTCAATAACAGTGTAACTAGATAATGACCATCTTACAACTATGATGTAGCACATTGCCTAATAAATTTATGTTCTTTTAAAATTACACCACTGGTGGATACTTGCATGGATACACAAAAGTAAAATCACAGAAGTGCAGTACAAACAACATGTTCCACATTTATTAATTAATTTCCCCTGGAAATGCACAAATTAGAAAAGGAGCAAAACAATTTTACATAATCCTTCATAAAACAAACTAAAGAGCTGTGTGATTACACAATGTAAGCATGAGCTTAAATTTTTAAATGTATGAAAAGATACACTCTTAAATAAAAACTCAAAAAAGTTTATAAAAATTCAGTTGCTTAAAAGTGAATATGAAAATCATGTAAAAATCTTTAAAAAGTAATAGAAATTTTGACATTGCCTATGCATTTCTGTTGGGGGATTTAAACTTTAGGTGGAACTAGTTTATATTGACATATATTATTTTTATAGTCATATCTTACATAGCACATCCATTAAAACAAGCCCATCAGTCACTTCCTGGTTCCCAGATAAATCTTACCAGCATGGTCATGGTGGCAGAGGCTTCACCAGAGCTTTCAACCGTCTCTCCACAGAGTCACATAACATTACAAAGATACGCTCAAAAATGTTTCTTACAACCGCTCAAAATCCCATATATATATATATATATATATATATATATATATATATATATATATATATATATATATATATAGTACACCCACTCAGTGATACATATAATCACCACAAAATACAGTGTCACGCAATTAATATGAGCTGTATGTCTGAGGTTTTCTGGACATGTGCACAAGGTGGGAAATAAAATGATTCCTCTGGTTAAAAAGGTGTCGTTTATAAAGGAAGTGCCTGGGAAATTAAAATGATCCCAAATTCAGACAAAAACAGAACACAAAAATCCTATCAAAAATACTCTGGAGTAAATAAATCTTGCGTATAAATATTGATATACTATTGAACTGGTGCTTTCTGTTTTACATGTTTGTAGCACCAGTGAGCTGGTTGATGTAGTTGATCAAGGACACTTTTGCATGAGACGGGTGGCTTTTGTCATTCCAAAATGATTGTGATGTCACATATAAATTAATGTTACTGTAACAGCTATTGTACACATTACAATGACAATCATACTGTTCTATATAAAAAACCTTGTACAAGACTGATACAATATAAAACAAGTGTATAATCGTGAAATGTATCACAAAATTTAGGGCAAATGTCACTTAGTGTTAGTGCCACTAGAAAGTGTGATAGCTGGATTATTGCTGGACGGAATGTTTACACAGACATTCTAAATGGTTTCAGACTATACTTCACAAACCAATAAAACAAAAAGGGTAGCAAGGGTGTGCGCTAACATAGTGTCATCTGCACTTTACACTGTATTTAACATACAGACGGTGAAAGCAAACACACACAAGGGTGTGCGCTAACATAGTGTCATCTGCACTTTACACTGTATTTAACATACAGACGGTGAAAGCAAACACACACAAACTCACTGTTTTGGTAATTATCTGAATGAAAAAAATAATAAGAAAAAAGAAAAGAAAAAAAAACGGAGTGAAGTGTTGTGGAAGCCTCAGAAGTTTCACTTTGTTTCACCAGCAGGAGGCGATGAACCCAAGAGAGGAGACTTGGGTGAAACCTAGACCCAAGAAGTTAAACAACAATCTGTTACTAATCATTCCTTTTCCTTCACTGCATAACCTTTGGGCTGGTTTTGTAATCCTAATTTTGGTGTCAAATTATTTCAACCATTTAATGCAGTTCTTATCCAGTCGGGGGAATAAAGAATTCTTTTTCCCCCTTGGAGTAAATAGAAACGCAGGGTCTCTGAGTAATTTAGAACCATAATCTGCCCTCTAGCTTTAGCGAATGATGTTATTTTGCTCTCATCATTGTATCTCTTTAATTTCTAACAAAATACTCAGAGTGAGAATTTTGACATTTGCAAATAATTTGACACCAAGATGTAAGACTGTAAAATCAGCAGTTTCTCAGATCCATGCATGAGCAGAACGTCATCATTTTATGTTATGTTTGAACGTTGGGTCAGAACACAGGTCACACAGAAGTTTGGAACATCATGTACAGTATTTTGAGCATGTGTGATACTGGATTGGCACAATGGTATGCATTTAACTTTTAAAAAGGTGATGTTCAATATTAAGCAGATGTTATTTGTGTTAACATGTTGTTGCATAACCATGTAACTTAATAAATAAATATTCTTGTACAAATGTCTTCCAGTCTTTTCGCATAAATTTGTTGTACTTACTGTAAAACAAACAAACAAACAAACAAACAAACATTGTTCACTGTTTTTGTACCCTTCGGGATAAATAAAGTTGATCTTATCTTATAATGGAAGTGGCTATTCATACATAGCACAGCCTTGTTATGGTTAAAGTTATGGTTAGGGTTACAATTAGTAGTTGTGATTAACGCAGTTCAGGAATCTACATATGAATAAGAAATACATGTATACTGTATAGTACTTGTACATGTATTTCCTATTCATATCTGTTTGCTGTTCATGATCACGTGACCCATACTGACCAATGAGAGAGACACTATGTACAAATAAAATTTTACTATACGATACAGCTACGTATGGAGAGCAACTGCCACAAATAATTGGATTCTGTCCTTGTCAGGCTGGTCATTCAACAAAATATTAAGGCATGTATTTGTTCAAGTGATCAGTTTTCTTGTTGTATGCCTGCCGAATATTGGTCAAAATTATGGAAAACAGAAATTTCCCTTTCTAAATTTGAACAATTAAACATAAATTTTGACATGACAGATAATCTGGTTTGGTTCAAATGTGGATTATGCACACTTTAATCCTTGGTATATAATCAGTAAAATGTTTCCATTCAAGCTACAATTTTTTTTTTTTTTAAAAGTAAGATGCCTGGCGAGTGAATCTGAGTGCTGATGGAGATGTCATGAAAACGTTATCCTGAGGCTAAGAGTGAGACATGAGGCTAAGAGTGAGACATGAGTTTGCAGTATGTGAGAGCACTCACAGGGGAGGGAGGCTTTGCAAAGTTGAGGTGAGCATACAGAAGCACAGCTATGTCATTCTGGCTGGCCTCCAGCGCAATGGACAGTGCAGTGCTGCCGTCCTAACAGACACAAAGAATGACGGCGTGAGGACCATTTTCATGTAGCATTCAATGTAAATCAGCGTTCAGACAAACAAGCAAAGAATGAGTTTGCTTACGTTGTCAGTAAGCGTAGCGTCACAGCCCGGCACGGACAGCAGCTGGCGTACAATGTCCACGTGTCCGTGTTCACAGGCGCACATGAGCGCCGTGGAACCGTCGTCATCACGGATGTTGACCTGCGCCCCACAGGACAGCAGCGCTCGCACCATGTCTGCTCGGCCATGACTAACGGCGAGCATCAGCGCTGTCTGGCCAGCCTGCAAACACACATTGTTCAAAACTTTCACTAAATCTAAGAGTGAGGAGTACTACACAGATCAGAAAAAAAGTAAAGTTAAAGTGCACAGAAGTCAAATCAATTTAATACTGGCTTTAAAGCAGGGGTTCTCAATCAGGTCCTTGAGGGCCTCTGAACATGCACATTTTCCATCTCTCTCCCTGCTCTGCCACAAGCTGATTTGCTAATTCAGGTGCACAGCCAATCAACTCCTAACAGACACCTCCCATTCTGGAAATCACAGGTTTGCATCCTGATGGGGAATTTTCAAGGTACTTATCAATTATTAATGTCTTTGATTTTGTCTTTGATCCCATTCTTCATAATTTAATTAATTTAATTAGCTTATAATACGCCAAATCACAGCAAAAGCCGCCTCAAGGTGCCTCACATAAAACAAGTCAACATAAAATTGAATAAATAATTAAAAACTAATAAAAAATTCAAATACATAAACAAAAACAGAAGTAAAAGAATAAAACAAATAAAAACTATCCATAAGAAAGAATAAAAATAGGTTTTGAGTCTTGACTTAAAAATGTCCACAGACTCAGACTGCCTCACGGTCGCAGGAAGACTGTTCCACAGGGTGGGTGCACGATACGAAAACCTTCGTGCGCATGCGTGAGTTTTTTCACGCCTGTCGGTTGCGTCATTCGCCTGTGAGCACTGGTCCACCTCTCTCGTCGTTAAGGAAATGGCGGAATGATTTGGAGCTTTGCTGCATCAGTTTTTTCCTGAAACTGTGAGAGACCTCCAGGTGGACACCATTCGGAAAATTAATATGGCTTTCAGGGACGATTTTATGGGGATTAAACAGATTAAGGAGTGCTCCAGCAGGTTTAAAGACCATCTACAGCGTCTGAGAGCGCAGCGCGCTCCGAGCGCCGATCGACAGGCAGACACCCCGCTGAAACAACCAGATCATTTCCAACGTGAAGGCTTTGTTGATCTGGGACGTCATCTGACTTTCACAAAAAGGCAGAAGGCGTGGACATCAGCACTTTTTCGGCACATTCCACTGTTACAGGAGTGTTTTTCATGGAAAAAGAAGCGGATGAATGCGCCACCGTGCCGCTCATGGTGCGGGACAAAACCACCTCCGTGTTGGTCTCTCAGGACGGCTTTCAGACGGCTTCCGGTTGCTTTTCAGTCATGTGAATATCCGAGAAATTGAGCATGAGCTGGACATGCCCCAACATGTCCTGTGAGGCTTCATCATGGCGTTGCTTTACGCCATGCAGCTCCTTTCTAACAGACCTCGTATATACATGTGTTTCATTTATATACACTCAACAAAAATATAAACGCAACACTTTTGGTTTTGCTCCCATTTTGTATGAGATGAACTCAAAGATCTAACACTTTTTCCACATACACAATATCACCATTTCCCTCAAATATTGTTCACAAACCAGTCTAAGTCTGTGATAGTGAGCACTTCTCCTTTGCTGAGATAATCCATCCCACCTCACAGGTGTGCCATATCAAGATGCTGATTAGACACCATGATTAGTGCACAGGTGTGCCTTAGACTGCCCACAATAAAAGGCCACTCTGAAAGGTGCAGTTTTATCACACAGCACAATGCCACAGATGTCGCAAGATTTGAGGGAGCGTGCAATTGGCATGCTGACAGCAGGAATGTCAACCAGAGCTGTTGCTCGTGTACTGAATGTTCATTTCTCTACCATAAGCCGTCTCCAAAGGCCTTTCAGAGAATTTGGCAGTACATCCAACCAGCCTCACAACCGCAGACCATGTGTAACCACACCAGCCCAGGACCTCCACATCCAGCATGTTCACCTCCAAGATCGTCTGAGACCAGCCACTTGGACAGCTGCTGAAACAATCGGTTTGCATAACCAAAGAATTTCTGCACAAACTGTCAGAAACCGTCTCAGGGAAGCTCATCTGCATGCTCATCGTCCTCACTGGGGTCTCGACCTGACTCCAGTTCGTCGTCATAACCGACTTGAGTGGGCAAATGCTCACATTTGCTGGCATTTGGCACGTTGGAGAGGTGTTCTCTTCACGGATGAATCCCGGTTCACACTGTCCAGGGCAGATGGCAGACAGCGTGTGTGGCGTCGTGTGGGTGAGCGGTTTTCTGATGTTAATGTTGTGGATCGAGTGGCCCATGGTGGCGGTGGGGTTATGGTATGGGCAGGCGTCTGTTACGGACGAAGAACACAGGTGCATTTTATTGATTGCATTTTGAATGCACAGAGATACCGTGACAAGATCCTGAGGCCCATTGTTGTGCCATACATCCAAGAACATCAGCTCATGTTGCAGCAGGATAATGCACGGCCCCATGTTGCAAGGATCTGTACACAATTCTTGGAAGCTGAAAATGTCCCAGTTCTTGCATGGCCGGCATACTCACCGGACATGTCACCCATTGAGCATGTTTGGGATGCTCTGGACCGGCGTATACGACAGCGTGTACCAGTTCCTGCCAATATCCAGCAACTTCACACAGCCATTGAAGAGGAGTGGACCAACATTCCACAGGCCACAATTGACAACCTGATCAACTCTATGCGAAGGAGATGTGTTGCACTGCATGAGGCAAATGGTGGTCACACCAGATACTGACTGGTATCCCCCCCAGTAAAACAAAACTGCACCTTTCAGAGTGGCATTTTATTGTGGGCAGTCTAAGGCACACCTGTGCACTAATCATGGTGTCTAATCAGCATCTTGGTATGGCACACCTGTGAGGTGGGATGGATTATCTCAGCAAAGGAGAAGTGCTCACTATCACAGATTTAGACTGGTTTGTGAACAATATTTGAGGGAAATGGTGATATTGTGTATGTGGAAAAAGTTTTAGATCTTTGAGTTCGTCTCATACAAAATGGGAGCAAAACCAAAAGTGTTGCGTTTATATTTTTGTTCAGTGTACATGTGTTTCATTTAATATTACTCTCTTAGTTAATCATTGAATTGCTAAAGTAATTATATCTACTAAACCGTTTAAGTAATCATTAAACTGCTCACACGGGAAGATGAACAGATGAACTTTTGCTCACATGGAAAGTGTGAGTGTAGACTATGTTTTTGTTAAGACCATGTTTTTACTAAGCACAGCAGAGGGGAGGAGTTACAACAGAAACAACACAAATGAAAGAGTACAGCTAAAATAAACTGATGTAAAGAATGTCTTTAAAAATAAAGAGCACAAATATACATTATTTGTGTTTTTGATACTAAAATAAGTTTGTTTCATTAATACAGATTTTTTTAAATTATTTTATTTTAAATACAGTGTAAACAGCAGGTTATTCATCTGTAGCACTTTATATACCAAATATGATTTTAGCTGAAGTCAGCACCTTAGTCAAGTAAACCTTAGTTCTTCTTTAATGCAGACCCGGGACTTGTTTGTTTGTGAAGATTTCAGGTTGGCTTTCACAGAGAAGTCTCTCAAAAGTTGATAACTGGCAGCAGATAGAAAAGACACTGGATTTTCTTATTCTTCTTCCATTTCTGGGAGATTTTCAGAACAGCTTGCACCCAGGGAGTCAATACTTCACACATAGTCAAGAAATACTGGTTTCTCAGGATGCAGAAGATGGAGAACCACACCCCACTCCTCATGGGTCAGGCTCAAAACTTCTCAATTGCCCCTCAAATGATGTGTAAGTATTTTAAAATAACATTTAAGTTCCAAGTTCTAGTAGGTTTCTGCTGGGGCCCATATGTGCATATAGCTTTTTTTGTGAGCACCAGCATCTTTTATCTATTGTTCCAAATGAGAACAGTGTGTATGTAGCTACATGGAGCTGGCTAGAGAATAGCACCACACCCAGCCTCTTTTTAAAAACTACTCGGCATTTTTTTTTTCTATTTATTTATTTTTGCTGAGTGAGAATCTCTGGACTTCTCAGGACGTCACTGAGTTTTTGTTTTTTTTTGCCAACCAATCAGATGGGACGAGACTCCTCACCCTGACAACCAAGAAAATGGAGGAGAAACTTATTTTGACGGTACAATGTCACACAAAGACAATAGAGACAGAAAAATCTTATCTATGAGAGCAGATATGCTGGACTCTAAATCTTGCTTGTGAATGCTCTAATTTTAGTGGCGTATTGTTGCCATGGAAACAAAATACACACACAGGGCTGTTTTTTATGAAAATGTTGGAATGAAGTGTTCCCAGCACCATACCAGAGCAGGAGAAAAACAAAACAAAACACACTTTATATGGATACGGGCCCAAACAGGTGACAAAGCAAAATGTGTTTTGCATCATGTCTCCCTTTTAAAAAATGTGCATCTGGCAGAATTATCTTTGAGGCACAAAGACAAAGTTTGTCTCTAAAACCTGGTGTATTTACAAGATTAAATATAGAACACAATGCGAAAGTGCCCTCGGCCATATGAGCATGTAATCAATGAATCAAATCAAAATCAATTTTATTTATATAGCGCCAAATCACAACAAACAGTTGCCCCAAGGTGCTTATGAGAGAAAGAATGAAAGAATGTGTAGAAAGAATGTGACCTTTTGACCGCTTAAAACATGTCAAGGTTAGCCATCCTTGAACTTTTCCAAGGTCTGTGTCCCAAGAACGCACCCTGTGAATTTGAATACTCTGGCAGTTACAGAACTGGAGTTATGGCACAGACAGATGGACGGGCACCAAGTCTTCGCAATACTTGATGGCCATATTTTGGCATTGGGTAAAAATGATTGACATTGTGAACAAACAAAGACATGACCTTTAATAAACTAAAAATCTAAAACACACATACACACACGTGAAATGTGTAAATAATGTTTTTCTACAGCTGGTAGAAGCATCACTTCCTCACTGATGCAGAACCTCAAACATCAGGACTCAGATGTTGCACACAGAAAGAGCAAACAAACTTTTACCGAGCAGGTTGTGGACTTTGACCAGTATGACAATCCTACATTTTAAAAATAATACTCATATATGTTATCATAAGAATGTGCTAGCATAGCATGCTTGCTGGCTTCAAACACATACATTTGGAGAGTGCAGTAAAGTCTACAGAGCAGTAGAGGGCGAACCTGGCTGGCCTTGGCATTAACGTCCCCTGTGCGCAACAGCTGCAGGACGGTTTGAAGGTCACTGTCAGAGTGGAAGGCGGCCAAAGCTGTCAGCATGATGGCTGTGTAGCCCGCTTTGTTCTGCTTGTCAGCGTTACAAAGACCTGTCAGTCAAACAGGACAATCAGTGATGGCAGCAGGAAGGAAAGGTTTAAAGGCCGTGAAACTCAAATGACTGATTATGACACAAGACAACTAGAAGCATCTCACACACACACACACACACACACACACACACACACACACACACACACACACACACACACACACACACACACACACACACACACACACACACACACACACAGTTAATTAAGGTTGCATGCATAGGTTTGTGTACCACCTGAGCAAATTAAATGTTTCAGCTTATATCATTCATTCATATAAATTTTTAGTGAAGGTTCACGGGAGAACTGGAGCCAATCCCAGTGGAGGCGGGGTGCACCCTGCACAGACCACCAGTTTATCACAAGCCAGTTTATCATGGCAGTAGTGGCGGCATTACAAAAAGTACATTAATCTATGGGTTCGTGACGTGGGCATAAAAATGGGGTGCTTTTCGGGACGGGGGCACGATTTAATTTTGTGATGGGGGCACGAAATGTGGGGTGATGGGGGGGTCTGGGGAGGGGGGCTTTGGTTAGGGCAGGGTAGACACTTATGCTATGGTTAGAGTTAGGACAAGGGGAGTATTATAAAGAGCAAAATAAAAAACAGTGACACGAAAATGGGGTGCTTTTCGTGACGGGGCACGAAATGTGGGGTGATGGGGGAGTCTAGGGAGGGGGGGTTATGGTTAGGGCTGGGTAGACATTTACGCTATGGTTATGATTAGAGTTAGGAGAAGATGAGTATTATAAATAGCAAAATAAAAAACTATGACACAAAAATGGGGTGCTTTTAGTGATGGGATCATGAAAAATACATGAGCCAAAACACATATAGACAGACACACTCATTCACACTCACACCTAGAGTTAAATTTTCAAGTCACCAATTCACCTAACCTGCACGTCTTTGGAAGTGGGAGGAAGCTGGAGTATTTTTACAACAATAACTCATACAAAAAAAAGAAAAAAAGAAAAATGATGCTTTATAATCTCAAGGTTAATTAAAAAAATAAAATAGAGAAGAATGGACATCATAGATATGCACATCAGGTGGTGGATACAAGAACAGTTTAAAGGGGATGAATGTCCCTTTGATAAGAAGCAGGAAGGGTGTGACACAGTAATTCAATTTTTTGTTTTGATCATGTTAAGGTGCGTTTACACATAACCAAGACGCGTTACGAATGTCATTTTTCTGTCATTCGTGACACATTCCTGACATTCTTAATGTGACTTAACGCATCTGAATAGGTTTCTTAATAGTGCGTGTTGGTGCGTGATATTCTTGATATTCGTGGAGCATGTTTTTTCCCGTCAAAAAATCTTACACGAATGTCACGCACCACCCTCATTTCGTCTCATGTCGTGGAGGTCGCAACTGAGCGCGTTGATCCGTCTTGATGAGTAGTGATCCTTAATAGAACGTGACAACGCTTGTAGTGGTTCCTGTGATGGTTCTTGGAGCCCAAACTGTCACGCGTTATTACGAAGTGACACGGAAACTGTCAAGTTTTGACACGACTTGTAACGCGGCGTCACATTTCACTGTGAACGAATCAGTTTTCTGTCACGTGCGCACAATTAAGCTCAGCTCCAAGTGTCGTTCCACAGTTCCTGCTGAAGCTCCTTAGGACGCTCCTGCAGGTGTTACACCTGCTGTTGTAACCGATGAGTGGGAGAATGAGTCTGAACCAGAGGAGCGAGAGGAGACTCACGTGCAGCCAGACAACTCTGCACCTCCTCCAGTCCGGCGGAGGAAGAAGCGTGCGCACAATTAAACCCTGCTGCACCACATTCAGTTTGATTGCTGACACCAAGTCGGCTAAAAGTCTCATTTCGATGCGCTCCTGCAGGTGTTCCACCTGCTGCATGCGCCTGATGTTTGGGAAAATGCGCCAGACGAGAGCCACATGAAGCCACACATCTGGCTCTGTCCTCCTCCTCTCTGCGCCACTCCATGGCACAGAGCCCAACTACGCATGCAGTCACAAAGTTCTTCTGAAAAACTGGAGCGATCTGAATTCGGTTGGATGAATGTGGGTGTGTGTGTGTGGAGACAATTCACCTCGTTCACAACATGACAGAACTTGATGCGCTGTTACGCGCAATAGTGCGCAACAACGCGGAACACTATTCTTGACCGTGTGTAATGGTTCCTGATAATTCTCCAGCAACACGTGCCATTAATCGTAACATGTGGTAACAGGTTGCAGCAGTTCCTGAGGACACCTGACGCCTCTGCCCCGAATCATAACATTCGGGATCAGCGGCCAAGAATGTGTACTTCGTGGCATTTGTGACTTGTCGTCGTTATGTGTAAATGCAGCATTACAGAGATTTCTTTTCACTTTGGAATTAAAGAACATCACCTATAAAGTTTCTCAAAAAAAAAAAAATCTGAAATTTGAATGGACTTCATAAAAATTAACAAATATGTATTATGTCTGCATATAACTGCAAAAGAACATATTATGAACATGACAAGGTTCTGTTTTGTGTGTGTTTAACTGTTTAACTCAATGTCATAAAGTTCATTTTTAAAATTAAATTCTGAAGATAATGCTGTGATAATTATTAAAACAATGACTTTGCTCATATCTCCTCCACCTGTTCTTAAGCTCTTGAATGAATCTAACCCTTCAGCTTGTTTATGTTCGTTTGCTCACCAGTGTCCAGCAGCAGTTTCACCACGGGGAAGTTGGAGTGGGAAACTGTATAGTGCAATGCTGTGTTGCCGTTGCCATCTGCCATGTTGATCACAAACTCCAGCAGCTGAGGGGAAATTAAGGCAAATGTGTCCATGTAGGCCTTGACAACGGCTGTGTCTGCTGCTTTGTGACAGGACACACGCAGCCACTCCTGCAGCACGGTGGTGTAGGCTGCTCTCTGCAATCAGACACGATCAGGACCATTAAAATGGAAATACTTTTCTCTTCCCTCTTAAAATAACAGAGTGACCTGAAGTGTGCATGGAGGTTTAAGATCCCCATCAGATGGATTAACAGGGGAAGGTGATTGCCCCCCACTATGGTGCCCCTGAACTAGCTGCTTAATGACGTGGCAGCCCCTGACTTTGGTGTGTGTGTGTGTGTGTGTGTGTGTGTGTGTGTGTGTGTGTGTGTGTGTGTAGTTGAGGCATTGTTGTAAACAGCTGTAGAAATATAGCCCATTTACAAAAGGATAAAGTAAATATTTGCGTCAATAATTCAACCACATTTCACCTCCCTGTCATATGTGTTTAAGAGACCTGATGCTAGCTAATGCTAACAACATACACAGCCTGTGCACTTAGACCAGAAGATGAAAAGGAGACGGCTGCTGGGTGCCTTTATATCCAGTTGCTTTCGTCACCCAGGTTACACGCGCAAATTTATTGGTCTTAACACCAAAAAATGTGCACAAATCACTAAAAATGATGAAATGTTGATATTTAAAAAATCCTGAACAATAAAAGTTGATAAGTGCGCAGCTGAAGGATAAACTGCAGCTGTCTGAAGCCTGCGCTCTATTTCAGCCCCATTCAGCCCTCAGCCGCGGCCATGTTGTTGCTATGTCATCAGGAGAACAACACCTGCTGTTCAAGCCCAAATCAACTGTAAACACAGCGGAGGTCGAGCTGTTTTTTTTTTTAATAGTGTGGAGCTTTTATTTTTTTTTAAAGTCCAGTTTGGAAGATGATTTGTTTTGTTTTTAAAGTCCAGTCTAAAGGTGTTTCTGAAGCAGCTGTGGGGATACAGCATTTATGGTTTAGAGCCTTATTTAGATGACAGACTTTGGAGGAAAACCTTCAGTTTGACAACAGTGACGACACTGGCAGAGTTCAGAACACATAACTGGTGATTATAAAAAATAAAATAAATAATACAGGCAATTTCGGCATGGGTGGAGTGCAACAAACAAATGAACAAAAAACAGTTTGGTTTTTCTGTCAGCTCTTTGGTCGCAATCAACTGATAAAAAAATAGTTTTACTATATGTGAAATTAGAAAAAATGCTGAGGAAGTATGGATTTTTTTATGTTTTTTTATAGAAACAATTTCAAATTTGAAAAATGACACGAGGGACTGAAAATATCAGCTATTTTTAAAATAAATATTGTTTTCCTTCTTGTATAAGTTATTATTAAATATTAAAACCATTCACACAAGAAGTAAATACGAGGTCTATTAGACAATAAACCGACCCTTTTATTTTTTTTTTAACTATATGGATTTGAATGACGTGCGATTCCACCAATCATGCTTGAACCCTCGTGCGCATGCGTAAGTTTTTTCACGCGTGTCGGTGACGTCATTTCCCTGTGGGCAGGCCTTGAGTGAGATGTGGTCCCGCCCTCTCGGCTGAATTCCTTTGTTTCACACGCTGCTCGAGACGGTGCGCATTGCTTTATCAAAATTTTTTCTGGACCTGTGAGGAATATCCGAGTGGATACTATTCGAGAAATTAAGCTGGTTTTCGGTGAAAAGTTTAATGGCTGATGAGAGATTATGGGGTGTTTCTGTCAGTGTAAGGACTTCCCACAGAGCGGGACGCCCTGCAGCGCTTCCAGGCGCCGTCGTCGGCCTGTTTCGACCTGAAAACATCCTAATTTAAGGCTTAATTCACCCAGGACGTCGTGAGAGAACAGAGAAGATTCAGAAGAGGCCGGCATGAGGACTTTATGCGGACATTCCACTGTTTAAGGACATTTTTTAACGAAAGACGTGCGCGCAAATTCGCCGAGTCGTTTCTGTGACGACTCGTCGAATCTGTGTGCGCCGCAACAGGAAAAACACCTCCGTGTTGAAAACCATTTGTAAAATTCAGGCGGCTTTTGTTGGCTTTCAACAAGTGAGTAACTGAGAAATTGTTTAACACCTTGGGCATGTTCCAACTTGTCCGTTAAGGTTTCCAACACGGAGGTGTTTTTCCTGTCGCGACCCCCGCGGTCGGGTCCGGCCCGACATGCGACTCTGCCCGCACGTTCTTTCATTACAAAATGTCCGTTAACAATGGAATGTCCGAATAAACTCCTCATGCCGACTTCTTCTGAAAGTTCTCTGTTCTCTGACGACTTCCTGGGTCAACAGAGCCTGAAATGTGGAAGTTTTCAACTTGAAACGGCGAGACGCTGCCACCTCGAAGCGCAGATCGCCGTCAGGGGCCGTGGGCCATCCTTAAAGCGACACTACCAGACCAAAATCTCTCATCAGCCGTTAAAATTTTTACCAAAAACCAGCTGAATTTATCGAATGGTGTCCACTCAGTTGTGCCTTACAGCTTTGAAAAAATTTTTATCAAACAAAGCAGCAGTCTCTGAGCCATTCCTAAACAATGAAAAAAATCGACGAGAGGGTGGGCGACTCCTCACTCAAAGACTGCCCACAGGCGAATGACGTAACCGACAGGCGTGAAAAAACTCTTGCGTGCCCACGAGGGTTCAAGCATGTCTGATGTAATCACACGTGATTCAAATCCATATGGTTTTTGAAAAAAATAATAAGGTCGGATACTTTTCTAATAGACCTCGTATATAGTCTTCTTACTTGTCCGTTTCAGTGAGATCATCTTTAAACATATCCACCTTTACAAAACCACATCTGAAAAACAATTTAATTCCACATGTTGTGGTATGTATTTCAGATCAGCCTCCATATTCACCAGGTGTTGTAAACCTCATTAGTAAAATGTTCTATCTATCTATCTATCTATCTATCTATGTATTTATTTAAGGTGTCATTTCCATTTTCACCTCCACTGCAATTACTGTATTGGCCTGCATGAGGTGCCCTTGATTAATGGCCCTATCCCCCACCATTTTCAAAACATATTTTATATTATATTTTCATATTCTATTGGTGTAAGATCAACAATATACTCAGAGGATTTTTCAGACGGATGAATTCCCACAAGGTCCTCAGAGATTCCCACAACAGCACAAGAAAAGCAGCTATGGAGATTGTGAAACACTTGTTACATGGAGGAAAAAATGGAAGTAAGTGTGGCATGACGTGGTGCGATGAGTTTCTAAATCTCTCCTGATACAGTTTGAGCAGCAAAAACAAGCGGCTCCATTGTTGAAATAAAATTATGAAGAACAGAACAGTAACAGGTTAGTGTCAAACTGGCCAGCACAGTGATTAGGAATAGACACAGGAACAATAAGGACTTCTCAGAGAAATGTAAATTATTGTGATGTAATTTGTAAATATATGCTTGTTCTTTTTGTAATTTTGTTAAAGATGTGTAGATAAATAATTGTCATGTTAAAATGCAGACAAGTGCCATTTGGCACTGTAAGTGCAAACTGTGTCCAAGATCATGATATTCACCTGTTGCTAAAAGAGGTACGGGCCTTTCATGGGTGTTTGGTGCCACCTACTGTTCTGGATGGCTAAAAAACAACAGTCTAGTTTGTGATTATCAGGTAACCATAGTTTTAAGATGTGCTTTTAAGAGAAAAGTTTTGGCCAACATGTTTTTTCTTTTCAATCTTATCCAATGAGAGGCCCAATGTTTTCACCAAATTTGGTAAAAACTGATTCATGAATTTTTGAGTATCTTGCTTATCATTCAACAAACTAACACTGCTGGAAACAGCAGAGGTCAGGAATGCACCTCTGTTATTTGATTCTTTATATTATTTAAATATTGAGGTGTTCACTATATGTGTCGCCATGTGGAGTAAACTGATCTGAAAACGTACCGCTGCTTGCTGGCTGAAGGCATTGGGTTCTCCCAGGGCTTTCTGTAGCGCGTAAAGAGCTGACATGAGGTTGTCATTCATCTCCACTCTGAGACACACAAGTCCACACATCAGTCTGATGCTTGTTTACAGGTTTGATACATGAAATAATGACATCATGTCTCCACTTCAGACAGTCTGACAACCCTGTGTAGGTTTACCTGACTTTTTGGACTGATGCTGTGGTGGCAGCGTCATTTGAGATGTTGTCAGCTGCTGGCTTTGAATCCGTCTGGCTGGAAGCGGCAGTTGTTTCTGATTTGATGTTACTCTGCTGCCTGGTAATCTCAGTGGTTTTAATCACGCACAGTGGAGAAGAAGTAACAGTCGACTTTATGGTGCATTCTTCAAGAGTGGATTCAGTGCCTGACGATGTGGACGAGCTCTCCTGGGATGAGTCAGTGGCAGTATCATTCGCTGGACATGATGAAGGCAGACTAAAGTGGGAGGCACATTTTTGCAACACAGCGTCCTTTGCTGGTGACTGGCTGTCTTTGTCTTGTGGTGTTTTGTCTGAAGGCTGGCTGCAACTCTGCTGGAGGTCAGGAACGATGGCTGGTAGTTTAAAGTCAGCCTGCTGGGGTCTGCTGGTGCTCGGTTCTTGGGGCTGAGTAGCTTCATCGTGGGTGGGTGTTCTATGTTGAATCTGGGTGGCAGATTCTGGTAGTTTTTCTCTGGCTTCATGATATTCACTTGAATCACTTCCCTCATCTGAGCTGTCACTGCTGCTGTCGTCTGATGATGTAGACTCATAGCTGCAAGACAAGAACACGTTTTCCAAAAGACACAGCAAATAATCTAATATATAAAGCTGGCCGTGTGTGTTCACTATGCACAGCCACAGTAATTAAGCAATCCACACCAAAGTTGCTATGGTGACTGGAGGCACCAAGAGGAAAGTCACTGGTGTGCGAGTTGTGAGAGTTAAGGCGCATGTTTTTTTTTTCAATTAAAATGTACCTGCTGTGTACAGCATGCCAGAGCATTGCAGTGATATAAGACTTTATTGATCTCACAGTGGAGAAATTCACATGTTACACCAGCTCTTAAAAAAAAAAAAAAAAAAACACAAGATGGGTGCGAGTAGAGGAAAATGTGCATCAAACAGCGTGTGCAAGGATAAGCAATAATAATAATACTTGTAACAATACAATAAAATAAGAAATTGAGGTAGAAATAGAATATGTACACACACACACACACACACACGAGGTCTATTAGAAAATTATCCGACCTTATTATTTTTTTCAAAAACCATATGGATCTGAATCATGTGATTGCATCAGACAAGCTTGAACCCTCGTGCGCATGCGTGAGTTTTTCCACGCCTGTCGGTTGCGTCATTCGCCTGTGAGCAGGCTTTGAGTGAGGAGTGGTCCAGCCCCCTCGTCGTTGTTTCATTGCCAGGAAATGGCAGAATGATTTGGGCTTTTTTTCCATCAGAATTTTTTCAGAAACTGTTAGAGACTGGCAGCTGGAAACCATTAGAAAAATTGATCTGGCTTTCGGTGAAAATGTTACGGGCTTGGTAGAGAATAAGGAGTGTTACTGTCGCTTTAAGGACGGCCCCCAGCGACTGTGGGGTGCGCTGCGCTCTGGAGCGGCCATCGACAGGCTGAACGACCATTTCATTTCTAAACGGATGGCTGTCTGGATCCGTGACCATCGTGTGCCATTTCTCTGGTTATCACAAGAGCTGGACATCAACCATTTTCTGGCAGATTTCACTTTTAACAAGAGATTTTGTCATGGAAAGCCGAGCGGAGGCTTCGCACGTCACGATGGATTCGCTACTGGAGCGAGACAAAACCACCTCCGTTTTGGTCTCACAGGACGGCTTTGAGATGGTGTTCAGACAGCTGTCGGTGGTTTTTCAGTCGAGTGATTATCCGAGAAATTGTGGATGTGCCTGGACATGCCAGAACATGTCCTGTGAGGCTTCATCACGGCGTTGCTGTGCGCCATGCGGCACTGCCGCGACGTGCGGAATTCCTCTGCACGTCTGTCTCAATGTGCCGAAAAAGTGCTGATGTCCACGTCTTTTCACAATTTCTGTGCTAGTCAGACGACGTCCCGGATAAAATACAGCGTCCAGTTTGGAAATGAACGGCACATTCCACTGTTACAGGAGTTTTTGTCATGGAAAGAGGAGCGGAGGCGCGATATTTAAAGACATTAAATATGTCTAAAATGTTATTGTATATAAAATGTTTTTCTTTTTGAGAACATCAGCACACTATGTGAAGACAGTACATTTCATTTGTGATTACTTCAGCTGCACTGACCCAACTGTCGCCAAACCTGGTATATGCATTACACACAGTAACACCCAAGAAGTATATCAATTTTGGGATCAACAGGTCAAAAGATAAGGTTACTAGAGTGCAACTTAAAAAAAAAAAATCTTATTTAACTGCCTAATTACCATCAAAACTGGTATGTGCATTTGGCGTGCTGACACCAAGAAGCCTATTGATTTTGGGTTCAAAAGGTCAAATTAATGAAGCTGATTTGTAAAAGCCTTCAGAAAAGCATCACTTGACAATGATAAGCTTATCAATGTTTGTCCAGGACTAGCCAGACTAGCTGAAGCATAGTGTGAACTGTCATCATCATTGGAGGACTTTGATTATTGTGAACAGTGCTTCTGCAGCTAAATCTTTTTTAATTTTTAATGTGTATGATACATACCCTCCATTGACTCCGATGAACTGGAGGTTTTTCTTGGTGGTCGGAGAACCGGGTTCACACTCTGCTTTCCGCTTCATAATGGACCTCAGAGATGACTGGGAAGACACTGAGGCTGGAACCAGTACAGACAGTCACACAGTGCAATGGCACTAACATGTCATGTGATAAAAAGAACGTTTCAAATGACCCGTTCAATTACTTGATTTAGATGAGCTCGTCTGTGATTGGATGGCGTCTATATTTATATGCAGGTGTGTATCTCCTTCTTTAAAATGTAAGGAACCAGTCTGATTACCAGTTGTGCTCACAGCGATGGCAGTCTTGGCTACTGGTACTGATGTGGACAACTCACTCTTTAGGACATCGCGTACCTGCTTGGAACTGACTGCAATTGGAAACTCAACTGGAACATCTGAAACACAGAAAGGAGACATTCACACTTATTTTAGAACTTTCTATGAGAAATTCTAATCCAATTACATCTTTTCCGCAAATCTGATTGGTTAGTCATGTGAGATTTCAAACCGTATAATATTAGGTGTAGGGTGGCAAAATATTTGACCATTTTACATTTGGATGTATTACTCCATGCCCTGACGGTGCGCGCTGCTACGCAGATGTCAATAATGGCGGCGTCAGCTCAGAGCGAGAGATGTGGCGTAGCGACAATGATGCTAAAATGGGTGAATTTAAGCTACCATATGAAAGTATTGATGTGGATTCTGATACAGAATTAACATTTCATATTTAATGGATTACTCGGTGCCTTGACCGCTGCTGGAGCGACGGTGAAGACGCTGTTGCTAACGGTAAGGGCCCCTTCATACATAGTGCGAATTTGGTCGATTTGCGCATGAAGTGTGCATGAAGCAGGAATTGTGTGTAAAACGTGTAAAATCATAGCTGCCTCATACACCTGTTGCTACAACTATTTGCGCACACCAGTGGGTGAAAAACAAAGTGTGCACTGTGCGAGCCCATCTAACCCTCTTGTGACAGATGTCGGCCAAAGTCCAGGTGACACACACGAACATCTAACACTGCTTGTTTGGCACTTAGAAAATGTGTGACCATTCGTACTATCATCACGAAAAACAGTCAGCAGACAATCATTGTTGAGCTGGCAGTGAAATTTGTCTAAGTGCCCCAAGACTGTGAAGTTGCCGAGTGCACATGTGGCGTGCCAGAGTGTCGGCTCCCCCCACAACACATCTGTGCATGTGGTTCACACCACCCTGCCACCCTGGGTTTTACTTATTCGCACTATATGTGAAGGGGTCCTAAGCCTCGCTGACCAAATAACCTACAGAAAAATAGACCGAATTACCTACAGAAAAATAAATTGTGCAAATGGCTAAAACTGGATTAGAATGGGACTAACCGTCTTGGTCGCAAATATCCATTTTACCAGCTCCACTACACGTCACCGGTAAAGCTCAATTTGCGACCATATAACCAGCATGAACATCCGCAAATCAGACACAACAGGGTTATTCCCTAAATATTACATATCTGATGAATTCCAGAAGTTGTTAACAGGAACAGGTATTTTGAGTTACAGTCTAATTTAAACCAACTGTTCTTACAATAGATCCTGTAGTGCCTTTAACTGCTAGGTTTTGTTGCAGAGCACATACGTAGATGAGTGATGGAATGCATGAGTGGAGTCAACACTTCTTTGACAGTCCCAGCAGTAACAGTAACACAGACCTTCAGCTTGTCCTCTGGGGTGGCTTTGACCAGCTGCCTGAAGGGTGGCGGAGCTGCAGCTCTCTGCCCGTAGCAGTGTTCCCACCTCTACTACAGTAGGCTGCTCCAGTGTGTATACCTGGATTCCCACAGTCCTCTGTTCCCTCTGTTGGGGCTGTTGCGTGAAGCTGACCAGTGTCTGCAGGTTGCTGTCCTCTGGCTTCTGCCAGCCCATGATGGTAGCTATGACCGGATGTTCCGCCTGAGGGACCTGAACATGCCTTTGTTTCTGTACTGCTGTTATCTGCTGCTGTGCAGCCTGCAGTTCCAGCATTGTCCTTTTGAGTTGGCCTTCCAACTGACCCACTTGATTCCTAAGAGCTGCTGTTTCTGGCAGAAGACCCAGATCCTCCTCACAAACCCCAACTCCCACCTGACAACTTCCGCTTACATTCTCAGGTCCCACTCCAATGGTGCGCACTTCTCGTTTTACACCTGGCCGTGCACCTCCTACAATCACGGTGTCCTCTATCTCACACCCTGAGTCTTGTTTGGAGGTCTCGGGTGTGGTGGGAGACAATGGCAGTGTTGGCTTGGTGGTGGTGCTTTTGGCTCCAGTGCCCACTTCTTCTTCAGGGATGTCAATGTATAGCTCCCCTCGTGGTCGGCCTCGATTGAAACCAAGAGTGTGGCCTAAAAACTTTTGACTTTTCAGCTGCACACTGAGTTGCCTTTTCTCCTCCTGCAGCACAGACATTTTCACCTGGAGCACTGGGATGGTCTTCACCTGTTCCTCCAGCTCCCTTATCTTCCTGAGAGCTGCTGCCATCTGTTCCCTGACATGCTGTAAGTGGGCTGGTGTTGGCGTTACTGGGGTTGACAGGCCAGAACTCATAGGTGTAAAGGATCCACCTCCACCCTGGGCTCGGTTAAAACTGTGTGCACTGCTGATGGAGGTGTTGGATCCAGCCATGCTGCTGTGCATGCTGCCTAGGTTGGAAAATCTCCGGCCTTCTTTTTCCTCTTCCAGCTTCCTACGTGCATCTAACAGGGTCTTCTCCACTCGGGCAGTGCTGAAGTGGGGCCTCTGTGAGGAGTGGTAGCCTGGGGCACAGTAGGAGAAAGAGGAGTGTCGGCTGTCCATGCTGGCATTGGAGCACAGAGATTCTGTGGAGGTCCACCAGGACCCAGCGTAACCGTAGCCACGGGGTAGAGAGCCATAGCGTGGCCGGCGTTGCATAGACACTTTCTTGATAGTATTTCCCTTCTCTATGTCGTTAACATATTTGAGGAAGTCTAAGTCCAAACGGTAACCATAGGGGGTCTCCACTGAGTAGGGTGCCTCCTGCTCTTTGCTATGGAGGGAAGGTGGAGCAGGTGTGTTGAGCTTCCCTGAAGAAGAAGAAAATTCATTTTAAACAAATGGAAATCGTGGGTTCAAACTTTAGGAAAGAGCATTAACTCTGGACTAGTGTGTATTTATGTACATGCTCTGAAATAAGTAAATGATGTATAAACAGACGTGCACGTAACTAGTGGTCATTTATACTACAAATAAATGATGCATAGTAGGAAACATGAAGGGAAATGCTTTTCATACAATCTGCCTACATCACTTTCCTCCTGAGAAGTGCTTCGTTCCATAGTCTGCTGCACATCATTTATTTTAAGCATGCATGAGCACCAGTTATGTGCACATTTGTGTATAAAACTATAAAAGGATGCACACTATAACTTGATCCTACATGTGTGAAGTCATCACAACTTTTAAAATAAAAACAAGACAAACAAAGGGGATTTTTTTTTTAGCATATTCTTCTTAAAATACAACTTTTTTAATATAAAATAACAGAATAAATAAATACAGGCCCCACCTGGGAAGCCAGGGTCCATGTGCAGCACCTGAGCCATGATGAGCCTGTGGCTGCTATTCAAAGTCACCACCAAGTCTCAGCTGAGGAGAAAAGCAAAAATATGGATTTCTAACTGAGAATAGACAAGTGTAAAAGGAAACAGGGATTTAATGCATGAATCCCTTCTATGGCCTTCTTGAGTGGCGTAAACCTCTTTTTAAAAAAAGTCATTTTAAAAAACAAAAAACATATTGCACTTAATATGGAACATACTTTATTTCAGCCCTGTTGAATGTTTTTTGTGTGTCTGCACTGTTATTTTTGTCTGGTCAGAAAATAGCTTCATAATCCCTTTTTTCCTCAATTTCCCCTCTTTCACTGCTCTTTTATGTTGTCAATCCATTTTTCTGAGCATACTAGGTCATAGTTAGTGATGTGTTTGTTTCTGTTCTTAGCATTCAGTGGAGTTACTGGAGAAAGTTTCCTGGCAACCAATTTCAGGACAGACGTTTCGTGTTGCCAGTTACAACCTTATTAGGACTCATATGCGCACACTAACATCAAGTCTGAATTTAAGGCTTACGCACGCTCTCCCCACTTTCCCTCCCTCACTTTCTCTACATCTTCTCGACTGGAGTTCCACACTCTTTGTCCTCACTCTGTGCTCTCTGGTGTTTTCCTCCCAGTCTTTGGGTCAGGTGACAAGCAGGAGGAATCAGCTGCTTCTCATTCCTCCCACAGTCACTGCTCATTAGTTTAACACAGACAACACAATGAATCGCAACACTTCAATATGGTTTTTTTTCCACAGCAGGAGACACATTTGACTTTTTATACATAAAAGATGGCCTCTGTTCAAAAATGCACAACCCACAATGTGTTTGCTTGCAAAAGATTAACTTTCTAGGTCATCCGTTTGTGGGAACTTGGGATGTAATGTTTAAACCCTCCCCAGCATCAGCTATTTGAACATCATTACTTGAGATTTGAAAGAGCCAAGATCTGGACTTTTTTTTAATGACATAATCAATTGGGCTCAGTTCAAGGCAGGTTTGCACTCCAGCAAGCAAACAGTCTCGCTCTCTCTCTCTCTCTTTTAAGGCCCACTCAGTTGTTCTCTTTTGCCATTTTGTGACCGAACTCCGTGATTGCTTGTTTGTGAAAAGTAGGGCACTTGGAAACACTGACTAACTGAGCTGGTATTTTTGAAGTCCTGCAGTCAGCTTAATGTCCCACATGATTTATCTTATCTGCATGCCTTCATCACCCTCTCAAACCAACATCACCCCACACACAGTCAGAAATCCTGCATTTCACACAGTGAGTGATCAGAAGAGCACCTAAAATGCTCAGTTTTATTCTGTCCAGCATAGTCACTTAATTTCAAGTCTGACTGTTGTGTACACAGCTGGGGAATATATGAAGACTCAGACGCAAACTATGCGACTCAGTCAAATGGATGAGAAACACAGGGATTTGTGGAACACAAGAAAACTAGAGAGTGCTGCTGGTCCTCACAGTAAAAATACATTTCAATACTTACGTTTGATATTTCAGTTTTCTCAAGAATAAAATAATACCTCACTCTGTAAGTGGCTGTTGGACTTTCTCTCTGAGAAGCTACACTCAGTTAAGAATCAGCCACAAGGCATTGGAGCACCATCACAATGAGCACAGGGATCCCCCAAGGACACATGCTCAGTCCCCTGCTGTTCACCTTGCTGATCCATGACAGTGCATCAACATACAGCACCAACCACCATAACATTTGCTGATGACATGACAGTCGTGGGTCTGATGAAAAACGACAAATCAAATTACAGAAGTGAGGTGAACCAACTGACCATGTGATGCATGAAGAATTTCTTCCAAAATGTGGTAAAAACAAGAGATTATTATTATTATTTGGAGCCTATCACAGCAGTCAAGAGGTGGTGTACACCCTGAACAGGAGGCCAGTCTATCGCATGGACACATACAGACAGACAAGCACATTCATATGCGCACCTATGGTTAATTTAGAGTCACCAGTTCACATAACATGCATGTCCTTGGAAGTAGGAGGATGCCGGCGGACCTAGGGAGAACCCACATGAACACAGGAAGAACATGCAGACTCCACAGAGAAAGGACCAGATGGGATGTGATCCCAGGACCTTCTTGCTATGTGGCAACAGTGCTAACCACAACACCACCGTGCTTCCTCTATTTGTTATGGTCCTTTTTTAAAAAGTAGGATGGCACTTAATAAAACTTTTTAATTCTCACACTGGTAACCGGATTTAAATATAAATATGTGATTCCCGAAGTATGAGTGGTGTCTCCCTGGTGGGTCACAAAGGCAATACAGGTGGGCTATGAGAGGCCACTAAAAATAAACCTTTGTTTTTCATCTCAAGTTTATAATGACCCAAAATCAAAACAACAACAATACTACTACTACTAGAATAATAACAACAACAACAAGCACAATACAACATTTCTGACATCCACCAATCCTGTGTCGCTGACCGAATGGTCCCCCCTAGAAATCGGTCCGCCCTGCCTTCACTGTGCATGCGTCATTAGCCGCGGTTCACAGATTACCACCTTGTTTCTGCACTCCAGTCTTTATCTATCTGAGTGACAGATATATGAAGCTTTTGTACAACAATTATTTCCACATAAATTCAGTATTATTTCATCATAAAGGATTGAGGAATCGATCAGAGCACCGCAGGTACACGATGCGTTCACTGTGCATCGGTCATTTCGAAGTGTCACTGAGTACTGCCTCGTTTCTGCTTAAAACCGACTTTAGAATGATTTAAGAGGTTTCATCTTGTCATCTGATGGTTAATAATCCCATTAATCCATTTGATCGCTTTGGGTGAAGAGACTCTGTCTCAGACGAACGGCTGAGCTCTGAAATAACGCATGCGCAGTGGAATCCGTAGTGTTGATGTAATCCTTCAAAGCCTATATAAAGTGAATCTTGATCCAGAATCCGGATCACCTCAAAAATGAAATGGAGTCTTCCATGGCCTAATATCTATCCATGGTGAAAATTTTGTCAAAATCCGTGCTGTAGTTTTGACGTAATCCTGCTAAAACAGACAAATTAACGCTGATGATTTTATTACATCCTTGGCAGATGTAATAATACAAAGCAAATTCTGTGTTTGTCTTCATTTATGTGACCTAGTTTAATAAAACCTACATATGGAAATACTTCATCTTAGTCTCATTCATTGATCAACATTGTACTTAAAGGTTTAGTTGGGCCCCAGACAATTTTCACATTCCAAATGGGGCCCCGGCATCCTTGCGCTGCAATCGATAAATACCTTCAAATAAACAATGACATTTTGTGCTTTCAGCCCACACATTATTTGCTTTCAAGTCTAATGTGCTGTGCCAGAGAGATAATCTCCAAATATTTATGGGCTTGATTGTACCTTCGCAGAAACTGTTGTGTTTATCTTTGGCATGGAACGAAAATGCCAGATTGGTCATGCACTTTGTGTTGTGGCCATGACAAAATGTGTGAGAAAGTGGCAGGCCGGAGAGAAAGGGAGCGGCTGTGAGCGCGCAGGGTGGAGGACAGCGCTGACAGGGGACACTTGATGAGATATAATTAGAGTGTACAGTTTAACATGCAAACATCCCAGCCCAGCAGACACAGTAGCTGACGTTAAGATTTCTATTCCCTTTGCAGAACATCTTGCAGACAAACATTAAGTGTTGTCTCAGCGCTATTGTTTCATAAGTCTTCCTCCCACATCATCTCCCTCAAAACGCCCACGTCACCACCCCTTCACATCTGTTTCACCAACGGCACCTCGATGAGTGTTTCAGATGTAAATGTGTGCACGATTGGGGTGACGTTCCTCCTTTTCTTGGCTCTTCGGTTGGTTGAGATGTTATCCTAAAAGAAACCAGTGTGCTGCCCTTCCCCACTAAAAGCCTGTATTTCTTCAGATGACTTTCCCTGGCAAGGCTCCACCAGGACAAATGCTTCACCCCCCCCCCACCCATTCAGCTGCATACCATACAAGCAAAGTTAACACTGTCTGGTGTACACTCCTCATTCCCTGTCACACAGATTAAAACAAAACTCTAGGGGTAAAATGCAGGTCATTCCCAATGAATTGCACATCTTTTTTCCCTACAGGATGTCAAGAACAACAGCGTTATTCTGGAGATGAACTGATACCCAGCAACAAGTGCAAGAAAAAACTAAACAAAACCCTGCAACTTTGGGGTCACTTATTTATTACCAAACTCATGCATTTGGAGAGTAAAAAAAAAAAGGTTTTGATTTACGGTACGTATAGGTGCTCTTGTGTCTCAGGCGTATCTGAGGAATCAGACCACCCTGAAGAACATGTTAACACAGTAAACATCATCTGGAGGTCACCTCAAAGTTTATCCAATTCGTTTCTGCCATAATTACATTGCAATTACAAAGGATTAGAGCGCAGTGTTGCTGCGTTAGAAATGCCGCTTTCTGCTCCTTCCATACATGATCTTCATGGAGTTTTCCACTGCCTTACTGACTGCCAATCTGCACGTGGTTTGGGAATGGTTTGCGAATTAGAAAATGAGGGATTTCATTTTCTGCTTCATACCAACTGCACTGTGCTGCCGGGACCAACCCAGTCTCACGGCATGTCGTGATTCAGCAGCACAAAATGTACATTAATCTACTGGTTCACCATATTGTCACAAAAAGTGCAAACTTCTCATCATTGGAGAACAGAGTTATTGTAATTCATTCTATGAAGGGTGCACATAACTAAAAGTGCAGCGGGGGTCGGGGTGGTTAGGGTTAGGGGAAGGAGTAGGGTTAGGTTATAGTTAACGTTAGAGTTGGGGGTAGGAGTAGGGTTAGTAATAGTGAGTTAAAAAAAAACCCTGTCACGATAATCTGAATAATTTTGTGACGGGAGGACAAAAAAAAAAAAAAAAAAAAAAAAAAAAAGGAGACTGGGCTCGCCGGGACGGGATCTCACCTCCCCAGTCTCTTTGCTGTCTCCTTTCCTTTTCTCTTACAGGCAGCACCTGTGTATAGAAAACAAGAACGCAAGAGTTTGAACTTTGGCAGTCACTGTTTTTAGCTACTATTTTTACTTTTTCACCAAGATACTTTTAATTCATATAGATACTAGAGGAGCATTCTGTAGATTGGATACCTGTGCCAAAGGCATGCTTTTTTAACAGTTACCTGCAGTTGATGCCGAGATGAGAATTATGGGTAATAAAAATGACTGATTTTTATTTTTAATGCTAATGTGCAGCCAACTCTCAACACTGTTGTGTCTTCTACCTGCCAAAACAAGCTGACTGAATTTACTACCACCATTAGGTGATGGGCTGAATTGCACCAAAAATAATAACAGATGAACAACCTCCAAGTTACATCAAACATTGAGAATTTTAGCACACAGAAAATCCATATAAGACTGTAATTGCTTTCTTTTAAATAAGAAACAATACATTGCCTCTGGGAGCGAGATAATGTTATTTGAGTATGTATAGTGCCCCTTTGTGGTGATCCATCTGACCATTTGTCAACCAAAAAATGGTGCTTGGCAGCACAAAATTAAAAATCCAGTCTAAACATTACCTAAAGCCATATTCTAGTGCTCCAACCTCCAAATCAGGAAACCACCCATAACCACTTAAAAGTGGTGATCAATGGTTTCACACTTTTTGTGATTCAGACAAACTAAAGGTGTATAGACATTAAATTTAACATGTGATTTAAACAACTGACTTCCAAGACATGCATTATTTTGCTTAATAAGAGCCTCATCTTTCAATAATGGCAAAATCTGAAAAAAATAAAATAAAAATGGGGCTGGGGGATGTTCCTGGATGCTACTCTAGATCCAGATCAATAGATTCTTTCTTGGATCATGCTCAACCTCTACACCAAGTTTCATAAAAATTGATCCAAACTAAAGGTTTTGAGTACCCTGTTTGCAAACAACCCTGGGTAATTAGAAATTAGACAGTAAATAGTTGTTAAGTATCGGCAATAATGTTATGTTATTTTAAAGATTTAATACCTTGCTGATAAGGGCATAAACACAAATCTGCAACAGGTTACAAAAGAAGATTATTGGTTGCAAAATAACACCACACTGCAGCTCCTCGGAAACTATTTTCACCCTTATTCCTCTCTTTCCACTTCTACAACACACTGTACGGCTAATCAACTCAAGGTTTGGAACCTCCATGCCATTTTATTGGGTAATATTTTCTGTTTCCTCATCCCTGTGGCTCTCACTCCGAAATCCAGTGGCATGACACGCACACACACGCCCTCTAAGTTCCGTGGGAGCAGCCATCATCTGCACAGATCACCTTAAGGCTGATTTCACAAGCTTTATAACATTTTCCCAGCTTGAGCTGCAGACATATGGACATACATGTCCACGCGATAAGCTACACGAGTGTGTCTGCTGACTCTCAAACTGTGGCTGGAGCTGTCAAGCATGCCGTAAGGCCGCAATGTAAGTGTGGTTGACATTTTCTCTGAAGGCCTCCCAGTGCAGAAACATTGCTGATAGCTGGCCTTTACATAGCATCATAAGACTTGATGGTGTACAGTCCATTGTTTCATACTGTTGTCATACCAAAACTGCAGAGGACTGTGGGGTGGGAGAGACCTTTTACACTGAAATGACAAGCCAGATCACAAAAGAGCCTTTCATTTCGCCACGAGTTCCACAGCTGGTTCTAATATAAAGTGAGGAGGGGCAAAAAGAGAGAGAGAGAGACTGACTGTGTGTATTTGTGTGAATAAGTCATACAGATCAAGTGATGGTATGGATCCACACACTGGCAGAAACTGAAAATAGGCAAAAAGAATTTCCGCAAAGATCAACATCTACCTGCAGAAATGCCCGATATGCCTACTCAACATGAACACTCCACTACGGTGGCTGATAGAGGCTATAACACTCCCAAATTAAGCCAACACCAGAGAAAATAGAAAACACAGTTGCAAAAACCATCTGCATCAATTCAACAAAAGGGCGTTGTATCAAACAACTACCTTGCAATTTGAAAAATAAAATGCTTGCAAACACAGAGAACAAAAAAAAAATTCACAGAACACACCCAAACAAAGCCACACTTTGCAAGGCTTCACAACACAATGAAGTACTCCCAACAGTGAAGGACGTTACCTGATGGACCGTGCTCTTGTCTTTATCTCCACCTGGTTATATATACACACACACACACACACATCTCCTCTGGGGAGAAACTTCTGTTTGTGTTACACATACCTCCATTATGTTGTGACGCTTTGCAAAGCATTTCTGTGAATGTGTGTTCTCTGAATTTGCAGCAGACATTAAATGAAATTGTTGCATGTTCCCTATGTTTGTCTTCTCTATTGCAAGCATTTCAATTTGAAAGCCATTTTTGATGCAACTACCTGTTCTTGAGTAGATGCAAGTGTATTTTTCTGTAAATGTTTTCTGCATTTGCTAGCGTTGTCTTGATTTAGAAGTGTTTTGGTCACCCCGTTGTCCATTGTAACTAACTGATCACAAGAAGTTGAAATATTAGTGTCAAAACACGCCCTCAAAGGAAGCCTGAAAAGTGGACTGTGTGGCAGGTTTGGTTCTAACCCTGCAAGAAGTCAAAAGAAATATGCTGCACATTAGATGAGGTGACTTAGCAGGAAGTGTGATACACTCTCACACAGCACAAATCCCCCAACACATTATGGTTGGGGTTTTACAACCTCCACAGATAAACAAATACAGCTGCACCAGATGATTAATCCAGGAGAAAGTGCCAACAAAAAGCAGTTTTTAATTTGTCTGTCAACCTCATTCTGTGATGACGAATCCTAATCTATTACCTGATATGTCTTTGGCAAAGAAAAAAAAAAAAAGCGCTTTGCATTCCTTTGAAAGTGGACGCACAACTCTAATCCCACTCATCTAATTGACATGGAAGAACTGAGTTGATAAGATGCAAGAGTCAGATGTCTGACAAAGGAAGGGTTACAGGAAAGGGAGCTCCGTCTTTCTATTCCCTGTGGATCCAGAAAGAGCTACTTCCTCCCAGCCCAAAACAAGGAGCAACAAGGAGAGAGAGAAAGAGTCCAAAAGTAAAAGAGCAAAGCCGGAGCAAATTAGGAGTGGTACACTGACCTAAGGAAGGGTAGGAGAGAAAGAGTAGGAATAAGGGAAAAGAAGTGAAAACAACTTATAGAAGAGGGGGAAGCAAAAAAAGAAACAAAAAAGATCTGCTGCTGACAGTTTCAGATGGAAACTTCTCAAATGAGGAGGCCATGACTGTTCTCATATTAGGACTCCGCCAGTATGACTCAGTGTGACTCCCGCTGCTGACATCATCACAAAGTTTAAACGCTCCGTTTTAAACAACCTTTCCTCAAAACCTGCAAAAACTCCAAGAATCATTTTTGCAAAATGCTCAGTGAGAGCAAGCATTTTCTAAACAAGAAATATTTTAAAAACCGTATAAGGGAAGAACCAGTAAACGAAAGAAGAGCATAAGTTATTCCATTAAACATGCCAAAAACACAAACTGCAATAGTCTCACGTGTCCAAGGAAGAAAGAGTAGAACAGGAAAAACAAGATGAGGTAATGTCACAAAAAGCAATCAAGTAATGAAATATGAACAGCATACACACCACCTTAAAATTATAGTAATACTGTTTTTGGGAGGACTGTTGCACAAAAAATCTTGTCTGCCTGAAAAAAAAAACATCTGACCAACATCTATTTCTGTCTATGTTAGTTAGCCAACATTAACAGTGCTTATGCACAAAAAATTATATGCATTTAGTTCCACTTCCTTTTAAGTGTAATATGTAACCATCTCTTTTTTTCAAGATTTACCAGCCAGCAAAGTGTATGTATCCAGATGCATAAGGATTTGGACAGTTCAGGTTTTTTTATGATTTTAATTTCTGTACACCACCACAACGGAGTTGAAATGAACCAAACAAGCTGTGATTGAAGCGTAGACTTCAATGACACAAACTTCAATCACAGCAAGGGGTTTAACAAAAATATCACATCAACAGTTTAGGAATTAGCAGTATTTTTTTTTTACACAGTCCCTCCCGTAAGGGCCTACAACACAGTCAGAGTTATTCGGGTGACTTCCATCACTAGCCTCCTTGAACATTTTTTTGAGAATTGCCTACCCTAGACAGATTTATGATACAGTACCATTCTGTATGTACTATGTAATGACTGATGTAAACAATGTCCAAGGCATACGTATTCAGTGACTTGGAAATGTTCATGGATCCATCTCATGACTTGTTTAAAGAAAAGTGGCCATAAAGGTGATGATTTGTATTAAAACAATAATGATATTTTGTCCAATTTCTTAAGGACACTGAAAATGATGGAGGGACTGTGTATAAAACTGGGACTTATTCCAAAATGGTCACTGTGATATTTTTGTTAAACCACTTGAATTAAAGCTGAGAGCCTAAACTGCAAGCGCATCTTTACTGTTTAATTAAAATAATAGTTTAATATTGTTTGAGTAGAAAATACAAAAATTGTATCTCTGTCTAACTACTTGTGTACTTGCCTGTATAATATGACAGAATGGTGAATGTTATGTTTGATCACTCTTGCCTTTTGTGTTTATGTCATAGGTGATGACGCTTACACATCTTTTTCAAAAGTTTCACTATCATGTTTTTTCACCATTAAAATTGTGCAATGCACAACAGTTACACATGATCTCTGCTTTCATCACATGCACTCCATTGTTTATTTTGTGCACTTGGATGTGTTGCACAGTAATATATAAAGCATTGATATGAATGCAATTGTGGACACGACTCTTCTTATCAAAGAGAGTAGATTGTTAAGATGCAACACTGTAATCCTCTTTCAGCACAAATAGCACTCAGCTCATTTCCAAACTTCTTTACACAAATTATACTTGGTACAATATACCCACTCAAAAGATTTGTCATGACAAAAAGAAGCCAGTCAGCACTTTAGGATCCATGTAATGGCCAGTGATGGTGAAATTGCTGGTGATGTAAATGGTCCCAGCTAAAGTCTTTCCTCAGACACACACACACACAAAAAAAAGGCCAGTAAGAGGTGTGTGTGAACAGTCATTGCTTTTTGTCATTGAACCTTGTGAGCAGGTGGCAAATCACATGTTCACTCAAATAAATAAATAAAAATCCTAAAACTTTCTTATGCCTGTATTGTAAAATATATTAGATTTTGCTTGTAGCTTCGGAAATTACTAAAAATAAATAAATAAAAACATTTAAAAATATTAAATCAATAAAAATAAATAAAAACTGTACTTCTTGGAAATTGGGCCAGTGGGAATACTAAGACATGGACATGAATGATTTTTGACTATTGCAGTCCTGTAACTTTCATCCCGTCACGACTGGATTTCTCGAACAACCCAGCACACCAGTGAATTATGGATTTCTGTAGGCTGAAAAAGTGCTGGTGTTGCATTGGTCTGGTTATAATGTCTCCACCCAACTCTACCATAGATATTTAGTTATCAGATTAATAAAGAATTGACCAACAAGTGATATGCAAACACAAGCAAACATCTAAACAGTACACATTGCAAAATCTATTAGGATGAGTGGTTGCTTGCTACAAAAAGAAAATCTCTGGACAAGCTTCAATACATTTTGAAGGAATTACTGTCAAATACAAATTTCAAATACAAAAAGTAAACCAGACTTCTCAATATAAAAATTTCTAAAATTATCTTCCTTAAACTCAACCTGAAAGTAAATCTCTGGCATAAATAAATTAAAAATAGAAAAGCCAAGATGATGAGTTGCATAAGTAATGGGCCCCTTTGGTATAATACCTGTAAATAATCAGTTTTATTGCCAGTTTTTTTTTTTTCCCAGACAAGTCAGGGGATGGATACATGAACATTTCCAAGTCACTGAATATGTCTTGGACTTTACTTACATCAGTTATGAAGAAATACAAACAGTATGGCACTCTATGGTAAATCTATGCAGAGTAGACAGTTCTGAAAAACTGACTGTGCAAGAAGGAGAAGAGTGAGGAAAGTCACCAAGACAACCCAGAAGAAGTTATAGGCTTTTATGGCTGTGCACAATTTCTCCTATCACAGCCACACGTGATGTGTCAGTTTTGCTTATTGGATTAGTGTGTAAACAAATGTTTTTGACTGTTAAACTTTATTCAACAAAATGTTAACCGACTTAACAGTAGCCTTCACTAAATTCAGTTCAACGAAAAAGACGAGATCAACATTAGGTCTGTGCACGCACGAAAACCTGGTAACTAGCTTGATGTTGAGTTTTTCAAAATAACCAGAAGCCTTTACTCAAGTGAGAATCTACTTCAGAGAGATGTTTGTACAGTGTTTCTACATTTCAGACATATTTCATCACTGTACTAGAGTTGCTTTGAGTGAGGAGGGAGGGACTGTACATTTATATAAGGTTTATTTTTTTAAACCACATTATAATCAATCTAAAATCAGTCTTAACTTTCTTGTTTTATCATCTGCATTTATTTAACATATCAATAGTTTGTTTTAGTAAGTGATATTGTATAGTTTCTATCTTGAATGACAACTAAATCAAATCAAGATATGGACTGGAGCCTGGCTAGCTGGCATTAGCTAAATTCTGATACCTGGCTAAATTAAGTCATGTAAACTGTGTGCAAAAAGCCACTATTTTTGTGTGGCCTTGGCATAGTTGTGTTCTCGCGTGTTACACATGTGATTTCTATCCGCTGGCTGAAATTTCACTTATTTAAGATAAATAAATCTGCCTGTTAAAGGCCACTGAAAAATCCTTCTATACGCCATCTGGGCGGCATGGTGGCTTAGTGCAGGGGTGGCCAAGTTCGGTCTTCGAGAGCCACTCTCCTGACACTCTTAGTTGTCTCCCTGCTCCAACACACCTGAATCCAATGAAAGGCTCATTAAAAGTCTGCTAACGAGTCTTTCATTGGATTCAGGTGTGTTGGAGCAGGGAGACAACTAAGAGTGTCAGGAAGGAGGCTCTCGAGGACCGAACTTGGCCACCCCTGGCTTAGTGGTTAGCACTGTTGCCTCACAGCAAGAAGGCCGTGGGATCACTTCCCACCTGGTCTTTTCTGTGTGATGTTTGCATGTTCTCATGTTTGTGTGGTTTCTCTCCGGGTGCTCCTACTTCCTCCCACTTCCACACAGACATACAGGTTAAGTGAACTGGGAACTCTAATCCGACTGGTGTGTGTGTGCCAGTGTGAATGTGTTTGTCTACATGTGGCCCTGCAGTAGACTGCCGCCCTGTCTAGAGTGTACCCCACTCATGCCCTATGACTGCTGAGATAGACATATAACACCTAAACAGATCCTTGTCATTTGATTGGTGGGTTGGATGTCACGTGATATGGATACTTTGTACCATTTGCCATTGTATTCCATTTACCGTGCAATTTTGGCGCTATATGATTTGTGCTATTGCACGCCACAACCACAACGTGCACACACTAGCAGCGACAGTGCTTAGCTTAAAAACATGATAGGGTTTGTCTTTGCATGGCATCAGGTACGGACTATATCATCGGGATTGTTTTTGAACAATGTGACTGTTTTTGCAAGTTGACTGAGAACAATTTTGGATTGAACTGCCATTTAACATTCGTGTTAGACTGTCTGGAACCTTTTATGTCAAAGGACCAGTGACGCACACCAAAATGTAAGTCTGTTTTTTTTGTTTATAAATGAATATCACAAGACAAGGATCCATTTTAGGCGTTATATAAAACAAATAATGTTTTGTTTTTTTTCATATGGGCAATGGAAAGTATATTTCATTTGGTGAAAGATGAAATGTTCCATTCAACTCAGCTGCACCTTGTTCAACGGAACATTCTTTCACCTCATGAAATATTATTACCATTGTACTCAAACATTCCTTATTTGTATACTAACCATTAATTCAACACTTGTTGTTAGACAAGATTTTTAGCTGCTAGGAAAGGTCAAAAAGTCCAGCAACAACAACAGTGCCAACATTGTTTGCACTGATGTTGGTGGGCACGTTCCCCCCCCAAACTTAATTGAAGCTGCGGACACTGAAATCATAATCCAGTGGGATGTTTCTTCCACGAGTCACTGGTCTTTAGGAAAATCCCTGTTTTTTACATTAAGGACTGGTGGTATGGAGGAACAGACGGTGATGGGTTGGAGCCGTCTGGGGCTGGATAGACTACGGCCAAGGGAGGGGTCAGGAGGCTCACATTACTCCTGGAACAGGAGTAGAGTGAACACCCGTCAGTCTGCAATTGGTCATTGTGCTGACCTCCAACAGGAAACTAAGCTAGGGTGGTGCTGAGCAGCAACAAACGGCGCTGGAAAAAAAAAAAAAAAATTTCAGAGCAAATTCCTGTGCAGTTTAAGAGGTGGGGATTAGAAATGATGTCGACCAGAAAGAAGTAGAGGCTGCACTGATTTGCTGAAGCAGAGGCTTTCTAGTCTGGAAAGGATGCAGACAAAGACCAGACGTAGACGTGTGGTGGAGCAGCGGTCAGAGCCCCGCCGAGGTTAAAAGCTCAGGTCATCATGTGTTGTTGCACCAAGCACAGTACAGGAAGTAATCGTACCAGCAGTGGCGATGTCGTTAAGTGGTTCCTCCTGATGGAGCAGATCAATTACTTCAGGATTTAACAAGAGTTGTTGCTCAAAAGGCCCTGTGAACAGATAAACATCCACAACAGCAAGTGTTCTTAACATGTTTATGGGCTTTGCTGAAGAGAGCAGTGCATCCTGGTTTTCTGCATAATTAATGTCTTAAAGGAGATCAAGTCAGATTATTGGAACCAATAATGAATTACAATCCATTGTATCTCAAAAGCCAGATTAAGCCATATGCTCACTAAAAACATCACTGCAACGGGTAGCACAACCAATATCAGCAAACAGAAGTATTAACGCAGGCTGCACAGCGATGGCAGACTAGATATTTATCCCTACATCATGAACAAATCTCAAATACAAGAACATTCTCAATTCAATGCATTTGTACAGAGCAAACACAAGTGATCTCAAGGTGCTATACACAAGCAAGGCCAATACCATACCGATCCTTTAATTACCATTAAACAGTTAAAAAAAAATTGTAAAAAAAAAAGTTTGAAAAAAAATTACGTTTCATCCTATGATAGTTATTATAGGCTGTTCACGAGCACAGAAAACAAGAATGACATTGAATGATTGGTGCTTAAATGTTTGACCTAAATTATGTAAATTGCAGAAAGCTTGACTGCATACTGAAACATCCAGTATGCAATGTTACAGATCCCATTATTTTTAATTTCATTTATTTATTTATTTATTTGGGGGGGGGGGGGGGGGTGTCTGGATTGATGCTGTGGAGTGTTTTAATAGATCTTAGATATTACATCATGCAGTAAAACTGACCAAAACAAAAAACACATGATCATTAGTGGAAGGTAGTGACAGACAGTCTCATGCAGGTTATGGGTGTAATTTCATTAGCCGTGCCAAATCATTTAAATGCCCAGTGTATGGCCCCAAATGGGGGTTATAACTGTGCATTCCACCGCAGTACCCCTGGGTCCAAATGCTGTAATGAGACAATCACATACCAGCTGGATAGAAGAGATTTGCTGAGGGAAACTCCAGCCACTGACAAACCTGAACGCAGATTCCTCAACTGCAGTCTGGGGGACTCCCAGGGGTTCTAGATAGGATTCCATGGAATCCACAAGGCAGACAAAGGAGAGCTAATTTTCACTTTAATTCCATTCAGTGAGACAGTACATAAAAGTAACTGTTTTAATTTCTTTTTACTGATGTTGTTCCTTCAACTGCAATGAAGCAGCAAATCCGAACAACAACGACAAAAATACGTTTTTAAGATGCAGTTTACTCTGTAGTCTAAACTTTACACATTTAGGAATCTATGGCATTAACAGTTTGAGATGTTTAAACATGTATAAAAAATTCATGTGAGGGCTGTATATGCAGCTGCTTCAGTCTTTGTGTATTTCCTGGTTATTTAATACAGCAGCAATCCATTACACAACAGTACAGTGAGTGTATTGTATGATGTAGCGTATGACTGCAGCCCCACACCCTCCTGCCAAGTACCGCACGCCTTTCATTAAAATACGATGGGTTCTTGATTTCGACAGTATGCCTCCCACATCACAAGACATGTTTGCAACTGGACAAAAAAAAAAAAACTTTAAGACAAACAGAAAATTAATTCTAGGGTGGTAATCGATCGAGACACTCATGGAACAAAAACTTCATAATAAACTTTGTTTCATTATTCTGCAGTGTAAATATTTGCTTGCCTCTTATTTTAAGATTGGAAATTGAACGTCGCTTTGGTCTCTTCGTCTCATGCACACATTTGAAGTCAGACACTTCAGTTCTCACAGATGAAAAGCGTTTCTTCGTGTCTTGCAGGAAAAACAAATTAGAGATCTGTGAACAAGTTCATAAAAAGATACCCCCTGCTCTGCCATAGTTAGTCGCTACATAATTAGTAGTAGTAAATCTTTTGTTATGAAATATCCAAATTAACAAAGCAACCAACCTAAAGAAAACAAACTGATCTGTTTACACATGCAACTGACAAGTACATGTATTTAAAGAAAACATCAACAAGAGTCCCTGTGAAGATGTTGGAGTGGAATTATTTTCCTTCATGCACATCTTCATATGGTATGAAGCCACTGTGTTAAGCTTTATTGAAATCAATCAACCGGTTTAGGAGGAGCTGCACTTACAAGACTTGTGGACAGACAGGTGGATGGACAACGTGATTCACTATCATGTCAACAGGTGACATGATCATTTGATTAACTGATTAGTTAATCAAAAATGTATCAGAAAGAATTAAATATATTAAAAAAAGTCAAGCATTTCCTAGTTGCAGTGCATCAAATATGAGAATTTCCTCTTTCTTGCTTTTGCATCACTGTAAACGGAATATACAGTCAGGTCCATTAATATTGGGATAACAACCAGTTTTATACATTTTGACTCCTTACATCATCACAGTGGAGTTTAAATGAAACATTCAAGATGTGCTTGTAGTTAAGACTTTCAGCTTTAACTCGAGGGGATTAACAACAACAAAAAATAACACAAACTACATATGAGGACTATTAATACAAATTATGACTTTACAGCCAGGGTTACTTATTTATTTACAGGATTTCTAGGCATGATTGATATATGAACATTTCCAACTCACTGTATATCTTGGACTTTTCTTGGACATTTCTTTAAACAAGTTGGAGGATAGAGTCACTGAATGTGTGTTTGACTTCATTTACATCAGTCATTAAGAAATAGAAACAGCATGGTAGTGTATGGTAAATCTGTTCTCAAAAACTTGAGTGTCCAAAATAGAGGGAAGCCACCAAGACACATGACAACTCTGATGTTATGTGGCTGTGACTGAAGAAACTGTGCATACAAAGCAACTTTTGTCTGTTGCATCACAAGTTACACAGCTTCATGGTGAAGTGGCAAAGGGAAGGAATGTTAAAAGTGTGTGAAATTTCAACTACACTTTGCTAGAAGGATCAGTTTTCTTTATAAAGGCCCTTAAAGTTAATTGAATGAACTTCATCGGCCTAAATATGGCATAAAGTTGATCATTAATCAAGAACCAACATGACATAACACATGAAAAAAATAATGAAGAAAAACAAGGCTGAATACCTGTCCTTTGCTATTTAAAAAGACATTTTTGTAATTATTTTGTTATGCTATTTTCCAGTCTGAACGTTATTTTTATGATGATGATGATTATAAATAAATAAACAAGTATCCATTTCAATATAATTCTGTGACTAGATTGTCCTTGGATCTGGGAAAAGTTCATTAAATGGTTATTTAAATTCTGATCTCTCTTTCCAGGTAGGGCAGACCGGGGTAATTCCATACCCTACTTTAATAAATTTGAATATTTTAAACATGTAGAAGCAGAATCAATTCAAACTCATTCTAACAATCAATACCTACTAAACAAAAACATAAATGAACTACACCTTTGCACATGCACATAATATTTATTAATTAAAATTTAAAAAAATCTCAATAAAATTTGGAAGGGGGCAATTCCATATCCCATTAACGTTAACAATAAAACATTCAACAATGTCAGAAATTCAGTCCTATATCTTTTAGTCAATCTTGAAATTTAAACTTTAAGGAAACAACAACTTGCTAAACCCATTTTAGTTTCACATTCCAATAGAATATCAAAATGTGCCATTTTTGCTGGAAAGATAGAAAAAAATAGTAATTTAAAAAGACAAAATTAACATTTTTTTAATCATTAAATATATGTGTGAGTAATCCCATATCAATTAATGTATTCCTAAAAAATTAAGTATTTCCTAACAACCCATTGTTTACCTCTGGGGTAATTCCACACCCAGGGGTAAGTGTTGAGAATATGTCAAATCATTTTACAACTGAGTCTGCAGGTCAAGATACATCTATTTTTTACATTATTAGATCCATCCATCCATCCATCCATTTTCTTCCGCTTTATCCGGAGTCGGGTCGCGGGGGCAGCAGCTCAAGCAAAGCCGCCCAGACCTCCCGATCCACACACACCTCCCTCAGCTCCTCCGGGGGAACCCCAAGGTGTTCCCAAGCCAGCCGAGAGATGTAGTCCCTCCAGCGTGTCCTGGGTCTTCCCCGGTGCCTCCTCCCAGTGGGACGTGCCCGGAACACCTCTCCAGCGAGGCATCCAGGGGGCATCCGGAAAAGATGCCGAGCCACCTCAACTGACTCCTTTCGATATGGAGGAGCAGCGGCTCGACTCCGAGCTCCTCCCGAGTGACTGAGCTCCTCACCCTATCTCTAAGGGAGCGCCCAGCCACCCTGCGGAGGAAAGTCATCTCGGCCGCTTGTACTCGCGATCTCGTTATTTCGGTCATGAGCCAAATCTCATGACCATAGGTGAGGATCGGAACGTAGATCGATCGGTAAATCGAGAGCTTTGTCCCCCTACTCAGCTCTCTCTTCACCACGACGGTCCGATACAGCGACCGCATCACTGCAGATGCTGCAGCGATCCGTCTATCGATCTCACGCTCCATCCATCCCTCACTCGTGAACAAGACCCCGAGATACTTAAACTCCTCCACTTGAGGCAAGGACACTCCACCGACCCGAAGAGGGCAAAGCACCTTTTTTCCAGTCGAGAACCATGGCCTCAGATTTGGAGGTGCTGATTTTCATCCCGGACGCTTCACACTCAGCTGCAAACCGCCCCAGTGCACGCTGAAGGTCCTGATTTGATGAAGCCAACAGAACCACATCGTCCGCGAACAGCAGAGACGAGATTCTGTGGTTCCCAAACCAGACCCCCTCTACACCCTGGCTGCGCCTAGAAATTCTGTCCATAAAAATAATGAACAGAACCGGTGACAAAGGGCAGCCCTGGCGGAGGCCAACGTGCACTGGAAACAGGTTTGACTTACTACTGGCAATGCGAACCAAGCTCCTGCTGCGGTCGTACAGGGACCGGATAGCCCTTAGCAAAGGACCCCGGACCCCGTACTCCCGGAGCACTCCCCACAGGGTGCCCCGAGGGACATGGTCGAACACCTTCTCCAGATCCACAAAACACATGTGGACTGGTTGGGTGAACTCCCATGAACCCTCGAGCACCTGATGGAGCGTGTAGAGCTGGTCCAGTGGGCCACAACTGAACACCACTCGGGTTCAGATCGGGGAGGCCGTGTTTCCCGATCACCCCCCTCCAGGTCTCACTGTCGCCGCCCACATGGGCGTTGAAATCCCCCAGGAGAACAATGGAGTCTCCAGTCGGAGTGCTATCTAGTACCCCTCCCAGGGACTCCAGGAAGGTCGGGTACTCTGCACTGCTGCTCGGCCCGTAGGCCGAGACAACGGTGAGAGACCTGTCCCTGACCCGAAGGCGTAGGGACGCAACCCTCTCGTTCACCAGAGTGAACTCCAACACTTGGCGACTGAGTTGGGGAGCAATAAGCAATGCGACCCCAGCTCTCCGCCTCTCCCCGTGGGCGACGCCAGAAAAATGAAGCCCCCAGCCCCTCTCCAGGAGTTGGGTACCAGAGCCCAAGCTGTGCGTGGAGGTGAGCCTGACTATCTAGTCGGTATCTCTCAACCTCCCGCACAAGCTCAGGCTCCTTCCCCCCCTAGCGAGGTGACATTCCACACCCCAACAGCCAGGGGCTGTGAGCATGGACCAGGCCGCAGGGCCACCCGCCCTCGACCACCACCCAATCCTCTCTGCACCCGACCCCCATGGCCCCCTCTGCAGGTGGTGAACCCACAGGAGGGATTATTAGATCCTTTATTTTGAAAACATATAATTCTATACAATTATTTGAGAGTTTATAAAACATACTTACCAAAATGAAAGCTTGGATGGTGTAGTTTTGGACCCTAAAAATATGGATTGTTTTTGTTGTCTGCTCAACTGCCATATTTTTGGCCAGACAGGTTCAAAGGTCAACAGCCAATCAGAAGCCTTGTTATAAAATATATCTGAAATATAACTTTCTCCCCACCAATCCTAAAGACCCATAACCAGGAGAAAATAAATCTGGTTATGGAATTACCCCGGTCTGCCCTATTTCAATAACCAGCGTTATGACATCACAGAGAGCTATACATATTCCTGGCTTTGATCTCCTGCCTTATGGTGTCATAAAGACATTTAGGGCCAACTCTAAAAACTGTCATTCATCTCATTAATGTAGTTTTTAAATAAGCACATTATTTAAACTGAACTGAGATAAATGTTAGTTTATAATGTGACTTTAAACAAGTTTACTTCCTTCAGGCACGTCAGTCGAAGCCGATCAGTCTGGTGGAGATATAACTGACCACTGACCAGCTAGTTGAAGCGAGAAGAGCAAATCGGAGGGCAAAAAGCGCCTCAACAAAAATGAACATCTGGAAGTAATGAAAACTTGCAGAACGCAGGGTCCCAACCCTCTCCCCTGAGCTGGAGCATTCACTCAGGGTTTTATATTTTTAATAAAATCACAATATGCACCGGGAGTTTCAATTATGCAATTTCATAATGAAGGGGGAAAAAAATCGGATAAATTATTGCTGTTAAAGAAATGTTGTGGTAAAAACCACAAACTTCCAGCAAACGCCTGCTGGAAGTTAAAGTCGCAACAAAAATCGCCGAGCGATAAAAAACCTCAGCGATAAAAACACAGAACTGAAATTTACAAGATTGTAAGAACACCACAGTCATTTTAACAGCATTATAACAGAGAGAGACACGAAAATACCACAAGTTCAGCGTAAAGTGGGTCATCAGTGCCGTAGGCTCATTTTATTGGAATATTAGAATATTTATTGAGATTTTTTTTTTTAACGTGGAGCGCAAATAAACCCCAAACAGCCAGTGATGCTCTGAACAAATAAATAAATTAATAAATAAAAAAAGACAGCCTGAGCCTGAGTAAAAACACTATAACAAAGCTACAGACGTGCTCACACAACACTGGAAAACATAATTAACAAGAATATGAATATTATCGCAGCTGGAGTCAAACTGAGCGATAAATTTAAGGAGCCGTTATTTGGGCTAAAGACAAGCGGAGGAAACGAACACAAAAGAAGTCGCTGTCACAAGGCGGCGCCTCGCCTTCAGCGTTTTAAAAACACTTTGAAGGAAAAAAGTATAAAGAGCAGTTTAAAAAGAAAGCAGATATATTGGGAATATTATCCGTTCCTACCTTCCCCGTGGAAATGTCAGCCGCCTCGGCCCAGGCAGCAGCGCGCGCGCACACTGACACACACAAAAACACCGCAGACAAGATGCTCCGCTCCGCCTCCCCGCCCGCCTTAAAGGGCCAGCGGCACATCCAGGCGGAGTCATCAAACGCCCCTCTGTATGAGATTTGCCTCCACGTCAAAATTCCGATTAATTCATGACTAATCTGCAAAATATCAGAAACACGACGGGGAAAACACCTAAAGAAGCATGGTTTGTCAACAGTCTATACTCAGGACATATTCAATTGCTGTACCACTCCTCTTTTCTAAGAGCACAAAAACAGCTGTTGCTTAGAGTGTGTGTTAGAGGTGGGCGATACCGGGAATTTTGGTATTGATTCGATACCAAGTAAATACAGGCCCAGCATCACCGATATCGATACCGATACGATACTTTTTCATATTTAAGCTTCATAGATCCTAAGGATCCAAAAAGACCTAGGATAGAATTTCACCAAACATTGTGACAACAAAATAACTATTATCACAATCAACATTTTTGTTTAAAAAAAAAAAACTCAACACAACTTAAAACAAAATTTCCTGAGGTAGAGGGCTGACAAACCACAATACAAGGGTGCACTGCTCCGTGTTGTGTGACAGCGCAGCGCTGCTCTTACAGACAGCGTAGACTCTGATGAATCTGCATGCGCAGCAGCCAGTGCGTGTGGGAGAGGAAAAAGCTTGAGTATCGATCTTTTTACTCAAGGATCGTTCAATATCAGTACCAGCATTGGTATCGATATTAGGATCGATACGCCCACCTCTAGTGTGTGTATAGGATTTAGAGGCATGTATTAGCAGAAAAGGGATACAGTATTGGGCAAGGTCCTTAATCCCCTAGTTGCTCCCGGTGTGTAGTGAGTACTTTGTATGGCAGCACCCTGACATCATGGTGAAAGTGAGGCATTATTTGTAAAGCGCTTTGAGCATCTGATGCAGATGGAAAAGCACTATATACAGTAGTGTTCAGAATAATAGTATAGTGCTATGTGACTAAAAAGATTCATCCAGGTTTTGAGTATATTTCTTATTGTTACATGGGAAACAAGGTACCAGTAGATTCTCACAAATCCAACAAGGCCAAGCATTCATGATATGCACACTCTTAACGCTATAAAATTGGGCTATTAGTAAAAAAAAAGTAGAAAAGGGGGTGTTCACAATAATAGTAGTGTGGCATTCAGTCAGTGAGTTTGTCAATTTTGTGGAACAAACAGGTGTGAATCAGGTGTCCCCTATTTAAGGATGAAGCCAGCACCTGTTGAACATACTTTTTTCTTTGAAAGCCTGAGGAAAATGGGACGTTCAAGACATTGTTCAGAAGAACAGCGTAGTTTGATTAAAAAGTTGACTGGAGAGGGGAAAACTTATACGCAGGTGCAAAAAATTAAAGGCTGTTCATCTACAATGATCTCCAATGCTTTAAAATGGACAAAAAAAAAAAAAAAAAAAAACAGAGACGCATGGAAGAAAATGGAAAACAACCATCAAAATGGATAGAAGAATAACCAGAATGGCAAAGGCTCACCCATTGATCAGCTCCAGGATGATCAAAGACAGTCTGGAGTTACCTGTAAGTGCTGTGACAGTTAGAAGACGCCTGTGTGAAGCTAATTTATTTGCAAGAATCCCCCGCAAAGTCCCGCTGTTAAATAAAAGACGTGCAGAAGAGGTTACAATTTGCCAAAGAACACATCCACTGGCCTAAAGAGAAATGGAGGAATATTTTGTGGATTGATGAGAGTAAAATTGTTCTTTTTGGGTCCAAGGGCCGCAGACAGTTTGTGAGACGACCCCCAAACTCTGAATTCAAGCCACAGTTCACAATGAAGACAGTGAAGCATGGTGGTGGAAGCATCATGATATGGGTATGTTTCTCCTACTATGGTGTTGGGCCTATATATCGCATACCAGGTATCATGGATCAGTTTGGATATGTCAAAATACTTGAAGAGGTCATATTGCCTTATGCTGAAGAGGACATGCCCTTGAAATGGGTGTTTCAACAAGACAATGACCCCAAGCACACTAGTAAACAAGCAAAATCCTGGTTCCAAACCAACAACATTAATGCCTCGCAGATGTGAAAAAAATCATGAAAAACTGTGGTTATACAACTAAATACTAGTTTAGTGATTCACAGGATTGCTAAAAAAGCAGTTTGAACATAATAGTTTTGAGTTTGTAGCGTCAAGAGCAGATGCTACTATTATTGTGAACACCCCCTTTTCTACTTTTTTTTTTTTTTACTAATAGCCCACTTTCATAGCCTTAGGAGTGTGCATATCATGAATGCTTGGTCTTGTTGGATTTGTGAGAATCTACTGGTACCTTGTTTCCCATGTAACAATAAGAAATATACTCAAAACCTGGATTAATCTTTTTAGTCACATAGCACTACTATTATTCTGAACACTACTGTAAATGCAGCCCATTTACCATTTGTATGTAAATGTATGAGCACAACTGTATGTCTACAATGTCCATTACATGTTCAATGTACCCCACCTACACCCCCGCCCCAGAATTCACCATAAGCGAAAAAATAAATGTCATCGAAGGGGCGGGCAAATCTGGCCGCAGTGACTCCTCTATATCAGAGCATCAGAGGCATTGTGGCATAGGGGAACTACAGGCCTCCCCTGTGGGGGCCCAGGCCGAGTAGGATGGCGCCCCTGTGGAGGAGGACGGGCAAGATCCATGGGTCTGTCCAGATCCAGGTAGGCTGGCTTGAGACAGTCCACTGAAATGTACTTGGCTTTACCGCCTGTCATCCCCCATCTTCAATACGCAAAATGGGCCGTCATGTGGGGGCTATAGCGGTCCTGTGTGAGCATCATAGCAAATAAAGACGTATTTCATTGACTGCAGTGAGTGTAGGAATACGGAAAGCTGTGCTGTGACGTAGGCACAGGTGCAAAAGGCATAACCTTGTCCTGAAGCTGACTTCGTTGGTGGGTGATTCTTTAACTATGAGCACTATTGGCCTTGTAAATGTAATTTCCACCACACCATTGCCTTACAATATAAAGCGCCTTGGGGCAACTGTTTGCTGTGATTTGGTGCTATATACATGTGCTCTGATGTTACTGTTTATCTCCATAGAAACTACCCAAACAATCTTTCATACAAACTGTTTAAAAGGACATTACAGTGTTGTGGTGGAAATTATGGCAATAGTGTGGGACAACTACATTTTGTTTAATAAAATCACAACAGTTGTATGACATTGAATACCCCAATTATGTTTTGATTATTTTACTGATATTTTATTCAGAGATATTTTAAAACATTAGAAAAAACGTTTCTTTACCATTCATTTTTATCATTGAAGATCAAAAGTCTGGGTGTGGAACAAGCACACAACGGCAATATTTGCATATAATGATGCTGAAAAAAGGTGAAAAAGTCATCATAGACTACTAGAACAAATTTCTTAACACACTTTCATTGTAAAGATAACTATAAAAGTGTGAAATTTCCCCTTTTTTCTGTTTTTCATACAATATGATCAAAGGACATAAGTGCCCATAGTCTAAGAATCACCCTGGTGGGTAGTCGACCACGGAGTGGTGGTGTCAGGAATGAAATCTCGTGGGACTTGCAGTGGTTGGCCATAAACCAACTCTGCTGATGAGGACCGGAGGTCCTCTTTAAGGGATTATTCATAGGCCCAGCATGACCCACAGGGTTCTGTCCACCCAACCAACGTCTGTTAAGCTGGCCCACAGAGAGGCCTTCATAGAGCGATGAAATCACTCACACAGTCCACTAGCCTGGGGGTGATATGCCATGGGCTTGACCCATGGAACTCTAACCACAGGTGACTACACTTGGTATGGTGAATTATGTCCTCAATGTCCATTATGTGTTGATTGTCCACCACAGATTCCTCCCATAAATGGTGTGTACTGTTTGGTAGTGCAGGCAAATAAGTTTGAGAACCCTCATTTTTGTGCAATGGAGGATCATATACGTATTACTTATCACAAGAGAAGGCAAGACAGCATGAATCTACATGAAGGCAAACAAAATAGACAATGGTATAACGCAATCTGTAACATCTCCACTAAATCCTACACACTGCCCAACATGTTACACACATTACATTACTGGAAACCCTTTTCTAAAAGGTCACATTTAGAGCTTTTTTATTCAGTTGCCTTTTCTCGGGATTATAGGCTCTAATTAATTCTGGTTCATTACTGAACTCAATCTACTGATACTAGAAATCTTTGAAGAGGTGATGATCATTAAAAAAACTGACTGATCAGCCATTCTTCTAATGTGCATATTTAGCCGTAATGAGTGACGTTAAGAACTAGTATAACGAGACTGGTAAGGGGAAACCACCAAACATACCTGACAATTTTAACAGTTATAGACTTCTGTGGCTGTGATTGGAGAAACTGCACAGTGCAACTTTTAGCTGAAATTTCAACTCTTATTTTTAAGGTATCCTCTTCTGTGCCACTCCACCATGAATCTGTGTAACTTGGTGATTCAAGTAAATACAAGCTGCTTCTATCACCAGTCTCCTTGCAGTCGTATGTAGTGCCATACTGATGTAAATTCAATCCTAGACATATACAGTGACTTGGAAATTCATGTATCCATTCCCTGACTTGTCAAAAGACAAGTGGCTGCAAAAGTGATGTCATGTATAAAAACAGAGGGACTGTGGATACAAATGTCTGTTATTCCTAAATGGTTAATGCAAGATTTTTGTAAAACCCTCTTGAGTTATACTGAAAGTTGACACTACAAGCACATCTTGAGTTGTTTAAGTGGTGGTGCACAGAGGCAAAATTACAGGAACTGCATCACTGTCCAAATCAATCAATCAACTTTTTCTTATATAGCGCCAAATCACAACAAACAGTTGCCCCAAGGCGCTCCACATTGCAAGGCAAGGCCATACAATAATTATGAAAAACCCCAACGGTCAAAACGACCCCCTATGAGCAAGCACTTGGCCACAGTGGGAAGGAAAAACTCCCTCCTAACAGGAAGAAACCTCCAGCAGAACCAGGCCCAGGGAGGGGCAGTCCCCTGCTGAGACTGGTTGGGGCTGAGGGAAAGAACCAGGAAAAAGAGATCGATCACTAATGATTAAATGCAGAGTGATGCATACGGAGCAAAAAGAGAAAGAAACAGTGCATCATGGGAACCCCCCCACAGTCTACGTCTAAAGCAACATAACCAAGGGATGGTCCAGGGTCACCCGATCCAGCCCTAACCATAAGCCTTAGCGAAAAGGAAAGTTTTAAGCCTAATCTTAAAGTAGAGAGGGTATCTGTCTCCCTGATCTGAATTGGGAGCTGGTTCCACAGGAGAGGAGCCTGAAAGCTGAAGGCTCTGCCTCCCATTCTACTCTTACAAACCCTAGGAACTACAAGTAAGCCTGCAGTCTGAGAGCGAAGCGCTCTAATGGGGTAATATGGTACTACGAGGTCCCTAAGATAAGATGGGACCTGATTATTCAAAACCTTATAAGTAAGAAGAAGAATTTTAAATTCTATTCTAGCATTAACAGGAAGCCAATGAAGGGAGGCCAACACGGGTGAGATATGCTCTCTCCTGCTAGTCCCCGTCAGTACTCTAGCTGCAGCATTCTGAACCAACTGAAGGCTTTTTAGGGAACTTTTAGGACAACCTGATAATAATGAATTACAATAGTCCAGCCTAGAGGAAATAAATGCATGAATTAATTTTTCAGCATCACTCTGAGACAAGACCTTTCTGATTTTAGAGATATTGCGTAAATGCAAAAAGGCAGTCCTACATATTTGTTTAATATGCGCTTTGAATGACATATCCTGATCAAAAATAACTCCAAGATTTCTCACAGTATTACTAGAGATCAGGGAAATGCCATCCAGAGTAACGATCTGGTTAGACACCATGCTTCTAAGATTTGTGGGGCCAAGTACAATAACTTCAGTTTTATCTGAGTTTAAAAGCAGGAAATTAGAGGTCATCCATGTCTTTATGTCTGTAAGACAATCCTGCAGTTTAGCTAATTGGTGTGTATCCTCTGGCTTCATGGATAGATAAAGCTGGGTATCATCTGCGTAACAATGAAAATTTAAGCAATACCGTCTAATAATACTGCCCAAGGGAAGCATGTATAAAGTTAATAAAATTGGTCCTAGCACAGAACCTTGTGGAACTCCATAATTAACTTTAGTCTGTGAAGAAGATTCCCCATTTACATGAACAAACTGTAATCTATTAGACAAATATGATTCAAACCACCGCAGCGCAATGCCTTTAATACCTATGACATGCTCTAATCTCTGTAATAAAATTTTATGGTCAACAGTATCAAAAGCAGCACTGAGGTCCAACAGAACAAGCACAGAGATAAGTCCACTGTCCGAAGCCATAAGAAGATAATTTGTAACCTTCACTAATGCTGTTTCTGTACTATGATGAATTCTAAAACCTGACTGAAACTCTTCAAATAGACCATTCCTCTGCAGGTGATCAGTTAGCTGTTTTACAACTACCCTCTCAAGAATCTTTGAGAGAAAAGGAAGGTTGGAGATTGGCCTATAATTAGCTAAGATAGCTGGGTCAAGTGATGGCTTTTTAAGTAATGGTTTAATTACTGCCACCTTAAAGGCCTGTGGTACATAACCAACTAACAAAGATAGATTGATCATATTTAAGATTGAAGCATTAAATAATGGTAGGACTTCCTTGAGCAGCCTGGCAGGAATGGGGTCTAATAAGCATGTTGATGGTTTGGATGAAGTAACTAATGAAAATAACTCAGACAGAACAATCGGAGAGAAAGAGTCTAACCAAATACCGGCATCACTGAAAGCAGCCAAAGATAACGATACATCTTTGGGATGGTTATGAGTAATTTTTTCTCTAATAGTCAAAATTTTGTTAGCAAAGAAAGTCATGAAGTCATTACTAGTTAAAGTTAATGGAATACTCAGCTCAATAGAGCTCTGACTCTTTGTCAGCCTGGCTACAGTGCTGAAAAGAAACCTGGGGTTGTTCTTATTTTCTTCAATTAGTGATGAGTAGAAAGATGTCCTAGCTTCACGAAGGGCTTTCTTATAGAGCAACAAACTCTTTTTCCAGGCTAAGTGAAGATCTTCTAAATTAGTGAGACGCCATTTCCTTTCCAACTTACGGGTTATCTGCTTTAAGCTACGAGTTTGTGAGTTATACCACGGAGTCAGACACTTCTGATTTAAAGCTCTCTTTTTCAGAGGAGCTACAGCATCCAAAGTTGTCTTCAATGAGGATGTAAAACTATTGACAAGATACTCTAACTCCCTTACAGAGTTTAGGTAGCTACTCTGCTCTGTGTTGGTATATGACATTAGAGAACATAAAGAAGGAATCATATCCTTAAACCTAGTTACAGCGCTTTCTGAAAGACTTCTAGTGTAATGAAACTTATTCCCCACTGCAGGGTAGTCCATCAGGGTAAATGTAAATGTTATTAAAAAATGATCAGACAAAAGGGAGTTTTCAGGGAATACTGTTAAGTCTTCTATTTCCATACCATAAGTCAGAACAAGATCTAAAATATGATTAAAGTGGTGGGTGGACTCATTTACTTTTTGAGCAAAGCCGATAGAGTCTAATAATAGATTAAATGCAGTGTTGAGGCTGTCATTCTCAGCATCTGTGTGGATGTTAAAATCGCCCACTATAATTATCTTATCTGAGCTAAGCACTAAGTCAGACAAAAGGTCTGAAAATTCACAGAGAAACTCACAGTAACGACCAGGTGGACGATAGATAATAACAAATAAAACTGGTTTTTGGGACTTCCAATTTGGATGGACAAGACTAAGAGACAAGCTTTCAAATGAATTAAAGCTCTGTCTAGGTTTTTGATTAATTAATAAGCTGGAATGGAAGATTGCTGCTAATCCTCCGCCCCGGCCCGTGCTACGAGCATTCTGACAGTTAGTGTGACTCGGGGGTGTTGACTCATTTAAACTAACATATTCATCCTGCTGTAACCAGGTTTCTGTTAGGCAGAATAAATCAATATGTTGATCAATTATTATATCATTTACCAACAGGGACTTAGAAGAAAGAGACCTAATGTTTAATAGACCACATTTAACTGTTTTAGTCTGTGGTGCAATTGAAGGTGCTATATTATTTTTTCTTTTTGAATTTTTATGCTTAAATAGATTTTTGCTAGTTATTGGTGGTCTGGGAGCAGGCACCGTCTCTACGGGGATGGGGTAATAAGGGGATGGCAGGGGGAGAGAAGCTGCAGAGAGGTGTATAAGACCACAGCTCTGCCTCCTGGTCCCAATGCTAGACAGTCACAGTTTGGAGGATCCCAAAAAATTGGCCAGATTTCTAGAAATGAGAGCTGCTCCCTCTAAAGTGGGATGGATGCCGTCTCTCCTAACAAGACCAGGTTTTCCCCAGAAGCTCAGCCAATTATCAGCTGCTGTCCAAATACTTTTGGACAGCAGCTGTGTATTTGGGAAATAAGCACACATGCATGCGACTACCTCATTACTCTCAATAAAACAGATTTGAAGTTTAGGCTTTTTTATTCATTCTTTCCGGGTCACTAGTGTGGGCTTACTGTAATGTTAGTGGTTAGAGCATCATGACAGCTGACACAGTAGCCCATCCACCCACCCCTTCCTTGTGATCCATCTTCATTCCATCTGGAAAAAACTACGATACAGTGATCTTGTTAACTGGAAAAAACACTCCTAAGCTCTCTGACTAAGCTACTCGAAGTCATGAAATACTCGATTATGAACCTGCTACCCTTCTGGTAAATCACACAAACATTTCAAGCTACAATGGGGGATCATGCAACAACTACAGGAAATTACACTAATGGCATAACAAAGGCTCTGAAGACATCAGGATCAAATAGATCCCTGCCGAGACTTATTACAATGTAAGCTAAGCTTTAAGGAAAACGGATGCTTGTACAAATAGACTGAATGCAGAAAGCAATGTTAATCAGTCCCAACAAAACAGGAGCTAAGTCAAATGTTGTGGCGCACTATGACTTCAGTGTACCATCCACCCCTAAAGAAAGTTGTTGCTTCCATATATATATATATATATATATATATATATATATATATACACACACACACACACAACAAAAATATAAACGCAACACTTTTGGTTTTGCTCCCATTTTGTATGAGGTGAACTCAAAGATCTAAAACTTTTTCCACATACACAATATCACCATTTCCCTCAAATATTGTTCACAAACCAGTCTAAATCTGTGATAGTGAGCACTTCTCCTTTGCTGAGATAATCCATCCCACCTCACAGGTGTGCCATATCAAGATGCTGATTAGACACCATGATTAGTGCACAGGTGTGCCTTAGACTGTCCACAATAAAAGGCCACTCTGAAAGGTGCAGTTTTATCACACAGCACAATGCCACAGATGTCGCAAGATTTGAGGGCGCGTGCAATTGGCATGCTGACAGCAGGAATGTCAACCAGAGCTGTTGCTCGTGTATTGAATGTTCATTTCTCTACCATAAGCTGTCTCCAAAGGCGTTTCAGAGAATTTGGCAGTACATCCAACCAGCCTCACAACCGCAGACCATGTGTAACCACACCAGCCCAGGACCTCCACATCCAGCATGTTCACCTCCAAGATCGTCTGAGACCAGCCACTCAGACAGCTGCTGAAACAATCGGTTTGCATAACCAAAGAATTTCTGCACAAACTGTCAAACCGTCTCAGGGAAGCTCATCTGCATGCTCGTCGTCCTCATCGGAGTCTCGACCTGACTCCAGTTCGTCGTCGTAACCGACTTGAGTGGGCAAATGCTCACATTCGCTGGCATTTGGCACGTTGGAGAGGTGTTCTCTTGATGGATGAATCCCGGTTCACACTGTCCAGGGCAGATGGCAGACAGCGTGTGTGGCGTCGTGTGGGTGAGCGGTTTTCTGATGTCAATGTTGTGGATCGAGTGGCCCATGGTGGCGGTGGGGTTATGGTATGAGCAGACGTCTGTTATCAATCAATTTTATTTATATAGCGCCAAATCACAACAAACAGTTGCCCCAAGGCGCTTTATATTGTAAGGCAAGGCCATACAATAATTACAGAAAAACCCCAACTGTCAAAACGACCCCCTATGAGCAAGCACTTGGCGACAGTGGGAAGGAAAAACTCCCTTTTAACAGGAAGAAACCTCCAGCAGAACCAGGCTCAGGGAGGGGCAGTCTTCTGCTGGGACTGGTTGGGGCTGAGGGAGAGAACCAGGAAAAAGACATGCTGTGCAGGGGAGCAGAGATCAATCACTAATGATTAAATGCAGAGTGGTGCATACAGAGCAAAAACAGAAACAAACACTCAGTGCATCATGGGAACCCCCCAGCAGTCTAAGTCTATAGCAGCATAACTAAGGGATGGTTCAGGGTCACCTGATCCAGCCCTAACTATAAGCTTTAGCAAAAAGGAAAGTTTTAAGCCTAATCTTAAAAGTAGAGAGGGTGTCTGTCTCCCTGATCTGAATTGGGAGCTGGTTCCACAGGAGAGGAGCCTGAAAGCTGAAGGCTCTGCCTCCCATTCTACTCTTACAAACCCTAGGAACTACAAGTAAGCCTGCAGTCTGAGAGCGAAGCGCTCTATTGGGGTGATATGGTACTATGAGGTTCCTAAGATGAGATGGGACCTGATTATTCAAAACCTTATAAGTAAGAAGAATTTTAAATTCTATTCTAGAATTAACAGGAAGCCAATGAAGAGAGGCCAATATGGGTGAGATATGCTCTCTCCTCCTAGTCCCCATTAGTACTCTAGCTGCAGCATTTTGAATTAACTGAAGGCTTTTCAGAGAACTTTTAGGACAACCTGATAATAATGAATTACAATAGTCCAGCCTAGAGGAAATAAATGCATTAATTAGTTTTTCAGCATCACTCTGAGACAAGACCTTTCTAATTTTAGAGATATTGCGTAAATGCAAAAGAGCAGTCCTACATATTTGTTTAATATGCGCATTGAATGACATATCCTGATCAAAAATGACTCCAAGATTTCTCACAGTATTACTAGAGGTCAGGGTAATGCCATCCAGAGTAAGGATCTGGTTAGACACCATGTTTCTAAGATTTGTGGGGCCAAGTACAATAACTTCAGTTTTATCTGAGTTTAAAAGCAGGAAATTAGGGGTCATCCATGTCTTTATGGCTGTAAGACAATCTAATTGGTGTGTGTCCTCTGGCTTCATGGATAGATAAAGCTGGGTATCATCTGTGTAACAAATGAAAATTTAAGCAATGCCGTCTAATAATACTGCCTAAGGGAAGCATGTATAAAGTGAATAAAATTGGTTCTAGCACAGAACCTTGTGGAACTCCATAATTAACCTTAGTCTGTGAAGAAGATTCCCCATTTACATGAACAAATTGTAATCTATTAGATAAATATGATTCAAACCACCGCAGCGCAGTGCCTTTAATACCTATGGCATGCTCTAATCTCTGTAATAAAATTTTATTGTCAACAGTATCAAAAGCAGCACTGAGGTTTAACAGAACAAGCACAGAGATGAGTCCACTGTCTGAGGCCATAAGATCATTTGTAACCTTCACTAATGCTGTTTCTGTACTATGATGAATTCTAAAACCTGACTGAAACTCTTCAAATAGACCATTCCTCTGCAGATGATCAGTTAGCTGTTTTACAACTACCCTTTCAAGAATTTTTGAGAAAAAAGGAAGGTTGGAGATTGGCCTATAATTAGCTAAGATAGCTGGGTCAAGTGATGGCTTTTTAAGTAATGGTTTAATTACTGCCACCTTAAAAGCCTGTGGTACATAGCCAACTAATAAAGATAGATTGATCATATTTAAGATCAAAGCATTAAATAATGGTAGGGCTTCCTTGAGCAGCCTGGTAGGAATGGGGTCTAATAGACATGTTGATGGTTTGGATGAAGTAACTAATGAAAATAACTCAGAACAATTGGAGAGAAAGAGTCTAACCAAATACCGGCATCACTGAAAGCAGCCAGAGATAACGATACGTCTTTGGGATGGTTATGAGTAATTTTTTCTCTAATAGTTAAAATTTTATTAGCAAAGAAAGTCATGAAGTCATTACTAGTTAAAGTTAAAGGAATACTCAGCTCAATAGAGCTCTGACTCTGTCAGCCTAGCTACAGTGCTGAAAAGAAACCTGGGGTTGTTCTTATTTTCTTCAATTAGTGATGAGTAGTAAGATGTCCTAGCTTTACGGAGGGCTTTTTTATAGAGCAACAGACTCTTCTTCCAGGCTAAGTGAAGATCTAAATTAGTGAGACGCCATTTCCTCTCCAACTTACGGGTTATCTGCTTTAAGCTGCGAGTTTGTGAGTTATACCACAGAGTCAGGCACTTCTGATTTAAAGCTCTCTTTTTCAGAAGAGCTACAGCATCCAAAGTTGTCTTCAATGAGGATGTAAAACTATTGACGAGATACTCTATCTCACTTAGAGTTTAGGTAGCTACTCTGCACTGTGTTGGTATATGGCATTAGAGAACATAAAGAAGGAATCATATCCTTAAACCTAGTTACAGTGCTTTCTGAAAGACTTCTAGTGTAATGAAACTTATTCCCCACTGCTGGGTAGTCCATCAGAGTAAATGTAAATGTTATTAAGAAATGATCAGACAGAAGGGAGTTTTCAGGGAATACTGTTAAGTCTTCAATTTCCATACCATAAGTCAGAACAAGATCTAAGATATGATTAAAGTGGTGGGTGGACTCATTTACATTTTGAGCAAAGCCAATTGAGTCTAATAATAGATTAAATGCAGTGTTGAGGCTGTCATTCTCAGCATCTGTGTGGATGTTAAAATCGCCCACTATAATTATCTTATCTGAGCTAAGCACTAAATCAGACAAAAGGTCTGAAAATTCACAGAGAAACTCACAGTAACGACCAGGTGGACGATAGATAATAACAAATAAAACTGGTTTTTGGGACTTCCAATTTGGATGGACAAGACTAAGAGTTAAGCTTTCAAATGAATTAAAGCTCTGTCTGGGTTTTTGATTAATAAGCTGGAATGGAAGATTGCTGCTAAACCTCCGCCTCGGCCCGTGCTACGAGCATTGTGGCAGTTAGTGTGACTCGGGGGTGTTGACTCATTTAAACTAACATATTCATCCTGCTGTAACCAGGTTTCTGTAAGGCAGAATAAATCAATATGTTGATCAATTATTATATCATTTACTAACAGGGACTTAGAAGAGAGAGACCTAATGTTTAATAGACCACATTTAACTGTTTTAGTCTGTGGTGCAGTTGAAGGTGCTATATTATTTTTTCTTTTTGAATTTTTATGCTTAAATAGATTTTTGCTGGTTATTGGTGGTCTGGGAGCAGGCACCGTCTCTACGGGGATGGCAGGGGGAGAGAAGCTGCAGAGAGGTGTGTAAGACTACAACTCTGCTTCCTGGTCCCAACCCTGGATAGTCACGGTTTAGAGGATTTAAGAAAATTGGCCAGATTTCTAGAAATGAGAGCTGCTCCATCCAAAGTGGGATGGATGCCGTCTCTCCTAACAAGACCAGGTTTTCCCCAGAAGCTTTGCCAATTATCTATGAAGCCCACCTCATTTTTTGAACACCACTCAGACAGCCAGCAATTCAAGGAGAACATGCGGCTAAACATGTCACTCCCGGTCCGATTGGGGAGGGGCCCAGAGAAAACTACAGAGTCCGACATTGTTTTTGCAAAGTTACACACCGATTCAATGTTAATTTTAGTGACCTCCGATTGGCGTAACTGGGTGTCATTACTGCCGACGTGAATTACAATCTTACCAAATTTACGCTTAGCCTTAGCCAGCAGTTTCAAATTTCCTTCAATGTCGCCTGCTCTGGCCCCCGGAAGACAATTGACTATGGTTGCTGGTGTCGCTAACTTCACATTTCTCAAAACAGTCGCCAATAACCAGAGTTTGATCCTCGGCGGGTGTGTCGCCGAGTGGGGAAAAAACGGTTAGAAATGTGAACGGGTTGGTGGTGTACACGGGGCTTCTGTTTAGAACTACGCTTCCTGCTCACAGTCACCCAGTCGGCCTGCTTTCCCGGCTGCTCGGGATCTGCCAGAGGGAAACTAACGGCGGCTAAGCTACCTTGGTCCGCACCGACTCCAGGGACCTGGCTAGCTGTAGAATTTTCCACGGTGCGGAGCCGAGTCTCCAATTCGCCCAGCCTGGCCTCCAAAGCTACGAATAAGCTACAACTTCGCACAGCCATTGAAGAGGAGTGGACCAACATTCCACAGGCCACAATTGACAACCTGATCAACTCTATGCAAAGGGGATGTGTTGCACTGCGTGAGGCAAATGGTGGTCACACCAGATACTGACTGGTATCCCCCCCAATAAAAGAAAACTGCACCTTTCAGAGTGGCCTTTTATTGTGGGCAGTCTAAGGCACACCTGTGCATTAATCATGGTGTCTAATCAGCTTCTTGATATGGCACACCTGTGAGGTGGGATGGATTATCTCAGCAAAGAAGTGCTCACTATCACAGATTTAGACTGGTTTGTGAACAATATTTGAGGGAAATGGTGATATTGTGTATGTGGAAAAAGTTTTAGATCTTTGAGTTCATCTCATACAAAATGGGAGCAAAACCAAAAGTGTTGCATTTATATTTTTGTTGAGTATATATATATATATATATATACACACATATATGTATATGAGGTACCAGAAACACGGCAACGCAGGATCTAGTCTGTATGACCAAAGTAAGAGCTGTCTGCATTCTTGGCACTACATTACTCTTCCTGGTAGGTGTTTTACTCTGCCAAGTCTGCATATTGTCACCAGTCCTGTTTGTGATCTTCATAGAAGGGATTTCAAGGTCAGGGACCGGAGGGTGTCTAGTTTGGTGACCTCAGAGTGAGGAGTTTGACTCCCCGGGCAGGACACTGAGTACAGCCACTGCTTCTTCACACTGAAAGGAGCCAGCTGAGGTGGTTTGTGCATCTGTTGGAGATGCCCCCTGGTCATCTAGAGTGGTCTTCCGGGCATATCCAACTGGGAGAAAGCCCCGGGGAAGACCCAGGATATGTTGGAGGAATTATATAACACTTTCGGATCCTCTGGTAAGTTACAGGACTTGGATCAGGATACAGAAGTGTGGGATGAGCCGCTTGGTCTGCTGCCACTGTGACCCAGATAAGCAGCAGAAAATTAATCAAATGAATGAAATTTTTGTCATTACTTTAAAAGTTTAAACTCATATTATCATTAGATTAAGTGTTTAAAACCAATAAAGATCAGTTTACCTCAAGTAAGACAGAAAAGGCATAAATCACGCTCTTAAAACTACTCAGAATTCTTTTTTCTTCCTATGACAACTGACTTAAATTATTACTGTATTTTCTACAGTAATATCTCCCATGTGAGAGTAAAAAAAAAAACATAAGTCACATTGGAGTATAAGTCACAGGACCTCCCAAACCCATAAAAAACGGCAACTTATACTCTGGAAAATATGGTAATCATTTGTCAAAATAGCTCAGATTGACTTCTTATCTGACTGTTTCACATATACACTGTTGCATCATCAGTATATATTTTGACCACAATGGTAGTAAAGAGAAATTTAATACAAGGCAGTGTAAAAAAAAAAGAAAAGAAAAAAAGAAAAATAAATAAAATGTATATTGAATTGGTAAAAAATACGTTTCCAGCCAGTATTGTAACATAAAAGCACAAATATTTTAGCAGTTACAATGCAAACATTCTGCAGTTTGTTTACAATAGTGCAATAGAATTGATACAGTAGTTATAAATGGCTACATTAATTATACAGTTACTCTATGACAAACACAGTGATACATAACATATTTGTAGTGCTTTTTCACAGCAGTTGAAATAAAAAGAGATGTTCCAAGAAATACAAAATATATTTGGGGAAGTGCACTGCAGAATCATAATAAATGTCCCAGTTTGAACATATTCATATACATGAGAGTCAGTCCGGGCAGCAGCAGTGCATCTATGACAAACATCTAATGTTACTGCAGTGCATTAACTAGAGTTCACAGTTTTAAAGAACAAATTTTAAACGTCCCATCCTGCCTTCCTCTCCTGCACTATTTTTTTTTCCCCTTTCTTTTTCTCTTTCCCTGCTTAAGTACTTGCATCCCTTTTGGGCTAAAATCTGGAAATGGAGACCTGAGTTTGGACAGGAAGACCCCCACCTCGACGCTATGATGAATTCTTTATAACGAGAAATCAGTAATGAATCCGACAACTTCAGGAAGAAGGAATGTCAGTTATTTGGTCTGTTGATAGCAACAAAAATCTCCCTTGGACTACGTAACAACCAAGTTTGGCAGTCACCACTGTGAGGCAAAGCTTAAAAGAAATCAGACATGTAAAGCAAAGCCAAAAAAACAGACAAACTATAGCTCCTTGAACAACAAATGGAAAACAGACACATTCCTAAAGTACAAACCCCATGATCTGGATATAAAACATATTTAGCAGCTACAGTTCTGTAAAAGATTAAAGTTAAAACCAGTTCAAGCTCAGAGTGATGACTTTGGGGTTGCCAGCGAGGCAGTTGGCTTTAAATGCTGCAGAGTGAGAGCCCTGCTCCAAATGAGCGTGTTTACAGTGCAGATAGCCTTCCAGTATAAACAGTCCCGGTTTCCTCCAACAGACGGGTGAGAGACCAGAGTCAGGGTGGGCGGTGGGAGAAGAGGTGACAATTGGGTTTGTGTTGGTTGAGGGGTTTTGGCAGGACTGGGTGGCCTGAAAGAGGGCGGGATGGATGGACAGGATGGATAAAATAATGAGGGAAATGACGGCGAGGACGTGCATGTGGTCTTGGGACAGTTGGTGTGCAGTGCAGTTGTTGGGCAGACGGGATGAGAGGAAGCTCATTTTTAAAGCTTGTGGTTTTTGGTTTTTATCCACTACACTATGCTTCAGCAGTCCACTTTGCGCAGACTGGACCTACTGTAGGAGTTCCTGCAAGAAAAAAGCAAGAAGATAAAGAATTGTTTACTTCCATTTGAAGCGTAACAGCGTATCCAAATATCTCCAGTATCAACTGAGATGTATTCAGTGTTAAAAAAAATGATTGTTCCTTTTGCAATTTTTGTTTTAAAACAACTTTATATAGTCCTTTTGGTTTTTAAATTTCACATCAGGTACAAAAAAAAAAAAAAAAAAGACAAATTGGACTTTGGGCCTGTCTTGAGTAAAAACCTCTGGGAAAATGTAGGTCACAAAGGATTGCACATGCAATGATAAGGAGACCTTCAAGCTGTCATCCGTGTATTGTGCATCCTGCACATGAAAGAAGCAGATTAGTTGAATTGTTCAACACCAAAAATCGTGCTGACCAGCGTAATCAATACCAAACATGCTGAACATTGTGACTAATGAATGAGTTAATAGTTAGTGCTGAAATTACAAGAATCTCATTGTCTTTAACAATCTATGGAATACAATGGCCAAATAAATACATAAAAACAAGCAGACAGTCAGATAAATAGAGAAAAAACTTTTAAATGTATCAATGTGCTGTCGGTGTACTTCAATCCACAAATATCACGACTGGGATGAGTTTGTGTACAACTTCGTTATGGATGAAAGGGGACTTTTTGTACTTATATGGTCTTAAGTACATTAAAGTAACTGTGCTGCCTCAAGGTACCGTAATCTACCCCCCCCCCCCCCCCCCCCCCCCCACACACACACAAACCCTGTGTACCTTTGAATATGCATCAGGTTTCAATGAGAAAATAAATAAATAAGTAAATAAAAAGCAAGAGGAAAATAATTATGATTTTATTAGTATTCAACTGTATTTCACTGAGGTGTAGAATTATTTTATTTCTTTAGTAATGCATTTGGATGCATGAGCTACATCCAGAATCAAACTGTCCCTGCAGTGCTTTGTTCTGGCAGGTGCAGTTTGACTGCAACTGCTTTTAATTAAAATCGTGCAGTTCTCAGACTCTCACATGTAAACAGAGCACCCAGAACTAGCTGACAACAAAAAACAAACACTAAAAAGAAAAAAAAAAGTCGTCATTTGATGTGACGACAACTGTGGCATTCTGTTGTTCTCATGGGATTCTGTAAGTGTGTTGAGCTAAAAAATGCAAATTATGCAAGCCTAAGACCTGGAAGATGATATGATTGAATACCGAGTTGCTCTTGTGCTTCAGCGTTAGTTTGATGTGGGTTGAGATGCAGCATGAACTCATTTTGTGCGTCTCTGTGTGTGTTTGTGGTGTGTGTCAAGTTACCGTTGTGCCTGTGTAATGGGAGCTGGCAGGGTCCTGTATAGCTGGGGGATCTTGCGGTTGATGAGAGGACCCAGAGCTTCTTTCAGTTTATTGTAGTTCCTCTCCAGCTCCCTGTGGTACTCCTTCTGATCTGGTCCAATCAGAGCTTTATTCTTCCTCAGGGCGTCTTCACACCTGCACGAAAAGAGTAGCGAAGATGAGGAGGGAGCTGGGATTTGTTTTGATTATTTGCACAGCGGTCTGTGTCTGGGTTGTGGAGTGTGTCATCACCTTTTTGTAAAGTCTTTAAAGCAGAGGCGTAGTTTGTTGTGATGGCGAAACAGCTTCGGGTCGTCAGGAATGTCGGAAAGAAAAACCTGCGCCACCTCAAGAGGACCCTGTGAGGAGAGAAACTCTTACAAAACTCTTCAGGAATGTCTGCCACACTAATACTCTCATCTTAAGATTTCAGTCCCATTCAGAGACCAGTGGGTAATGCCATGATCTTCATGTTCTTTGGTGACTAGTTTCATTATCCTGGACTATTCGGAGGCTTTTTCAAAGCCCAGGCATGTGCCCTCGACTATGCAGTGAGTGAACAGACAAATAAATCAACATGATAACTAAAAAACAATTAATGCTATCATCTTCTAAATCACCAAATTATAAAGGCATGTACCAAGGACAAAACTGCTTAAATCTGGTGAGCTTTGATGCACCAGATCAATACAAGGAACAACTTTATTTTGCATTTTTCACATCGCATAGACGTGTCTGCCACCTCCTGGATTTGACTGATGATCAATTAGGAGCAGGTGTCAATTATCAGTGGGAAAGTTTTAGCACAGAAAAACCTGTTAAAGCAGACAAGTAACTTTCTGATTATTTTACAGCGGCTGTGTTCTAAAACTCAAATAAGATGGTCATACCATAACACACCCCTCCATAAATGACTCAATGAATTTAGTTGTAAAAGAAAGACAGGGGAATGGAGACGGGTTGAGTGTGATACATGTAGTGAATCAGATATGTGAGCAAGAGAAAGAGTGTGTGTGTGTTTGTTTTTCTGCACAGAAATGTACTAAATCAGGGAAATAAAGCACATTTTAGATTGTTTAACCAGCAGTTACATTCTAAAACTCAAATAACAGTCACAAGTCAACACAACAAGGCAGGAACGATTTTGCGTGAATGTATCCAAAGCAGCCACTTCTTTCTTCTCTCTCAACTAGTTTTGAGGCTAAAATTAGCCTGTTTGATATGTTCATTCATTTCCAAAGCCTCGGTCAGGTGCTGCTCATTTTTAAATATACTGCTTTTGAAAATGGCACAACAATAACACACGCAGTTGCGAATAGGCTGAAATATCCCAAAAGTGCAATATATAAAATGGAATGTAATCACCACAACAAGGGGGGGGCTTAGCAGTGTATTATCATTACAGAGTCTGTGATTTGTCAGTTGAACATCTATAAAAATGCACCTGGTTGACAGTGGTGCCGACACAGCCCTGCAGCACCATTTGCAGCATCTTGGGGTCTGCAGGATCCTGGTTTGTGGCGAAAGCGAGCTCCTGAGTCTTCTTCTGCATGTCCTCAATAGCCACCTCCATCGGAACTAGAATGATCTGGAGAACCAAAGATGACAGAAATAAACTCATGTCTGTACAGCAGCTGTCCAATAATCTTTCCAAGAGACCCACACACACCTCCTCCTTCTGAGTGACATTTATTCGTGTCTTGATGTACGGGAAGGCGTGTGATGTGGTCAGCATGGTTTTGCGCTTGTACTGCTCATGTAGGTCCCCATGGGCACGGCCATCCAGAGTGAAAGGAGTACAGTACATGAAGGTACGCAGATTGTAGTTCTTATCAAAATAAGTGATTCTTTCCTTGAGCTCGTAAGTGTCGAAAAAGGGCTCGACATAAGTGATCTGGATGTAGGCCTGAAACAAGTACAAAGATATGAGTGTGCGAATACCCAACCTTTAATCTGGATTCGATGTCTTTTCCAAAATGACCTTGTTGGGATCCAATTTGTTCTTGTCCACTGGGTTAGAATCCTTGATCATTTCAACCACGTCATCGCCAAATCTCAGTGAATAGAACTCCTGTGCACCAAACAAATGCAGCAACCATCTTCAGAAAAACAATAAAAAAATCCTTAATGTTTACATGAACATCATGAGGTGACATGCCTCTAATCTGTGGGAGATCTCGGCTAGTTTAGTGATCGATGGCTCCTTGTAGACAAACTCTTGTTCATCCAGGTCACCAAATCGACAGCCATAAAACCCCACGCGGAAATAGGTTCCAAACATTCTCTAAAATCTAAAAATGGTAAGAAAAATTGAGGAAATTAAAGAACACAGTGGAATAGTGCCTCAAAAAATACCCCATTTAGAGTACAAATATTTAACTTACAGCATTTTGATCAACTACAAAACAAAAATAAAAACAACAGATCCCACATTTTTAAAATTATAGAAATACATGTGACATTATCAAGCTGCAAGTGAAGTAGCCAAGTGTTCAACTAAAACTAAGCATATATTTTTTCTCAATCAGTGCCTAAATATATCCATAATTTTCATTAACCAAACAGATACACATTATTTCTACATGGACAGAAAGTATTAAAACAGCTTTCTTCTTACTGGCTTCACAGAGTTGACAAAAATAACATGTAGGACATGACCAATATGTTTATACACTGAGAACCACAGTAACAGGAACTCACACATAGGAATAGAATCTTTTGTAATACCAGTTCTACTCAACTTATGCCAAAGGGTGAAAACTGCCTTCATGTGAAAAAAAAAGTCACTCACCGGAAAAAGTATTCACACAGGAACACAAGAAAAGAAGTATTGGGAAAGACAGAAAACACTGTTAGTACACAATAAGAAAAACCAATTAGCTTTTGTTTTTGACAAACAATAAAATATATTTAATATGACAAAGGAACTTATTACCTCCCATCCTGAACTCTGGAAAAGTTAACAGAAGAATCATGAGGAAATATTATGAAAGAAGCTATTTTTTCCATCAGTGTTAACACTCTAGTTAACTACTGGAGATTTCAGGGGAATAATAATAATAATAATCATCATCATCAGTCAGCTCACCTGGTTGCAAACTTTACTGAAGGCGTCCTGTAGCTTTCCGTGCAGAGAAGCAAGTTTTTTAAAGTCTCTGTTGGCTTCGTGGATGGGCAGCAGGATCTTGTAGACTTCATTTATTGCCTCGTACATGGCGGCCTGAAGGAACAAGACAACACACAGCCAGTTTTACACTAACCACTCCTGTCGGCTGTGTAAATGGAATCAGAGTGTACACCAGTACAACAGTCTGTCACCATGTGGTTGGAGAATCTGTTTCATACCATATTAAAAGAGGCAGCTCCTTGCTCCAGGAGGCCCACCAGGCCAGATTCACTGAAGTACTTCCCTGAACAAATCCCTTCCTCCTCTGGAGACAAGACGTCATCCGATATGGCCGATTCCTCCAACACGTTGGAAGAAATATTCTGTTGGGTGGACAGTCAGAGACGCTAGAGGGATTCAAATTTATTTAACGTCTTCATTCCTTACATTATTTATTGCCATTTCCAGTAGAACAGTAAGTCAAACAGCATGCACTGACCTGAAATGAGACACATCCAATTGGCAGGTAGCGGCAATCCTCCAACATGTTCAAATATTCTGCCACCAGTGCAGCACCATGGACCAGACACTGTGCTGCCTCAGCATGGTTCCCTCTCTCTGAGTGCTTCCCGGCCATGTTCTGGAGCCATGTCAGACGCAGGTCTGGAGAGTTCTGGTAGCCTTTGGCAATCCTGAATTGCAAAAATGATGGCTGCATCAGCAGTTTAGGGTTGTTTTTGTTTTGGCTAGCTTTACTGATGTGGTTCTAGTACCTGTACATTAGGTCAATGAGCATTTCTGGATCCTGTTGATGCTCCTTCATCTTCACAGTATCAGTTAGAATCATGTGAAGGTTGAACACCAGATCCTGGACCTGCAGATCAAAAGTGTAAGACAGCAAATAAAAAAGACTTCATTAATTCTACCAACTCTTTATCTGCTTATCATTTCCACCAACTGATGAGAGCAGACATTATGAGAGATGTGAGAGTGGACATTATCAATAATATAGCAGAATAAATGCTTCATTTTTTTAAATCCACACATAAACATGAATAAGTACTGACAAAATAACAAACAATGTTTTATACAGTGATGAATGAGTAACACAATTACATTTTAAGTAAAAATGCTGGCAGCTCACCAGTGGTACTCCTCAGTCTCCATGGTAGAGAAATCCCTGGGTGGTAGAATTCCTGTGGTGTTAGCAAGACCGGCTGCACTAATGAGAAAATTGGAAAATTCAACCATTTGTGAATTTGACTGAGGTTAAATTCACAAATGGCTGAATATTCAGATTTTCTGATAGATCTTGCCTCTAAGTTTCGTGACCGTACGCCTCTCCGTCCCAAATGTTCCAATAAGCTAATTGTTAATGCTGCCAAACGTCCACCTGCCAGGGTGATGACAATACCCCTTCAACCTCTTACAGGCTGAAGGGTAATTAAAAATTACAACTAACCCCACCACCCAAATTGAGAGATTTTGATGCTGATTCAAGTCTAGGGATGGGTATTGATAAGATTTTATCGATATCGATGCCATTATCAATTCTGCTTATCGATCCCTCTTGTGAAGTTTGTACTAAAAGTAGACTTTACAGGTTTTCTATGTATTTCATTGAGTCTTAAAGTAAATAAATATGAAATTGGTCACTGTATCCTTGATGTCTGGACATAAATAAAAATAGACAAAACGGTGTTTTGCTCTGAAGTTATTAATTCTGACTGGACTCTATCATTCTAACTTGACTTGGCAGAGAGCCGCGCAGCGTTTGGAGCTGTGCGGACAGAACAGAGGACGATTCTTGTTTCTTTCTCCCAACAAGACAGGAGTCCCAGTTAGTAACTTTAATCCGCACAAAAGTGACTCACGACTGACATATTCAGGGATGAAAGTGGTGAAAAACAAAAAAGCCGAAACCCAAAATTACCCCCAACACCACCTGCACGAAAATGTTTGAATTCTAGAAGCTCTGAAATGCAATCTGGGACTATTCCAGACAATAAACTGCAGTGAGTGCAGCATCCATTTTGTGAGGGAAAAAAAAAACAAAAAACTTTCCTTATTCAAATTCATTCCAGTAGTATTCTGCTCTTACTAGCATGCAGCAATTTTCTAGTTTGGCAGATAGTTCTGGAGGAAATCACTGAAGAAATTAACACATTGAAAATATGGTTTGACCGAAACAAACTGTCATTAAACTTAAATAAGACAGGGATGAAATGGAGGTGTAAGAGTCACTAGGTGTTCATAGGAAACACTTATTTATTTCTGTATGTATGTATGTTCATTGTTAGTTGGTTTTAGGTTCAGGTTCTTTTTGTCTCCTCTAAAATTGTATATAATAACTAATCATTAGATTATTAATATATAAACAAAACTAAATTTAAAAAACATTACAATTTGTAATACATTTGACTCTTACGACAACAAATGCTTGACAGCTGCAACTGCTTAATGCTAACTTTAACATTGAAAATGCCATAGACATGCTAACGTGTTAGCAACGGTCTCGTTTTTAAGTTATAAAATACATCTATCAACTGTTTCAGAAGACCATAACAGGTCGGTTTAACATAAAAAAGGTAAATAATACTCACAGCCATATGCTCTTTAGGGTTTTAGCAGGGGAAAATTAAGATAAGCGAAAGAAAAAAATGAATCAAGCAATGAAGCAATGATCGAAGCACTTCAATCTGCGAATCACTGCTTCGATTGGTTCAAGGTTCAAAGCAAAGCCACGCTGCAGAAAAGTTGATTACAGACCCGCTGCAGGGTCTGTAATCAATGTAGAGACATTATAATTTTCCTGACAAACACCCCCAAAAACAACAGCCACTCTGAAGGACCGATAAGGGAATCGCTAAGTAAAAAGGTTATTGATGTCGGTGGATCGAATCATTTCTTAACGATACCCGAAAGGAACCGGTTCTCGATACCATCCCTATTCAAGTCTGCCTTAAAATTTTCCTTTATGTCCTAGCAAGAAAGGCTTTCCTTTTACAGTATTGTATAAAAGATTCAGACACCCCAAAAATTTTCATTAGAATGCAGTATTTTATGTTTTCCCCTCACATGTAGCGTGTCAACATAAAAATGCAATTTGAAATGTCCAAAATTAAATGCACAAATTTTTCATTTTCAATAGATACTAATCAACTATCAAGTTACAAACGTATCTATATAGTATAATAAAAACCAAACAAAAACCAAACAAAATAAACAAAACTTTATCTTTTTTTAAGTGTCCTGCTCGATATACGACAGCAAAAACATAGTTGCCAATGATCACTCAATAATAAAAGATTGTATTAACCTGAATACAACCAAATGTTCTTATAAACTGCAGGAAACCACAGAAATTAAATTATGTCATTTAAAAAGTGGAAATGTGTCACACATTTGCCTGTGTTTGTTGGATGGTGCATGTGATACTGGTTGTCCATTATCCCACCACAGGATGCATGTTAGTGTAGGCACCTGCTCTGGGAAGGGCGTGTCACGCAGGTCCAGATCCTCCTCAGCGTAAGTCAGGATAGTCTTGAGTGAACGACGAAGATGCTCCTCATTGAAGTTCTGTGACGTTCCCACCAGGGAAGACAGTGACATGGTCACCTGCATCTTTACTCGTGCAAAGTTCTGATCCAAGGACAAAAACAGGACAGACAGACTTCTAAAATTACAGCTAAGATCTTAACAGCATGCAACATTTATGTTCTCTGTCAACCTCTTTGCATTGTCTTGGCATCTTAACAATTAGATGGTAAAGAAACTGTACAGACTTACATTTCCAATTTCAAAGTTCTGTCTCATGAGCAGGTAGAGCGAGGCGGAGGCGTGACTTCTGACAGAACTCACGCTACTGCTGCAGTGTCGGAGGAGGCGCAGGCACAAGTCTGCACAAAGCTCTGTGTCCTCCTCGAACAGCATCTCTGGAAACTTTGTGCAAACACTCTCATTCACTCAATTACTTATACATGGCTGTACATAAAATGTTAAAAAAACTGAATAGCAAAGCAAAGTAACAATAAAATCGGTAAAAATGAATAAACATACTTGTCTCCTTGTAAACACGCACCTTGAAAACTAGAGCCCTCTGTGTAGTGAAGCAGTGCTGCAGGAAGAGGGCACTCTGGTTGCCTGCCATACTGTGGAGGAGTACCCTCAGTACTCCACCCAAAACACTTTCCTTCAGCTCTGAGGCCACCACAGTCTGAAAGGCACCAGACCAAGACAACAAATTACAGAGATGATCACTACTGTACATAAAATGTGTTGTATGTGAACAGGTAAGATCAGCTTTTTTTTGTTTCAATTTTTTACCTTAACTACGATCTCCAGTGTGTCCAGAACAATCAAAGAGGTCTCAGTTGCCAGGTTTCCATCCACCAAGGACTCCTGTTCCACCTCAGCCTTAGTCCTGGCAAGAGGTGACAGTTTACAATCATCCATAATATATTGAGAATCAAGACTAAAGTACGATTAAACATACGATAATAATTAATAATTACTGCAAAAGCATATTCATGATTTATTTGTCCATGTGGTTGGAACAGTCTGCCTCAGTAAGTAAAAAAAGTCAATTCACAGATGATAAAAAAACAACAAAACAAAGCAAGTAAAGCAGTCTTTAAGGCATAAATTAAAGGATCAATGTAATCAGGTGTTCGAAACTAATGTTTTAAATCATTAGTAAATTGTATTTATGATTTATTTTCTACTCTGGTAAATTATTGTGTTTGTTAAAATCTTTTGACTTGGTCTCTTTAAAAAAATGTATTGATGGTGTTATCTTCAGAAGTGATTTACCATTTACAACCCCAATTCCAATGAAGTTGAGACATTGTGTAAAATGTAAATAAAAACAGAATACGATTTGCAAATCCTCTTCAAACTATATTCAATTGAATACACCACAAAGACAAGATATTTAATGTTCAAACTGATCAACTATTGTTTTTGGGCAAATATTTTATCATTTTGAAATGGATGAATGCAACACGTTTCAAAAAAGCTGGGACAGTGGTATGTTTATCACCGTGTTACATCATCTTTCCTTCTAACAACACTCAATAAGCGTTTGGGAAGTGAAGACTTGTCATGACTGGGTACAAAAAGGAGCATCCCCAAAAGTCTCAGCCATTCACAAGCAAAGATGGGGTGAGGATCACCACTTTGTGAAAACTGCATGAAAAAAAAAATAGGCCAACAGTTTAAGAACAATGTTTCTCAATGCTCAATTGCAAGGAATTTAGGGATTCCATCATCTACAGTCCATAATATAATTAGAAGATTCAGAGAATCTGGAGAACTTTCTACAACCCCTGGCAAAAATTATGGAATCACCGGCCTCGGAGGATGTTCATTCAGTTGTTTAATTTTGTAGAAAAAAAGCAGATCACAGACATGACACAAAACTAAAGTCATTTCAAATGGCAATTTTCTGGCTTTAAGAAACACTATAAGAAATCAGGAAAAAAAAAATTGTGGCAGTCAGTAACGGTTACTTTTTTAGACCAAGCAGAGGGAAAAAATATGGAATCACTCAATACTGAGGAAAAAATTATGGAATCATGAAAAACAAAAGAACGTTCCAACACATCACTAGTATTATGTTGCACCACCTCTGGCTTTTATAACAGCTTGCAGTCTCTGAGGCATGGACTTAATGAGTGACAAACAGTACTCTTCATCAATCTGGCTCCAACTTTCTCTGATTGCTGTTGCCAGATCAGCTTTGCAGGTTGGAGTCTTGTCATGGACCATTTTCTTCAACTTCCACCAAAGATTTTCAATTGGATTAAGATCCGGACTATTTGCAGGCCATGACATTGATCCTATGTGTCTTTTCGCAAGGAATGTTTTCAAAGTTTTTGCTCTATGGCAAGATGCATTATCATCTTGAAAAATGATTTCATCATCCCCAAACATCCTTTCAATTGATGGGATAAGAAAAGTGTCCAAAATATCAACATAAACTTGTGCATTTATTGATGATGTAATGACAGCCATCTCCCCAGTGCCTTTACCTGACATGCAGCCCCATATCATCAATGACTGTGGAAATTTACATGTTCTCTTCAGGCAGTCATCTTTATAAATCTCATTGGAACGGCACCAAACAAAAGTTCCAGCATCATCACCTTGCCCAATGCAAATTCGAGATTCATCACTGAATATGACTTTCATCCAGTCATCCACAGTCCATGAATGCGTTTCCTTAGCCCATTGTAACCTTGTTTTTTTCTGTTTAGGTGTTAATGATGGCTTTCGTTTAGCTTTTCTGTATGTAAATCCCATTTCCTTTAGGCGGTTTCTTACAGTTCGGTCACAGACGTTGACTCCAGTTTCCTCCCATTCGTTCCTCATTTGTTTTGTTGTGCATTTTCGATTTTTGAGACATATTGCTTTAAGTTTTCTGTCTTGACGCTTTGATGTCTTCCTTGGTCTACCAGTATGTTTGCCTTTAACAACCTTCCCATGTTTGTATTTGGTCCAGAGTTTAGACACAGCTGACTGTGAACAACCAACATCTTTTGCAACATTGCGTGATGATTTACCCTCTTTTAAGAGTTTGATAATCCTCTCCTTTGTTTCAAATGACATCTCTCGTGTAGGAGCCATGATTCATGTCAGTCCACTTGGTGCAACAGCTCTCCAAGGTGTGATCACTCCTTTTTAGATGCAGACTAACGAGCAGATCTGATTTGATGCAGGTGTTAGTTTTGGGGATGAAAATTTACAGGGTGATTCCATAATTTATTCCTCAGAATTGAGTGATTCCATATTTAATCCCTCTGCTTGGTCTAAAAAAGTAACCGTTACTGACTGCCACAATTTTTTTTCCTGATTTCTTATAGTGTTTCTTAAAGCCAGAAAATTGCATTTTGAAATTACTTTAGTTTTGTGTCATGTCTGTAACCTGCTTTTTTTCTACAAAATTAAACAACTGAATGAACATCCTCCGAGGCTGGTGATTCCATAATTTTTGCCAGGGGTTGTATATGTAAGCGGCAAGACCGAAAACCAGCATTGAATGCCCGTGACCTTCGATCCCTCAGACGGCACTGCATTAAAAACCGACATCACTGTGCAAAGATCTTGCTGCGTGGGCTCAGGAACACTTCAGAAAACCATTGTCAGTTAACACAGTTCGTCGCTACATCTACAAGTGCAAGTTAAAACTCTACCATGCAAAGCAAAAGCCATACATAAACAACATCCAGAAACGCCGCCGCCTTCTCTGGGTCCGAGCTCATTTGAAATGGACAAACGCAAAGTGGAAAAGTGTGCTGTGGTCTGATGAGTCCACATTTCAAACTGTTTTCTGGAAATCATGGATGACATGTCCTCCAGACAAAAGAGGAAAAAGACCATTCAGACTGTTACCAGCGTTAAGTTCAAAAGCCAGCATCAGTGATGGTATGGTGGTGTGTTAGTGCCCATGACATGGGCAACTTACACATCTGTGATGGCACCATCAATGCTGAAAGGTACATCCAGGCTTTGGAGCAACACATGCTGCCATCCAAGCAATGTCTTTTTCAGGGACGTACCTGCTTATTTCAGCAAGACAATGCCAAGCCACATTCTGCATGTGTTACAACAGTGTGGCTTCATAGTAAAAGAGTGCAGGTACTAGATTGGCCTGCCTGCAGTCTACACCTGTCACCCATTGAAAATGTGTGGCACATTATGAAGCGCAAAATACGACAACGGAGACCCCGGAGTGTTGAACAACTGAAGTCGTACATCAAGCAAGAATGGGAAAGAATTCCACCTACAAAGCTTGAATAATCAGTGTCCTCAGTTCCAAAACACTTGAGTGTTGTTAGAAGGAAAGGTGATGTAACACAGTGGTAAACATACCACTGTCCCAGCTTTTTTGAAATGTGTTGCAGGCATCCATTTCAAAATGAGCAAATATTTGCACAAAAACAATAAAATTCATCAGTTTGAACATTAAATATCTTGTCTTGTGGTGTATTCAATTGAATATAGGTTGAAGAGGATTTGTAAATCATTGTATTCGGTTTTTATTTACATTTTACACAACGTCACAACTTCATTGGAATTGGGGCTGTACATGAATGCTTGAAGTGCAGTGAAAATGTCTTGGGAGCATACACTGCAGGTACTGATGAGGAGAGGCTAATTAGTCAGTAACTGTTGGTGCAAAAAGAGACTTATGTAAATATGAAATATGTAGACAGGAGAAATATCACAGATGGTTGTCAGAAGGAAGTTTTTTTTTTATTATTTATTTATTTTTATTATTGCTCTAAAGCTACTAAATTATTTTGATACAAAGAGTAGTACACCAAATACAAGTACTCAAGTATTCCTGCTATTCCCATGAACATTAAAAATGTTTTATTTTAACTGGTACACCCTGAGAACTAATACTCTCCAAGTAGTACTGCATGTGTTCACAAGGCAAGACAGAAATAAGTTTAAATTCAACACGTTTGAATGCATTAATCTGAATAACGTACTTATCAACTCGGTCTGTGTGTGGTCTCCAGTGTGTAACATTCTTCCTCCACCTAACATTGTCCTGGCTACCATAGGGACTCCTTTCTGTAAAGTAAAGAAGTTATATTGTCCATAAGCAGACTGCATCTCAGAACACACACACACACACACACACACACACACACACACACACACACACACACACACACACACACACACACACACACACAGCTGTCCTATCACGCCATACCTCTACAGCGGCGAACCATCTCCTGACGAGCTCCGATGGTGCCCAATATGGCCTCCTCCAGACGCGCTTTCATGTCCTGAGACTTTTTAAATGTCAGGCTGTTAAGCCTCTCCAGAACCTTCTTTCCCTGTTGGAACCACCAAAGATGACATGGCATGGAGAAATGGCATCAACAAAGCACATAAGAAATTTGGCCATATGAATGTAATTTTAACAACTCTTAAGTGGTCAAAACTAGAAAATACGCAGCAAGTGCTGTACTGAAGTTTACAGTATCAGATATGTAAAGATTATCATGTAGTGGAAAGTTAAGGAAAAAAGTAACCAGCCACAAATGAAAATCATGCTGTGTTCTGATGGTCAAGAAGTCAGAGAGGTGGGCTTCTGACCCAGACCAGGAGGAGGAGGAAGAACAAGAAGAAAAAAAAAATCCCTCAGGACCCTTGCCTAAAGCATAGTTTACACATAGACGGTTTTGTCCGCGGGTAGTACGTAGACCGAAGTTCGCGGTAGTTCCGGCTGTTTTCGTGGTGGAAAGGGGCGGACCATTTCGCCGGCGTTTTGACCACCGTACTAGCCGCAAATATGCAGATAAAACGCCGCTAAATCAGCCGAATAAAGCGGCGTTTTGACGCTGTAGCATCCGGCACACGTCAGGCAACGGGGGTTAATACCCAGTTCTATCCTTTACAATCGCAGGTTAAGACGCGCGTGAGAACGGCGGTGTTCTGCTGCCGCCCTGTGTACCGCTGGATTTATCCAGGCAAATCCTGCGTTACTCCAGGAACTTTTGCATATAGGCACCGCCCCCAGAGTATAATAGGCTGAAGCAGCAGGAATACATGCCTCTGTAACTGCAGGGGGAGGGAAATCATACTCAGGCTTTTCTTGTCTCTTTCCCCTCCTCAACGTGTTGCTCCGTCTCCACCACAGGGCTACCCTCTGCTTCTGAACCAGACCTCTTGGTAAGTCCTTGCCGCTGCCAATTTTCTTTTAGAAGGCATACTGGAGCTTCTCTGCAAAAATATCTGGAGCTGGCCGCGAGTGAGAGGCCTGCATGCAGCACGCTAGCATTTTTATATTGACCGTCGCCTATCGGCCGTTTGTAACGCCGTTAACCGGGAGGTGGCGTACTGTCCGCTAGCGATGCCGTTTTGTCTGCCTCTGTCGCTGGTTAAAATTCCCTTGAGGACGCCGATGTGGGCTCTATCGCCATTTTACATGCCGTTGATTAGGGATACAACACCGGCCGCCAATTACGGCGGTGTAAACTGCGGCACTACAGGAAGGGGCAGGATGAAACGGCGATTAAAAAGTATCAAACGCCGTTGTTCGTGTTGTCTCCATCGTCACGCGAATTCTCCGGGAGCGCTTCCGGAATTATTCGACATGTTGAATAATTTTTTCGACGATTCCCGGTAAAGCCGGAACTAAGCCATGCCCCCTAGTGCCGGCGTTAACAACGGCGTGTGATCCTTAAGACGGACAAAAACTCTTCCGGGACGCTTCCGGGAGCTCTTACCGTCTATGTGTAAACGGGAATTAAGGGTCCTGTCCCACTGGGGAGAGGATTAATTGCGCATGAATTGAGTATACAAATTGCAGGCGTTCATTGTTGTCCGCAACAAAAATGGCCAAAAATGACAAATGTCCCAGTATGAATTACGGATATATTAATAATATATAGCGAATATATGATGAACAATCACAGTTATATAAAAACGCTTTATTCGTGGCCAATTTGTATGCATTCGCTACAACATATTCTAGTTTGTGATGTGGACATGATGGGCACGATATATATCTGTTTTACACACTGTCCCGGTCCGCTGCCAAGCTGCAAATCCCCGTCAGTTGCGGATATCAGCGGTTAACGGCAGATATACAGCGCATAGAGTGAGTATGTATTGTGTATGAATTGAGTACCGTATTTTCCGGACTATAAGTCGCACTTTTTTACATGTTTTGGCCGGGGGTGCGACCTATACTCCGGTGCGACTTATAAATGAAAAATATACCGGTAGGATCTCAATTAATTTACTGTAACAAAACAATTTTACGTGACAGAGTCGATCTATGTTTTAAAATGGCCACCAGAAAAGGAAATGCAATGCATCATGGACACTGTAGTATGGCGGCCGTCCTATAAGTCACGCTGGTCACGATAACCAATCAGAGAACAGAACGTTGGACGCGTATTCCTCACCTCACCCACAGCGTGTGAAGCTGACGAATACGGTGCTTGCTGTTATTCCGGCATGGCGAACAAAACAGCTTCAACCCTTGGATATCAGTGTGAGCAGAGTGTTTAAGTTGACGCTGAGAGCTGCGTGGGAGCACCGGGTGAGCGACGGCGGAGGATTAGTGTGTGCACTTGGAAGGAGCTGGCGTCGAAGATTGTGAATAGCGTTTGAAGCAGATGAACATGGTGTTTATTCCGGGACGGCTAACAAAACAGCTTCAACCCTTGGATATCAGTGTGAGCAGCAGAGTTGACGCTGAGAGCTGCATGGGAGCACTGAGCGACAGCGGAGGATTAGCGTCTGCACTTGGAAGGAGCTGGATCGACAACGCTGGGTGGTCATGAGCTGCGCAGGTAGGTGCTGCATGGTTCGGCTCGCAATGTGGTCCGCAAAATACAAACATATCTGTAGGTAAAATGCAGCTCACGAGAGGGCACTCAAGGCTTGTGTGACTGTTCCTGCGACTTCTGACTACCATAGAAAAATAAAAATTTCAACGTTACTGATAACTTAACAAGACAACGGAGAAGGCCCGAAAAAATGCCACCAAAAAGAAAATCATACTCTGCAGATTGTAAGTTACGACTGGTGAAATATGCATCTGAAAACGGTAGCCGTCACATTATCATCTGAACTTTTCATGTTAAGTTAACATACCTGTATGTCCATGGGACTTATAGTCCAGTGCAACTTATTTATGGTTTATTTTTCTTTATAATGATAAAGTGGCTGGTGCGACTTATACTCCGGTGCGACTTATTTATGGTTTATTTTTCTTTATAATGGATAAAGTGGCTGGTGCGACTTATACTCCGGAAAATACGGTATATATGGAGTATGTAAGGCGGATGTCATCCGCATTGATTTTTGAACAGCTCAAAAATCCTGGCTGCGGACATGTGTGCCTCTGCGGATGAGCACGGGTGTGTTCGGATGACGGCCGACTCATACAGGCATGTTACACGGATGTTGCAGATGTTTGGCGAATATGGGCCAATTTTGTGCGCAATCCATACGCAAATCCTTCTAAACACCAGTGGGACAGGGCCCTAAGGTCTTCAATCCCAAAGTTGCTGCTGTGTGCAGCTGAGTGCAGTGTAGTATAAGTCCTATTCACAAATTCTATTTAAATTGCTGTAATGCAGCTGTGGCATGTTCCAGCTAAAAATGAGCAGTTTCAATGATGGTTTCGCGAAGCAAACAAGGGCATTTTCACAGGAATGTTGGAAAACTGTTGTTTCCTAAACAGTGACCACAAGAGCAGATAAAAGGCCTTTTTGCAGTCAAGTATGCATCTTAGCATCAGAGTATCATTACAAGCTACCAGAAGGCTCATCGCCCAGCAGACAGCACAGTACTAAGGAGGCATGTTCCAACACTGGTACTATCATTTTCCATTAAAATCGGTCCTTTCCTGAAAAAACACATGCAAATGTGAGGGCCAAAAGAGAATAATCATGTTCATGAATGTACTCCGCATGCACATGGAGGCTCGGGACACACATTGGCTTTTGAATTGACTTTTACTTGTGATACTCCAGAATCACATGCGATTAAAGAAATGTCCTTTTCTGAGCATTTAACAACACAAGTTGGATTTTATTTATTTATTTATTGCAACTTTGCCCATGAAAATACCCAAAATGTAACATATAGTACCTTGTACTCAAAACAGGAGATGCAGAGATGAAGCAAATCCAGCAGGCGGTTGATTTGAAGTACAGACAAATCTGACACCCAGCGCTCCAGGAGAGCTGCATCTGCGTTCTTCAGCACCCACAGGAAACACACTAATAGAGTCCTGCTGCACTCAGCAGACAGAAAACTGCTCTGCCGTCCGGCCTGGTGATGACAAACATTCAAACTCAGTGCCAATCTTTAAATCTGTGTAGTACAAAATAGCTGTAGTTCCAAATATGTTGGATAGAGAGCCACCTACAGAGTCGGGAGAAAACTTCTTGAATATGATAAAATACACACTGTTTTTGAAAAAGTGTTTGAAAGGATGCACAAGAAAGTCAGAGTGATCAGCTGTCAAAGATCGACAGGCACACAGACAACAAAGGACAATCTGTGACCCCTCAGTCTGCTGGGCCTGGGGGAGGGTTAACACAGGCTGACCCCTGAAAATATCACTCACCACTGAAGGCAGTGCAAACGGGTTGGCTTTGGCATGCGGTAAAGGGGAGCCAGCAATTGCCATAGCAACAGACTGACTGATAGTGTTGCTAATGTCTGGATCACCATCATCTACATGTGCAGAAGCATGGCGGACCCGAGTGGGCGAGGAGTCTATGAGAGAGAGAGAGAGTGAGAGAGAGAGTGCGAAAGAGGAAAAAAAGCACACTCAGGTCTGTATGCTGTAAGATGAAACAAAAAAACCTTAGAGTTGAGTATAAACTACATTTTGTCTGACCTGAGAAGTCGTGGAGCTGATAAAGGGATTCCATTACGATGGGAATGAGAGGCAGGTAGAGCTGAGCAATATGGGATTTGACTTGAGGGTCAATGTAACGAGGGTCTGCATCATGGCTGCACAGTAGGGAATGAACTGCACTGATGGCTTTTTTATGAAGGAAGAACACCCTGCAGACACATGCAAAAAAATAAAAAATATAAAGAAGAAAGAAGTAGTCAGTTTCTTTAGCAATTTTCTACTCACATGTCCTGCATATGCCAAGCTTCTGTTTAAAGCTTTGATGAGCTTTATATGGATGCTATCATAAAGTCAGAATGTGCAAATATGTGGCTAAAAAAATGTACCCTTCTCCATCAGGATCTAGGATGAGAGAGAGCTCAGTGAGCAGCAATCCAGACAGGAAGTGCTGCTGACGAAAAGGGACGGAGAGTTCAAACATGGTGGCCACACCCTGGTCCTGCACCATACTGGAAAATGCTGAATTCTACAGATACAAACAAAGAGAAGAGCAAAAATGTAAGACATCAGAAGAAAAGAATAATATGAGGAAAAAAAAAAAAAAAAGACAGCAGGTGGAGTTATATTAGATGTTAGGGCTCTGACAATGATTCATCATCATAAAAAAAAAAAATGCAAAAACTACTTTCTAAACATTGAACACAGCTAAATTAGAGTTTTGAGTCTGCTACGACACCTGTGAGGTGGTGGAGGAGGTGGATGGGGAGGGGGAGGCTGGAGGGCTGAGAGTGGAGCAGGGCAGGTTGAGGATGACGTAGTGCTCGTGACTGCACACTATTCGAGTGAAGTCCATCCTGAGTGCACTCAGCGAGCTGGGGTTCTGTGCTGTGTGTAGCTTGTTGCCAATCTTTGCATAGAGAGAAATAGATCTGTTACATCAGGGTTGTTTGTTATGAAATACACCTCTGCAGAATCGAGTGCCACAACGTCATCGCAATACATGAAAGATCATTCCTGCTGCTTGCTCATTTCCAATCAACTACATTTTCCAGAGATTAAATATTTTTAGCTCAATTTAATATGGACTTTGAAGGTTCATTCTGTTAAGAGAATACATGTGGTTGGTAGGACGCTTTTTTGTAAATCAGGTACACAAAGCTAAATATATTGAGAAAACACCCCGAATGAGACACAGAGATCCTGAATATAGATATAATCTGTGAGCAACCTCATAAATTGATACCATCTGCTCTGCATTATAAATTGCTGGTATTAAATCTGGTCAACCTCTGTACTGAAGAGCCATTCCTTCATGCACATCTTCATACAGTGTACAAATGTGTGAAGCTTCACTGAAATACACAAAATAGTTTGGCAGAGCTGTGCTTTTAAAATCAATATTATATGATACATCAATTAAACACAAAAGTCCAATCATCTCTCTTGAAGATGTTTGATCACAATTATTTTCTTACATGGACACATTCATATGGCATGTTTATTCATGAGGTCCCTCAATTTCCCTGAGGGAGTCTTCCCAAGGGATTAATAATGTTCTGAATGCTGAATACGAGTTATGTGTGTAGAAACAATACAAATTAACATACTGAAGATTAAAATAAAATCAAGGAAGAAGGTGGCAACATGGACCTGTTTGTAGTAGGTGCGGATGAGATTAAACACAAAGCCCCGGTCCATGAGAGACAGCAGGTCATTCAGGAAGAATGCGAGACTGTTATTCAATCTCTCCACAAGTTCTACGTCCTGTAAAAGAAAGATTCATGAAGAGAAAGAGAAAATGTGACAAGCAGAGACAGGCACATGATTAGAAAGACGAGAAGGTGTAAAATTTATCAGCTGAGCAAACAGACTAATGGTTTAGTGTATCTTTGTTTATTTCAAATCCCTAATTCCAATAGCGTCTAAGCAGGAGAAAGCACATAAGCTTTAAAATGCCGCCTTTAATTGGTCAAAGCAATAAAATCTTTGAAAACAACTTTTTTTTTGAACAGCTTGTGGTGCAGCCTTGAGGACTTTGTACCTTGTGGTATCGGCTGGCAATATCTGCACTCACGGCGCACACAAGTGCAGCAATGTCATCCACAAAGCGGTCTGGGAAGCGCTGACGTCTTGGAACATCAAATTTTGAGGTCAGGAATAAGTGATGGGCCATGCTCTTTGTCTAGGTGAAAAAGCAAATGAGCAAATCACTAACAAAATACTCCTTACTTCTGAAGTCATTCTTTCCTTTGCATTTGTGATCAAGTTCGCATTGCTTAGCATAAGTAAGAAACAAAAACAAAACAAGAAAGGGCACTCAAAGATCAACAGAGATATTCTGCATTTTAATACGGATTCATGTACATTTATTCATTGTGAGCCAGTTACCATAATACCTGGTGCTGACTGACCTTAATATTTGAACAATGTTATCCTCCCACAGGTCTCAAAATCAAATCACTTTGTCTCTGGCTGACCTTCAATTATTCCAACAAGTTTGATCCAAATCAGATCAAAACTCTTCAAATGATTTGCTCAAACACAGACAAAGGACTATGTGCAGGTGGAATTATAAAATTACAAAGTTTTACTGACCATAAGCTGGAAGAAAAACCAGGCCTGCTGAAGAGCTGCTTCCCTCACCATGCTGGTGCTGACCACCCACTGCAGTGCCAGCTCCTCGTGGAGCAACTACATACGAACCAACAGAGCACATGTTTTATTTTACACACAGAGACAATTACACAGACTAGACAAGCTGATAAAATGATCTCAAGAAGAAAACTAACTGCAATCAGTAAATATAACAGATCATCTTTGATAGCAATATAAATAATAACAGTGTTTGGTACCTCCGCCATAGATTTTGTCTTAAACCAAGACAAACCAGATTATCCATTTATCAGGCACGATTTTTATGGAACAGTTTGCCAATTATGATAAGACAGTCTGCTTCTGTTAACTATTTTCAATCTAGAATCTAGACTGAAGACTTATCTGTTTTCTGTTTCTTACAAGTGACATTGATTTAGTGGTTTTGATTTGTCCTTTTACATCTGTCTTAACTGTTTGCATTGTATTTTTATTACATTTTATTGTTTGATCAAATTTTTACTTCATTGCTACTAGCTGTAATCAAACCTCTTTTATTTCGAATTGCCTTCTGTTGATGTTTCATATTGATGTGGTTGCTAGAATCGATAGTCGCCTAACTGAGTTGGGACCACTCTTTTGAAACCAACTCTTGTGAACGACCTGTGTTCTAATTTGGCACTATACAAATAAAATAAATTGAATTGAATCCCCTGTTAAATGCCAACTTAATGTGAGTGTATGGAAGAACAAATTTTCACACCAAGTTTCAGACAGACAAAATTGTTAAAAAGTATGAATGAAGATGAATCCTAAATATGTCGCAGCATCAAAATGTGTTAGTTTGTTAAAGTGAATACCAGTTTTACCTTCTTTGTAATCTGCCTTGTGGGAATTGAAAACAAAGCCACGCTGTCCAGAAAGGCAGACATGCGATTGCAGCTGCGGTCGTTTGCCTGACATGGAATGGTGGTGAAGTAAACACACAAAAATAGGACAAAGTGGTGTAGAAATGGATAAAAAAAAAGTGGATAAGTGGACAGAAACTCTCTGTGAACTTAGATGAGTGAGTACATGACTAGGATGGACTCTGTCCTAGGCAGAGGTTACAATATTCAAATGTAACAAACATGGTGGATGAGCAGCGGGGAGAGGACGAACGGCGAAGGATGGTGGTAAGTGTAATCGTGGAACAAAAGATTGGACAAGTATGATTTGGCAAACGGAATGAGAGACAGACACATAAGATGCCATGAGAGGTGTTAAGAGGTGGATGAGGACAGAGGTGAAGACGTGAGGGGATTTGGCACCTGCTTCAGGTCACAGCTGGAGTTGGGGTTCCGGCGTAGCACAGATCTGGAGCCCCCAGGGGCATAAGCAGAGTTTACCCAGGAGTGTGAACGGTCAATACCCTGCCATAAGCCACCAGAGACACGCGCACACACACAAAAACAGTGCAGCAAACAACAAGGAGACAGAGAGGAGAGGGAGGCAAATCACGGTACAACAGATTACTTCAAGGAGAGGAGGGAGAAAAAGGGAATTATATACTGTAGAAAAAAGTGAAGCTGCAAAGAGAAAAAAGAAGCAGAGGGGAGAACTAAGGACAGGCTGGAAGTACAAACAGAACGCAAGGGAACAGCAGCACAAAAGCATAACTGCATTGTTGAAATCATTAACTGTTGGCAAAGAACTCAAAGAGCCAACCAAATCTTGCTGGAGGTGCTGTGAAGAGTGCAGGCAAAATGGGGGAGCAACATTACCACAATGAGAAAGTAATTATAAAAACATGTTCTTATTGTTTCTAATAGAAAAACAAATAGCAACATTATGGACCTTTCCATTTCCAGATGAAATCAAACATAAGACTTTTTTTTTGCATATCCATTAAAAGTACACATAAACAAAAATGAAAAACAAAAAATATACCTCCAAGAATGTGAACAGGAATAATATACTGCACAATTTATCTGCATTTAAGGATTTAAAAAGACTTTAAACCTTAAATTTGTGATGCATGCATACTCTACTGATTCTACATTCACCATCAATCCATATGTAAATTTGATAAAAAGTTCTTAAAAGGAATTTACCTTGCTCCCTATGATCCTTTGCACCTCTTCATCGGGAGAAATTGGAGTGCTTGCAAGATCCGGGTTGGAGCTGCTGATGCTCTTGGAGCGTGACAGCTGCAGGCTACTTGGGCGACCCGTTGCTCTCGATAAGGTGGCATATTGCATCGGCATCTCATAGGATTGGGTGCCTACTGTTCATGAAGATGTAAGGAACACAGATGTTACATGGTTATCAAAGGAACATCATACAGTGATGTCATTCTCATTGTGACTATTCTTTCACTAATTATGAGATTGGTGTTAATGTTTACTGGTTCAGTGACTTACATGTGGGGGGAGCTGTAGGTTCAGCAGTGGGCAGACGGAAGCAGTAATGGATGTAAGATGCCAGGAGGTTGTTGCAGCCGTGCAGATCCTGGTTTCCCTCCAGGTTCTTGTGAATCTGGTTGACCAACAAAGCCATAGCTTCAAAGGCCACCCTGCCCAGATTCACTAAAAAAAAAAAAAAGGGGTATTATGAGTTGGTGTGAGATAGGGAAAAATACACATAGTCCTGTCAGAAATACATTATTCAACAACTTTCAATGTAAATATTCTCAAATTAACACTGAAATTCTATACTTTGAGCTCATCATTTTTATTTCCTTTCATCTCCAACACCTTGTGGTGAAAAAGTAAAATAACAATAACATTATCCAAATATTTATGGACCACTACCATAAATAATCAAAATTACAACTGCAAGTCATAATTCGGACTACAAGTGTTTTTTTTTTGTTTTTTTTTAACTTTCTGGTCTTGCGACTTATACGTATGTCAAAAATACTGCATTATCATCCACAGCCACAAGATGGCACAGTCTACACAAGTGACAGGCTGCTCCTGTACACTGATGTGAATAAGTCAGTCTGATCCACACTCCAAAATAGTAGGTGATGGTAATGGACCCTTGAGCTGGATGCCAGATTCCATAAGACAAGAAGCTCTAAATGAGGATATGTTGGGTTTTACAGAATATGCAAAATTAATAAATTGTGCTCTCAAACTGAAGTACCATGTTCTTGAATAAAGAGAGGGAATAACCTTCTTACTATTCAGAACTCTACTTGTTTGCACTTTCTGGGACAGCCAGAAGTGCAAGGAGGAAGACAGCTAAGCTTAGGTAAGGCTAACTGGTCAAGTGGTTAGTGTGCTTGGTTTCAGCGCAGAAGGTACACGGTTCAAACGCTACCCCTGACACATTTCTCCATGTATGTGGAGTTGTGTCAGGAAGGGTCTCCGGTGTAAAACCTATGTCAAATCAACATGCAGATCGACCTTGGATGTGCTGTGGTGACCCCTAATGAAAACAAGGGAGCAGTCGAAGGGACTTACTTTTAATACATGAAAATGTTTATTTACATTTAGGAAGGTAAATGTACACATGTTCAGTGGTGATGAGAAGGATTTTACATGAGTTCTAACTGCCTCCTATATTAATATTAATTAGCTCATTAGCCTCTGCTCACTACTGTGTTTACATTATGAATACATAAGTCAATAATAAAGGACCAATTAATTTCATTTTGGTTCTTGTTGCATGAAGCAGTAACCCCACATTTAAAAAATAAATGTGACTGGCTTGTGTGACTGAGATTCTAGTTGTATGGGGTTTTTTGCCCCCTTTTTATGATGCATTTAGATATGACTGATGAGTGTGACATTTTGTCTGGAAAATATATGGCATATAAAATAAACATTTGTTCCATAAATGCACTTCAAAACATCTAAACCAGAAATTGACAATCTGCTCACCAATTTGTCCGGCAATGACTGGAGGGTAGACAATAAGCTGAATGATTTTGTTGAGCAGCTGGTGCAGAAACCCGATACAGGTATCGAGCAGGGCTCCCCTAAGACCAGCCATGCTGGCTTTCAGCTCCCCCTCAATGTTTGCCTCAGTAATGATGACGTCCTTAAGGCGGAAGGGGAAGGAATACTCCTCCAGAACATACACAAGTGTGAAGAACTTGTCCAGGTGTGGATCCTACAGGTCCAACAACAATGAATGTTAAGCATCATTTTAACTCTGTGAATGACTGTATCCCTGCTATAAACACTTTGTATCGCTGACTGTACAGACAATCTTGAACAAAGGATCAACCAATCACACCCACAGACACACATAACTCATGGCTACCAAATATGGAGCCCACAGGCTGGCCCAGCTTGACCTTTGTTTTGGCCCACCATGCCAACTGATAAGCTCTCTGAATTAATACTCTTTGGCAAATAAAAGTGTAATTTATTTTGTTTTATTTTACAAGTCTAGTTTGGTGGCACACAAAGCTAAAATGATGGAATCTGCATCATTGCCAAACTATTTGTTTATAGCCACTGCACTGATTATTATATAACAGCCCTCCGTAACACTGATTAGTAAAGCACATGAAGAAAAGCGTACATCACCATAAAGTATGCTTCTGTACCTGAGTGTGAACTGAGGAGGCCGCTGTTACCACTACGTTGAACACTCCTTTGTGATTATCAACCCATTTCATGCCTGGGAGCTGAACCTACCATAGAGTGACAGCCAACACATTTAACACTCCACATCAACACAAGCTGGCAATCTGACATCAACACAGTATCTGTTAACACACACACACACTCACATCAGGTGTAAGTACAGAATAGCTAGGTGGAGGCTTTTCCACTGAGACGGGCAGACTGAAAGAACCGGTGCGTAGCCGGCCATGTTGCATCAGAAGGATCCACTGCAGGCAGAAAGACAGACACGCGATCACTCACTGATGGCTCGACAACAGAAGAACTATCAAACAAGGCAGCATGTGGGTGGAAATATGAAATGCAGGAAAGCTGAAGAGGTACACTCACGGTGTAGCCCACAGGCGTCTCCAGAGGAGTGTTCTGTTTGGGCTGGCAGCTGATGTGGTAGAAAGTGAACAGCAGATGGTGGTTGTCTGTTAGATTGGCAGGAATCTTCATCTTGATCTCCTCATAAAACTCAGGAGACCTTATGAGTAAGAGTTAAAAACAAGATTCAGGAAACGTAATGCTGGATGAACTTCAGTAGAGAGATGAAGGTAACTGAGCCTTACTTGTTGTGGTAGATGACAGGCGTGTATGCCTCACTCATGAACTCCACACAGCTCGACTTCCCAAAGATAACCTGGTTGCAATACAGTTTTAAATAGGTACAATGTCCGCACTGACTAGAAGGAGGCAGTCTTTTCACACAGTCATCACTGCACTCCTGTCAGATAGTTAATGTTTTCAGAGCTGCTAAGCTCTTCACTCACCACTCTTCAATCTACAAATGAAACACACTTTCTTGCTGTTGTGTTGTAAAACCTTTGAAGATTTACAGCCAAACAACAATTCACAGACTTCAAAGGTTGTACCTCATTGAATTAGTAATTACCTGATTAACATTTTTGGTGTAGCAGAATGACCAGTATTTACATGCATATTTTATTTTATTCATGTTAGGTTCATTTTAAGACCGTTTTCAAATGACAGGTGGCCAAATTCTTTTGAATGTGAAAGGCTTTCCTCTGTTCTGTATAGCAGTAAAAGGTTTATGTACTTCGACAGGTTTTATTATTATTTTTTTTTTAAATTCCACGGCACTTAAAATGTAAAGCACATAGTACAGGAATTCCTTCTATTGTAGGAGGAATTTGAGAAGTTTCAAAGGATGTTTGGAAATCTTTCTTCCTTGAAAAACTCACATTTGAAGCCCTTTGTAAATACCACAATTTACCTGATAATTTATTTGCATGATTATTTGCTGTCTTAAAATGGACAAATTTCCACATCTGCATTGTTGATTGCAACAAATGTAACAACTATAGTGATTTTGTTTTTGTATTTCAGCTTTTCTGTGACTCACTGGTAAAGCTTGACTGGAGTCCTCTCCTGCCATGAACTGAGCCTTGACGGCGATGTTTCGCACGGAGCCCTGACGACTACTAAAGTTCAGACTTTGTGGATAAACATAGAGCAGATTCCTGAAAAACAAAAACGATACACAGATGGGAAGAGGCAGATGGTAGAAGTACAACTGATTAAGATGACACTTGTTTATAAAAAAAAAGAAAAAAGATCCATAATATCCATTCAAACTCACAATGTACTATTTGTTATTGTATCAGTTTTGCGTTTTGTTTCAACTACGTTAGGTTATCTGCATTAAACAGAAAGAAAAAATAACATTATCATGTGTGAAATGCTCCGGCTCCACAGCCTTCAACAGAACAAGTGGAAGAAATTGGATGGACAAAATTTTAAGTAAAATACTTATACTAATACTTGCAGTCTAAAAAGTATATTGAAATGTGTGTATATCTGAGAAAGGTTTGGCCAACATTGATGAAAAGGTCAATCTTAACACAAACACTGCAATGAACAACTTGACACTACAGTTTTTAACCACAAGGAGGCATGATATGGAAGATGACGCTGCTCAGCTGAACATATTCTTTTTCTGTACGGAAATCAAGATAAAGCAAAACCTGAGGAAAGTGTATAACATCTGTTTGTGACCTAAAAGGCAAAATTTTCAGGGGCTGAACTTGTAGACAAGGCCACAGACCAGACGACTGATTGGACCACAGCTGAGCTGATGCTTCACTATGTTATCAAGCACACGGTCATAATATCTGATTCAAGGCGCACAAACCATCAAGCAAACCCATCATCCAGTGCTTCTTCTCATGATGTAAACATGCAATTATCATTGAGAAATACTTATTTTTACAGCCTTCCTTCAACATTTGTAAGAAGACACAGCTTTCCCACACTGAAGAAGCTTTCTCCCCAATTGTATACATTTTTTAAAAACAAGAAACCTCAAGCTTTTGACCAACTGGATCAAACTACCAACTCAACTTCAAAAATTGTGTGAGAGACTGCTACGTCAAGATGATCTGGGCTGTGTGTCTGTTTTGTTTGAGAGCAGTTCATGCAGAGCCTGTTGAGAAGACCAGCAACACAGGAGACAAGGCTGCTCTGCAGGAAGAAGCCATATATTCATGTTTGGAGTGATTCAGCTCAGCAACTCCCTTAATCATGTTTGTGAAAGCACTGATGCAAAGATAGCGCAAATCAGCCGGTCTCTGAAGTGATATGAGAAGATGCGACAACAGCTGGGGAAGGACACTGAGCAGGCTGCAGTGGAGAAGAACCAGATAAAAGAGGGGGATATGGTTGCTACAGGTAAGAAAAACACAAAAATAAACAGTTGCTGCTGTGTGCTCTCACATGGGCTGTGTTATGACAGTAGAGATAACTGCACATCTGAAGGGACAACATGAAAGAGAGAATGACAAATGCCTCAAATCCCCATCAGATTTTATTTATATATATATATATATATATATATATATATATATATGAATAAAAACTTCATGTTACAGAGCAGGAGACATCAGCTACCCCGTGATCACTGGAGAGGATAATAATACCAATAATAACACTTTTTGACAGGACCAGATGATGAAGTATCAGGCTGAGATGAAAATAAATGACAGGATAGCCTGTATGGAGTAAGAAGAGGTGGAGCTGAAAAGAAAAGTGAGTACCTTGGAGAAGTACACCAGTTCTTTCCCTACCAGTATCGAAGAGCTACAGGTAATACAAACAGGACAATCTCTATTGTTTTACAAAGACGAAACAACCATTCCTTTAACCCACCACCCAGACAATAACATTACAGACATATCAAACACAAATTTGTCAACAACATGTATGAGTTTAAATGTACTTTTAGCGATGTTTCCAGGAAAGATTGAGGCTAAGAACCAGCAAATTTCTAAACTGCACAAAATGGAAAGTCTTTCCTTCATGTGATTGGTCCAATGCACAAAGCGTTTTCATCCTCCAGTGTTTCGATTTTTTGTTTTTTGCTGATAGAGGTAAATCATGTCACAGTAGGATTTGTGTGTGTGTGTGTATATATATATATTTCTTTTGCCTATATACAAGCACATTTCAAAAAATTTGTACAGGTGGGGTCCACCCTGGACAGAAACAAAAGCAAAATAAATAAATAAATAAATAAATAATGCAAAAATACCCCCGGCCATATGAGCCTTGTGTTCTTTATAATTTGCAGTTGTTTAATTAATTAATTACATACAATTTGTATATGTTCAATAAAGCCTCTCTATTAATCAGTCAATCAAAAACAATATTTACGTTTTAACTACGTCTGCAGGAGGCTTTGCGTGTACACGAGCTTGTGACAAAAGCGGAAGTTATGCAAATCAAGGAATATTTATACACTCAACAAAAATATAAACGCAACACTTTTGGTTTTGCTCCCATTTTGTATGAGATGAACTCAAAGATCTAAAACTTTTTCCACATACACAATATCACCATTTCCCTCAAATATTGTTCACAAACCAGTCTAAATCTGTGATAGTGAGCACTTCTGCTTTGCTGAGATAATCTATCCCACCTCACAGGTGTGCCATATCAAGATGCTGATTAGACACCATGATTAGTGCACAGGTGTGCCTTAGACTGCCCACAATAAAAGGCCACTCTGAAAGGTGCAGTTTTATCACACAGCACAATGCCACAGATGTCGCAAGATTTGAGGGAGCGTGCAATTGGCATGCTGACAGCAGGAATGTCAACCAGAGCTGTTGCTCGTGTATTGAATGTTCATTTCTCTACCATAAGCCGTCTCCAAAGGCGTTTCAGAGAATTTGGCAGTACATTCAACCAGCCTCACAACCGCAGACCACGTGTAACCACACCAGCCCAGGACCTCCACATCCAGCAATTGCCAATTGCACGCTCCCTCAAATCTTGCGACATCTGTGGCATTGAGCTGTGTGATAAAACTGCACCTTTCAGAGTGGACTTTTATTGTGGACAGTCTAAGGCACACCTGTGCACTAATCATGGTGTCTAATCAGCATCTTGATATGACACACCTGTGAGGCGGGATGGATTATCTCAGCAAAGGAGAAGTGCTCACTATCACAGATTTAGACTGGTTTGTGAACAATATTTGGTGAAATTGTGTATGTGAAAAAAAGTTTTAGATCTTTGAGTTCATCTCATACAAAATGGGAGCAAAACCAAAAGTGTTGCGTTTATATTTTTGCTGAGTGTAGATCACCCTCTGTGTATTTGCTGGTATTGAGACAAATTTAACTCCATAGGAAGTTAGCTTTAGTTAGCGGAAGTTAGCATGGATGCTAACGCCGCAAAATGTGTTATCAGGTTACAAAAAGAGCGTTTTCAGTTTTATAAGTGTTTATTTCTCGCTACCTTTTACATAACAGCCCCTTCACACATAACACGACTGAAGCCAACTAGCACATGAAGGAGGAGTCATTTGCTCATTTGATCCCCCTCCCGGCAGCTGTCGGCCAAATTCCAGGTGTCACACACAAGCATCTAACACCACTCGCTGCACACTTAGAAAAGGCGGGGCTATTCACACTCCTGGTTCAATAGTAGCCAGCAGGCAACCACATTTGACCTGTCTGTGAAAATTGTCAAAGCGCAACACGAGTGTGGCATCACCAAGCAACACACATGGGTGTAACTGTGCCGAAAATCCGCCCCCCCAACACACACACAAATGGCGTGTGGAGTGTGTCGTCAAACACATAATAATACAAACATAACAGTGAAATCACAGGACAAAGCAACAGACAGTGAGCCTTTTTTTCTGTGACTTGCCGAGGTCTGCTGACAGAGGTGGGTGAGTCCCCCTGCTACGTGCAGCTGGTCAGATATCTGTGCTCACAAGTCATAGTTCAGGAACACCTGTACTGGTTTGCAGAATATTAAGTCGCATAACTACAGTTTGAAGTGTGGATGTCAGCATGCTGTCCTCACATGGAAATAAAGTAAAACATAATATTGCTTCAGCTGACTGCTGCATCAGTGCACCCCAATGCTGGTGAGTATCATGCCATGCAGGAAATCACTCCACGGGACGCCCCCGCGAGGCGCCTGCCACTACGGGATTTCCGCACATTGTAATCATTAAAACACCAATCACACACCATGCCGGCTATATGTGTCAGGACGCAAGAGCCCAGCTCTTCATGACATGGGAGCCGGCTCTTCATGAGATGGGAGCCGACCAGCTCAAGTGCATCAGGTAATTCATGTAAAATATGAAAGAGAGAAAGTGATCCACGTCATTTCATTATTTCCTGGTGTACGTCTCGGCGGAGGCTAAATCTGCTCTTTATAACAGGACTTAAATATTATACTCATAAATTGTGGTGTTTTATTAATTTTTCCCTCCGTTGCTGTGTGTGCGACTTTCCATGTGCTCGCATTGTGTTCATACACGCAAACATGAGCGTGCACAAAACTGTTGCCGCGGTATCGTGCACGCCTGTCCAACTGTGTATTCTCCCGACAGCAGGTGTAATGTTTCGTGGATTTTGTTCCGGTTTCTGCCTCTTTCGTCTTATGTTTAAAGTGGCCCTAATATATGACAAAGAGGATCTATTTACACACAAATGAAACAGAGTTTTGCAGCTAGCTACCAGCCTGTGACGTCACCATGCTAACATCCGCAAAATAAGTTCAGAGGTGTTATTAGATTCCAAGAACAGCGTTTTCGGTTTTAGAAGTGTCTTTCTAACTTTTACATAATATATGAGAGACATGCTTATAAACACAAAGAAAAAACGGTTTTGAAGAGACCAGCCACTGACGTCACAGTGCAGCTCTACTCTGATTGGCTGTCATCCCCTGCCACTCAAAAACAAAATGGAAAAGATTCAAACAGAAGGTGACATTTTAACCTCTTAAAATACATCAAGGTCTTCGAACTTTTCAAAGGTCTGTGTCCCAAGAATGTTCCCAGTGAATTTGAAGACCGTGGCATTAATATAACTTGACTTATGCTGTGCACGCACACACGATATACCCGATGGCCATATGTTGGCTTTGGGTAAAAATACTTGAAATCTTAATTTATTTATGTAATGAGTCTATAAAAAATTTAACATCAGAGCAGACAAAACCTTGGGCATCTTGATTGTTCCATTATACCCAACTCTACTGTGATGACAGACAAAGGCAAAATTACAATATGACTTGCTAATGAATATGAGGAGTTCATGTGCTGCCCACAAACTCAATCAATCAATTCAATCAATTTTATTTATATAGCGCCAAATCACAACAAACAGTTGCCCCAAGGCGCTTTATACTGTAAGGCAAGGCCATACAATAATTACGTAAAAACCCCAACGGTCAAAACGACCCCCTGTGAGCAAGCACTTGGCGACAGTGGGAAGGAAAAACTCCCTTTTAACAGGAAGAAACCTCCAGCAGAACCAGGCTCAGGGAGGGGCAGTCTTCTGCTGGGACTGGTTGGGGCTGAGGGAGAGAACCAGGAAAAAGACATGCTGTGGAGGGGAGCAGAGATCAATCACTAATGATTAAATGCAGAGTGGTGCATACAGAGCAAAAAGAGAAAGAAACACTCAGTGCATCATGGGAACCCCCCAGCAGTCTACGTCTACAGCAGCATAACTAAGGGATGGTTCAGGGTCACCCGATCCAGCCCTAACTATAAGCTTTAGCAAAAAGGAAAGTTTTAAGCCTAATCTTAAAAGTAGAGAGGGTGTCTGTCTCCCTGATCCGAATTCCTGAAAGCTGAAGGCTCTGCCTCCCATTCTACTCTTACAAACCCTAGGAACTACAAGTAAGCCTGCAGTCTGAGAGCGAAGCGCTCTATTGGGGTGATATGGTACTACGAGGTCCCTAAGATAAGATGGGACCTGATTATTCAAAACCTTATAAGTAAGAAGAAGAATTTTAAATTCTATTCTAGAATTAACAGGAAGCCAATGAAGAGAGGCCAATATGGGTGAGATATGCTCTCTCCTTCTAGTCCCCGTCAGTACTCTAGCTGCAGCATTTTGAATTAACTGAAGGCTTTTTAGGGAACTTTTAGGACAACCTGATAATAATGAATTACAATAGTCCAGCCTAGAGGAAATAAATGCATGAATTAGTTTTTCAGCATCACTCTAAGACCTTTCTGATTTTAGAGATATTGCGTAAATGCAAAAAAGCAGTCCTACATATTTGTTTAATATGCGCTTTGAATGACATATCCTGATCAAAAATGACTCCAAGATTTCTCACAGTATTACTAGAGGTCAGGGTAATGCCATCCAGAGTAAGGATCTGGTTAGACACCATGTTTCTAAGATTTGTGGGGCCAAGTACAATAACTTCAGTTTTATCTGAGTTTAAAAGCAGGAAATTAGAGGTCATCCATGTCTTTATGTCTGTAAGACAATCCTGCAGTTTAGCTAATTGGTGTGTGTCCTCTGGCTTCATGGATAGATAAAGCTGGGTATCATCTGCGTAACAATGAAAATTTAAGCAATACCGTCTAATAATACTGCCTAAGGGAAGCATGTATAAAGTGAATAAAATTGGTCCTAGCACAGAACCTTGTGGAACTCCATAATTAACTTTAGTCTGTGAAGAAGATTCCCCATTTACATGAACAAATTGTAATCTATTTGACAAATATGATTCAAACCACTGCAGCGCAGTGCCTTTAATACCTATGGTATGCTCTAATCTCTGTAATAAAATTTTATGGTCAACAGTATCAAAAGCAGCACTGAGGTCTAACAGAACAAGCACAGAGATGAGTCCACTGTCCGAGGCCATAAGAAGATCATTTGTAACCTTCACTAATGCTGTTTCTGTACTATGATGAATTCTAAAACCTGACTGAAACTCTTCAAATAGACCATTCCTCTGCAGATGATCAGTTAGCTGTTTTACAACTACCCTTTCAAGAATTTTTGAGAGAAAAGGCAGGTTGGAGATTGGCCTATAATTAGCTAAGATAGCTGGGTCAAGTGATGGCTTTTTAAGTAATGGTTTAATTACTGCCACCTTAAAAGCCTGTGGTACATAGCCAACTAACAAAGATAGATTGATCATATTTAAGATCGAAGCATTAAATAATGGTAGGGCTTCCTTGAGCAGCCTGGTAGGAATGGGGTCTAATAAACATGTTGATGGTTTGGATGAAGTAACTAATGAAAATAACTCAGACAGAACAATCGGAGAGAAAGAGTCTAACCAAATACCGGCATCACTGAAAGCAGCCAAAGATAACGATACGTCTTTGGGATGGTTATGAGTAATTTTTTTCTCTAATAGTTAAAATTTTGTTAGCAAAGAAAGTCATGAAGTCATTACTAGTTAAAGTTAATGGAATACTCAGCTCAATAGAGCTCTGACTCTTTGTCAGCCTGGCTACAGTGCTGAAAAGAAACCTGGGGTTGTTCTTATTTTCTTCAATTAGTGATGAGTAGAAAGATGTCCTAGCCTTACGGAGGGCTTTTTTATAGAGCAACAGACTCTTTTTCCAGGCTAAGTGAAGATCTTCTAAATTAGTGAGACGCCATTTCCTCTCCAACTTACGGGTTATCTGCTTTAAGCTACGAGTTTGTGAGTTATACCACGGAGTCAGGCACTTCTGATTTAAAGCTCTCTTTTTTAGAGGAGCTACAGCATCCAAAGTTGTCTTCAATGAGGATGTAAAACTATTGACGAGATACTCTATCTCACTTACAGAGTTTAGGTAGCTACTCTGCACTGTGTTGGTATATGGCATTAGAGAACATAAAGAAGGAATCATATCCTTAAACCTAGTTACAGCGCTTTCTGAAAGACTTCTAGTGTAATGAAACTTATTCCCCACTGCTGGGTAGTCCATTACCCATTATAGTCATTAGTTACTTGGATGAAGTAACTAATGAAAATAACTCAGAACAATCTGAGAGAAAGAGTAACCAAATACCGGCATCACTGAAAGCAGCCAAAGATAATGATACATCTTTGGGATGGTTATGAGTAATTTTTTCTCTAATAGTTAAAATTTTATTAGCAAAAAAAGTCATGAAGTCATTACTAGTTAAAGTTAAAGGAATACTCGGCAGAGCACCATGACCATACAGAGAGCACACAGTCATGGCAGGCACCACAGACACAGCATTCCAGCCAACATCTGAGAGGACATATACATCATGAGGATCAGTATCCTGCACAGCCAAGAGGCAAGGAGTAACCACAGGTAGCACAGAGCAGCCTCAGCATGAAGAGATGCACTCAGCTTCCCTGCATGCAGGAGACAAACCAGCTGTGAGCACAAGATGTAGGACACACAGACCAGTCCAACAACAGACATGGTCCCAAAGCTCACATACAGGATGAGCCAATGTCTTATCTCAGACTGCACTATGAGCAAAAAGCCACCAACAACCTCGAGCACTGCTGTCCCCCCTGAAGCCAATACCCCATCAGTGGCACTAACAGGAGGGAATTCCCCATCAGCTGGCATTAGGCAGGCAGCCGTACCTGTCATCCCATGTCATGGCAGTTTCAATGTTCATTACTGTGATCTCCAGGTCCACCTAAATCTTAACATTTTTATTCCGTTGCCAACCCTGCTCTGTAAGGTACATGTGTACTGGACGAATGGCCTGTACAGGGAATGCTTGCGTTAGCGTGTCTCCTTTCATTATACTAGGCTCATGTACCAATTTATTCTGTCTTGTTTTGACTGCAGTGCACTTCACAAACTCAGTTTTTAAGATTATGAGTAAAAATGAAGTCAAAATAAGTTTTTATCTGATCATCAGTCCCATCTCCAAAACATGTGGTATGACAAGACTGTATTTTTAAAAATTCTGTAAACTATTTTCATATGCAGTGTTTTGAGCATTTTAAAACTGGCCATAGAAATAAATGTTAATTAATTTGTGAATTATGCTTTGAATTCATAATCATACACCAAACATGTTTGCAAAAATAAATAACTAAAAAAAAAAAAAAAAAACAGTATGATTACTGTTTCACACAGGGATGAATGTGGTGAAACACACACAAAAAAAGCTGAAACCCAAATTGCGCCCCCCCACCGGCAGGGGATTAACACTTTAAATTTACAAAACTGTATTTCCTCCATTTGGCCACATTTACTGAAAGAGAAACTTCCAACTTTGTCAGCCTTATGCACCACAATGGCTTTTATTATTGTGGATGGACAGACGGACAGACACACACACTTCAATTTTAAAATGAGTACTTAGTATCATTGTTACTTCAAACCATACTACAACAGTATCATGCATTATTATCACTTTACCGAGGCGTTGCTAGGCCGGTATCATAGATTTACGTTGATGCTACCTGGCTATACCCGCCCGCTGTGCAAGAACTGTCCGCAGAGGGGAAAAAAAACTGTCTGCAGAGCAAAAGATGAAAAGGCAAGAAGTGTGTTTTGGTCCCAATATGGATATTCCGGATGATTTTCTCATGGACAGTACGACAATGAACAGCAACTAAAGCAGCCAGCTTGATGAGGACGCACTGCCGAATTTGGAGAGCAGCACGCACCAGCCGACACGACAAAAGTTAAAGTGAAATAAAGTAAAGTTTAAGTAAGTCAAGTTTATGTACACGTTACGTGTTGTGTATCTCAGTAAAAAGTGATAATAATGCAAATAACATGCATTTGTCGTGCGGTATGGAACTATACTACGGAACTATAAAATTATATAAATAAAGCCATATTCATTGTGCAGGTAAAAATACTTTCTTTTTTAGCACAAGTGATAAGAGTATAAGAATTTTCACCTGTAAGTGGTGTGGGGTGTGTACAAGTAACGAGCAGGGAATTCCAGCACTTCTTTGGTTGGGCGGACACGCAGGTCTGGATAAGGTTTCACATGAAGCAGCTCCGGTGACAGACAGTAGTGAGGCGAGTCGGGAGCAGGAGAAATGTCAATCTTCAGCTGGGCTGAGGTTCAAAATAAATCATGGATACACAACAGCAGCAACCAAAACAGGGAATCAGTGATTGTCCATAAACCTTTAAAGCGGTACAACATAAATCAGAGCAGTACACAGAATAAAATAACTTGTGTCTGAGCATGTCCAGCTAACCTGTGACAGGCCTCAATCGCCTGAGTACAGAGGATGGCCGGCGCATATCTGCCAGAAACTTGTAGAGGTCCTCATCGCTGAGTCTGTCACCCTCCTTCATACGCACATACAGAAGAGCAGAGTTTGCACTGAGATTACAAAAATTAGATTACAGAGCCCTAACAACAAAACTGTCACTGTCAAAATACAGAAGAATGACTGTGTTTCCTTTAGGATTACCTTGTTGGCTTGGTTGTGAGGGCTGCAAGCCCTGACCACCGGGTGAAAAACAGTATCTTAACTGAGTGTGGCCAAGACAAACTCTCATCAACCCATACATATTTTAATTCAGGAAAACTTTGGCTTAGTGGACTTCACTTAAGTGGCTCAGTGCTGTATTACAAACCTGTCTGTGTCTTTGGATAAGGCACTTAATTTGCATTGTTTCAGTCCACCCAGCTGTAAAAATGGAGAAGTAAATGTGAAATACTGGCATAGTAGAGTTCTATGCTTTTTATTCTTTAATTCATTTTATTAGGAAATGGAGCGTGCCACAGCCTCAACTTTAAGGCTAGTGGCTGGCGATCACCTCAGTACTTCCTGTTTTCTTGTGGTTTAATGCTGGCAAATTATACTGCATTTCTTGTCTTTCTGATGCCTGATTCTGTTTTTCTCTCTGTTTAAGGTGCAGCTCCATCCAGAGATGGGTGTGGTATTTGTGCTGAAAACCTTCCTGTCCTGTGCAATAACAGCATTTCCTGTATATTCATTTTGTGAATTGTTCTGTAATTTGTCTGTAGCATGGCCCAAGCAGAGGGTCACCCCTTTGAGTCTGGTCTGCTTGAGGTTTCTTCCTCAGAGGGAGTTTTTCCCTTACCACTGTTGCTCTGGGGGTTAGACCTTACTTGTGTGAAGCACCTTGAGGCAACTCTTGTTGTGATATGGTGCTATATAAATGAAAATAAATTGAAATTGAAAAATTGAAATGTAAAGCGCTTTAAGCATTGCTCGACTGAAAAGCCCTATAGAAATACAGCCCTTCTATTCGCCAACCACAGTTATGCTGTGACTTTCAGAGTAAAGGTTTTTCTTGTGTTATAACATCTGCTTTTGCTTTTTAATGTGAAGGACATTCAAGAAGATGACTAAACAGCTGCAGTAACAGAAATTATGTTCACAGCAACTCACACATGAATTTTAGAATTTAGAATGTCCTTACAAAAAAAAAAAAAACTTTTCGGCACAAAGCTGGGGGCCACAGGTAAAATATGATGGTCAGTCAGCGATACATATTATCGCTGTATCTGATACAGCTATCAGTTGTATCAGAAAACAGCTGAATAATCTGTTTTCACTTATTTTTGGCCTGTGCTATGCAATAAAGTCCCAAACAGGCAGTGAGGCCCACTGGGTGGGTGTTTATCCCCAGATACCGCAGGGTGAAGCAGATAAGATCCTATAGCTCTGCCCAAAATGAACGGCAGTCCATTGCAGGTTACACCCCCAGCCAAGGCTGGTATCCACTTACAGCCGGTGGACTATGACAATGCAAATGAAGTGTGTTGTCCAAGGATGCAGGCAGGTAGCCTGATGCACACCCCTGGAGTGTAACTCTGGTCTATATATGTGTAGTGCTGACCTATCCCACAGTACCACCTGCTCAGCCTATAGACAGACAATCTATAATAAATTATCCATTTCCTGTCATAATTTAATTAATCCAGACTCCAGGCCCTAGAGAACCTCTTCTGGATTCTGTCATTATTCAACTCAAGCCTACAATACCCACTTTGTTTGTTCACATTTATTTATATGTAAATGGTTGGTTTGCATCCACCTGCAGGTACAGTGATGACAGTAAAGCCATGAGGTTTTTGGCAATAGTACAATTACAAATTATAATTATTCATAAGCATTAGTACTAAAACTCTGACCTGTTTGAAGAAGTTTGTTACAGTCAGGGTTGCCGGACGGAAGGTAGCAAAATTACACATATCGTCACCAACACTCATCCGCTCAAAAGCCTTCTTCTTTCTTTCATTCCATGTTCCAAGACCTTTTCGCTCTACAAAGAGCAGATAGATCATAGAATATTAAAGAGACTTGTTAAAGTGTGACTGGCACATTTGACAGGATTTTCTGGAAATACAGTAAAACTCACTTATAAACTCCTCCTATAAAAATCACCGGACAAAAGCAAAAGTCCCAATGCTTTTGTATGGTTTTAATGTAATAAACAGTGTATATAATGGATTTTGTTTCACAGATTTTCGGTCAAATCGGACAAAACATCCTGTCCAATCACAATGCATTTTCATTAAAACCCCTCTCATGTACCGGACAGAGATAAGACTTTATTGATCTCACAATGGAGAAATTCACATGTTACGTCAGCTCTTAATAAACACACAAGATGAGTGCGAGTAGAAAAAAATGTGCATCAAACAGCGTGTGCAGATAAAGCAATAATAATAATACTTGTAACAATACAATAAAATAAGAAAATGAAGTAGAAATAAAATATATATATATGTGATTAGAATTTAAAAAAAGGAGCATCTTATTTACAATATGTGAAGTAAAGTTTAGATGTGATAAGGTGACACTAGTGCTGGAATTTAAAAACAAGTTGTTATTGCACATGATTTGTAGACATGTTATTGCATGTGGTTATTTCACAGTGTTATTGTACAGTCTGACAGCAGCGGGGAAGAACAACCCGCAGTATAGTTCCTTCTTGCACTGAGGCTGCCTCAGTCTGTCACTGACGGAGCTACTCAGCTCCACTACAGTCCGGTGCAGAGGGAGAGAGGACTTGTCCATGATGGATGTGAACTTGGCTAACATGCTCAGACATGGACCTAAACGAGGCAGGGCGTAATTCAAGGCCAGTGATTATTTACACACTGTAATATGACATTAACTTTCACCCATATCCCTGGGTGTGAGGAACCAAAGAGCTTTACTTCACAGCCCTCTGCATGGCTGCGAACCCTTCCTGCAGCCTGACATGCATCTGGTAAATGATGGAGACTGCAAAGGGCTGTGATTTGTCACTTTTCCGCTTACACTCCTTCCTGTCATATTTTAAACAAGGTTTTTGCAGCGCGTCCACTGAGTATATTTCGATCATGGATCAAATACATTTGGCAGAAAAGTCCACAAATATGACCAACTTCACAACACAAAGTCAGAAAAAGATGCTCAAATGACCTGCAATTCATGGCTGAAATTGTACATACCGCACTGTTGGTTTGGAGGTTGAAAATTGTGTAAAAAGGTGGAGCTCCTTGAGGGACCAATTAATCCAGAAAAAGCCGCTGTTCCTGTGGCAAATTGCATAAAGACGTGACGGACAACTTTAAAGGGTCACGCGCACATGATATGTTTGCATGGCCACAGAGCTGGAGAAGCATAAAGCAGGCTTCAGGATTTTAAGGTACCACTCCGCAGCGAACTTAGAAAAAGGAGTGACGCAACCAAATGTAATAGTTTTAATGCACATAATGTCCCACGCTTATTTAAGGCAGTTTCTTATTTTTATCAAAGTTTTGGCCTGGTCATTAAATGAGGCAGGTCCTGATTCAGGATTCCAATAGATTGTTTGACGCTTCCTGACTGTAACTATCCATCCATCCATCCATTTTCTTCCGCTTTATCCGGAGTCGGGTCGCGGGGGCAGCAGCTCAAGCAAAGCCGCCCAGACCTCCCAATCCACACACACCTCGCCCAGCATCTCCGGGGGAACCCCAAGGCATTCTCAAGCCAGCCGAGAGACACAGTCCCTCCAGCGTGTCCTGGGTCTTCCCCGGGGCCTCCTCCTGATGGGATGTGCCCGGAACACCTCTCCAGCGAGGCATCCAGGGGGCATCCGAAAAAGATGCCCGAGCCACCTTAACTGGCTCCTTTCGACATGGAGGAGCAGCGGCTCGACTCTGAGCTCCTCCAGAGTGACCGAGCTCCTCAACCTATCTCTAAGGGAGCGTCCAGCCACCCTGCGGAGGAAACTCATCTCGGCCGCTTGTACTCGCGATCTCGTTCTTTCAGTCATGAGCCAAATCTCATGACCATAGGTGAGGATCGGAACGTAGATCGACCGGTAAATCAAGAGCTTTGCCCCCATGCTCAGCTCTTTCTTCACCACGACGGTCCGATACAGCGACCGCATCACTGCAGATGCTGCACCGATCAGTCTATCGATCTCATGCTCCATCCGTCCCTCACTCGTGAACAAGACCCCGAGATACTTAAACTCCTCCACTTGAGGCAAGGACACTCCACCGACCTGAAGAGGGCAAAGCACCTTTTTCCGGTCGAGAACCATGGCCTCGGATTTGGAGGTGCTGATTTTCATTGGATGCTTCACACTCGGCTGCAAACCGCCCTAGTAACAGATTTGGTCTGTTTTATACATATAACAGATTTCAATTATAACGGACAAAATTCGCTGGTTCACCTGAATCCATTATATGCGAGTTTTACTGTAGTTGAATGCTCTCTGTACTTCCATGTGCGAGAGACTGTATGGAAGTTGAGAATGTGGTTGGCGATGGCCGTACCAGAATCAGAGTCAGGTTCCAAGCGATCCAGACCTCCCACACTGCTGACGATGTTAAGTAGGTGAATGGCCGTCCAGGCAAAAGGCATACGAAATTGGCCAAGACGACTGCAAGACTGCTCTGCCTGCTGACGCAGTTTCTCCAGCTTCTCCTTGTGCTGAACATGGCCAAGAGTAGGCAGGCATTAAAAAGGCAACACAAAAATATATTGACAATAAAATTACTTCCCACTGCCAAAATGGCTCTGCCAAAGAGAGGTTGGTAGACAGTGCAGTGGTCCAGACAGAACTGAGTAATGCTTGTGACCAGACGGTAACAGGGTTCCACTTGCATGCTGGCTGCCAGCCCTGAGCTTTGCAACAGTATAAAACAAGCTTTTGGCTGGCTTACCTTAGAAGAATCAGATTCTTTCATGACCATGTAGGGCTCACAGCATTCTCCAATGTCTCCTTGTTGCAGCACTTTCTCGAGCTGAAACATTTAAACACCAGATTTTGCAATCATCTGGTAAATTTAGCTAAAATGCAATATGTATGTATAGCACGTATGTTTAAATAATTATTTGTATGTCAAAGCCATGGGGCTCATTGGAGCCAATGCTTATATTCAGTTTCTGTAGTGTAAAGTAAGAGTCTGTACAAGGGTGGTGGCCAAATGGTTAGTGCACTTGGTTTCAGTGCGGAAGGTTCCTGGTTCAAACTCTAACCCCTGCCACATTTCTCCATGTAATGTGGAGTTGCGTCAGGGAGGGCATCCAGTGTAAAAGTTGTGCCTATTCAACATGCCGATCCACCTCAGATTTCCTGTGGCGACCCCAAGTGAAAACAAGGGAGCAGCTGAAGGGACTTACTAAGGTAAGAGTGTGTGACTCCACTTGGATGAGATGTTAGGTCATCACAGATCAAAAAAGCGAGACAACCAAACAAACACCACCACAAACCACCAGTCTTTGGCTAAGCAGTTCAACTGTCTGATGACTATTAACTATTATGTTTACAGATGCAATGAATATGCAATTTGTGGTCCAGAAAATAAGGTAGGTTTTTTGTTTTTTTTTTGTTTTTTTTTGGTGGTCAGAGGAATTTAGAATATCCAGAAGAAACCCAAGTCAACTGAAAGGAACTGGGTCTTCTTAGTGTCAAGCAAGAATCCTAACCGCTGTGTCACCATGCTGCCATGAACATCACTAAACTACAATGTAATAAATAAAGGCATACCTTTATGACTAAGAAAATATCAGGAGAAGGGTAAGTGATGGAGAAAATGGCAGAACGTGCCAGTGTGGAAATGGCTGTGTGAGGCGTGTGAGGTTTAAGCAGCACTTTCATCTGATCAGAGTTCAGGTCAAAGTAGAAATTCTCAGAAATCTGTGGGAGGGAGGATTCAGATAAGAGGAGAACAACAGAAATGGAGGGGTGGTGGGGAGTGGAGTAATGGAACAACAGAAATGGAGGGGTGGTGGGGAGTGGAGTAATGGAAACAAAAAAGGTATTTAATTCAGTTTTGAGTCTGTGATTTAATCCGTAAGACCACTTAGACCTTCTGAGACAAAGGAAATTCAATTAGTTCAGCATGAGCTCAACATGATACAAGCAGTTTGCAGAGCTGAAGTCACTGTTGAAATATTTACTCTGAAACATGAAACATTCTCCAGCAAGAACGTACCTTCTTCTTTTCCCTGATGTCATACAAGGCAAGTGTTCCAAATATTGGCTCAATTTCTATTTCAAATCTGAAAAACAAAATAAATTTTAAATAAGCAAAACAAAGAGGGCCTTGAGAAGTGAGATATGAATTTATCATGATAGTGATTATATTTCAAATGAATCACTTTAGAGAAAGACACTTGACCAAGATCCTCTGGCCACAGTGTTCCTTGGGTACTTCAGGGACAGAGCATCTCTCTACTGCTTCATCCTGCAAAAGAGAAGTCACAGCTGTGTAAAACACTCACCCCAGGATAACATTTACACAGATGCCATAGAAACACAGTGGTATGGTAGGCACAATGATGATGTGTACACGGAAGCGAGAAGTAGTGAAGCGACAAAAGAAAGAGATGCAAACAAGCCCTGAGAAGTGGGTTTCTAAACATTCACTTCATGGAAACATTTGGTAACTGACTAAAAGTAATTTATGAATATTAACAATTCTAGCAAGAGAATTTTAGATGTTGCGATCAATCTGTGCAGTCAGTACAATGATCTTATTTTCCTTTCACTTTGTCTTAATGACATTTGGGTGACAACAGCATGCTTTTTACTCAGGATTGTTGCATAAACTCAATGACATCTGCTTTTTGCTTGTTACAAGTAAACAACTGATTTTTCAACTTTCTCTACATCTTTTTTCCTATTTTTGTGGGGTCAACATGTGTGCCAAAGGTTGAGCAGTTTGAAGTTCAAGTCTTGCTCAAGGACAAATCCTAGCAATCTAGGATCAAACCTGGTTACCTTCTAGACAAATTGCTCTAGTGCACAAGCTACAATAAACCCTGTTCTCATACAAACCAATGAAGATGTAACAAACCAGTTCATATTGTATATAAAATAACAGTTTATTATTTGAGTAAAACGTTTAATAGAGACAGATACAGGCTTTCATTCTGATACAAACCTCATCAGGAGAAGAGTACAGACCGAGCAGGTCAGAATGGCGCCCCTGCAGGCGACTCTCTGTATTACGTCGGTCCATATCTTCTGCAACTGTTGGTTCCAGTACAGATGGCAAGAGGGCATCAGGTGAGGAGTTCTTCAGGTCGAAAATACTGGAGGCCCAGCTGCCCCGAGGTGTCTCATCAAGGGAGACTGACCTCCGCTTTGCGTCATCCTGCCTCCCACAAGAGTGAGATCATATTTATTTTTATTATGACAAAGATGTCAGCCCTGACTGCAGAGGGTGGTGACTGTTTCAAAGATAAGGAGAAATATTGACATTACACCCACAAAAGCAGAGTGAGAGGGTTAAGTGCCTATATATATATATATATATATATGCTGCCAGTGGGGCAAAACAGGTTAATCACTGGCAATTTAATGATCCATCTTTTTGTTTGGTTTTTAAAATAGCGTATTTTCCAAATTATGTGTTACAGCAGAGTATTAGTTGCATTTGTCCAAACAAAAGCATCAATAAGTGCAAAAAGCATATATATATAAGTCACACTGGTCAGTATTTTTGAAAGGCGGTGCTACTGCTTAGTGCAACTAGTAAATGAATTTAATCTAAGCATTATTCGTTTATAATACAAACCCTGCATTAGCAAGCAGATAATAAGCTAATTATTGTTACTGTCTGAGGCAAAACGATATTGAGAGGAAACTACTTCTTGATGCCACTGTAAACAAAAACATCCAACCTGCAGATGCATGTTTACCTCACAAAATGTAAATAAACTTTTGAAAACAATTATACATCTTTAAAACACAATAGTTAGCCTTACCTTAGCCTAGCTATCCTCCTCGTTACAGGTTCGGTTGTCCCACAAAGTGCAAACAAGTGGATTGCCAGCAGTATGAACATTTTTCTCTCTCTTCATTCAAGAGCATGGTCTATCAGCTTGAGAACATGATTTTTTAAAATTTCACTCATTCTCCAAGACTCAGTGTATCCTCCTCATTGTTTTTTTGGTAGGTGGCATCCAGCTTAATGGTGCATTACCACAACATTCTGCTTTGGAGTGTGGATCAGACAGTACCTCATTCAAATCAGTATATAGGAGGAGCTTCAGTTGTCCCATGTGTAGACACTGCCATGTTTTAGCCATAGATGATAATGTAGTGTATTGTTATTATTATTATTTTTTTTTTACACATAAGTCACTTTGAAATACAAGCTGCACACTGTAAATTATCGGGTTCTTACCAAGATAAAAAAAAAAACAACTTAGATTTACAAGTGTTAAATTTATTTAATTTTAAGAGTTATTTATTTTTTTTAATTGTTCAACTTTATACTATAATCTTAAATCAAGAAATCTTGTCAAGTGAAATTATCTTGCTGCATGGACAGAAATTTCACTTGTTTTGAGTACCTTTTCCCTCAGATTTAGTGTCTTTTTATCTTGTTTTTAGACACCCCTTTTTGCAGTGCAGGACCAGCCACACATGCAAGTTAAAAACAAACATACCAAAACTAAATTAATTAATTAATTCATACAATACAGTAATGGCTTCAAAATTCTGACATAAGCAAACTCCAATGTATTAGTTTTACAAATAAGCCAGTAAAAAATAAGCACTTTATGTACAGTACACACAAATTTAGTTTAATAAACTTATGAAGTTGGCCATTGGTTAAGATAATGAGTCTTTCCTACAGCGTCAGCTACCTGATCGTCATGGCGCTCAGCAGCAGCAGCTTCGTCCAGTTCAAAGGTCTGTTTGAGTAACCCGCGCTGTCTCTCCCTCTGACGTTCAGAGCTGTGGGGGGTGCATGTGGTGCTGTAGCGCTGATACCTACACAAAATTTATTAAAACGTTGCAGCATGGAAAAGATATTACTACAAAAGAGAGCAAACCAGAAAAATTAAACAAAAATTAAGTTTGTACAATACATTTGCATTTGGTACAACATCTGACACCACTTACTTTCTTTGAATGATGAGCCAGTCATCTGTGTAGACGGCCAAGGCATCTCTCACTCTGGGATCCAGCGTGCTACATAGAAAAACTTATTAATAATTGAGCACAGCAAGGTTTTAACATTTATGCTCACTTGCTGTTAGACAGAATGGCTTTGTTCTTATTTGAAGGGATGTTTGTCTTCCATTACAGTGACATCAACCCTGTCTGTGTGTGTGCGGGGTGGGGGGGATTTAACAGTGGGAAGTGTGTGAGAGAATGTGTATTGGTGTTTTTTGGCTATGAGCAGTTACACGTACTCCTCCTCCTCAGGAAGTGGGGGCTCTAGTGTTGTGCACTCTTTATCCAGCTGGAGGAGCTCCAGGTCATCCTGTGGGAACTCCGTCAGCTGTCTGAGGAGGCCAGGCTCTACTGCAGGAGCGTGACTGCTGACATACTCCTCAAAGTCCACAGGCTCAACCACTTCGGTCAGGGGTAACTGTCAATCAACAAAAGACTGACTTGTAAATAGTTACGGAGTCATCATTGTGCCCAATACTAATCTGATCTGTAGGATCAGAATGAGTTACAAGGCAAAGAGACAAGATACTTCAAATGTCATAGACGATGACGAAATTTAAGATACTGACATGGTGAAAGAAAGACCCATGTCGTGCTGTTGCGTGAATCAAAACATGCTTGTATCAGGGCACCTAAAGTTCTTAATGGAGGTGAAGTGAACAGGTCTGGCTAGGAGCCGTCAGCAGCTTTCATATTCAGGCGATACCGCAAGATATATATATATATATATATATATATATATATATATATACACACACACTCAACAAAAATATAAACGCAACACTTTTGGTTTTGCTCCCATTTTGTTTGAGATGAACTCAAAGATCTAAAACTTTTTCCACATACACAATATCACCATTTCCCTCAAATATTGTTCAAAAACCAGTCTAAATCTGTGATAGTGAGCACTTCTCCTTTGCTGAGATAATCCATCCCACCTCACAGGTGTGCCATATCAAGATGCTGATTAGACACCATGATTAGTGCACAGGTGTGCCTTAGACTGACCACAATAAAAGGCCACTCTGAAAGATGCAGTTTTATCACACAGCACAATGCCACAGATGTCGCAAGATTTGAGGGAGCGTGCAATTGGCATGCTGACAGCAGGAATGTCAACCAGAGCTGTTGCTCGTGTATTGAATGTTCATTTCTCTACCATAAGCCGTTTCCAAAGGTGTTTCAGAGAATTTGGCAGTACATCCAACCAGCCTCACAACCGCAGACCACGTGTAACCACACCAGCCCAGGACCTCCACATCCAGCATGTTCACCTCCAAGATCGTCTGAGACCAGCCACTCGGACAGCTGCTGAAACAATCGGTTTGCATAACCAAAGAATTTCTGCACAAACTGTCAGAAACCGTCTCAGGGAAGCTCATCTGCATGCTCGTCGTCCTCATCGGGGTCTCGACCTGACTCCAGTTCGTCATCGTAACTGACTTGAGTGGGCAAATGCTCACATTCGCTGGCGTTTGGCATGGAGAGGTGTTCTCTTCACGGATGAATCCCGGTTCACACTGTTCAGGGCAGATGGCAGACAGCGTGTGTGGCGTCGTGTGGGTGAGCGGTTTTCTGATGTCAATGTTGTGGATCGAGTGGCCCATGGTGGTGGTGGGATTATGGTATGGGCAGGCGTCAGTTATGGATGAAGAACACAGGTGCATTATATTGATAGCATTTTGAAAGCACAGAGATACCGTGATACCGTATGGCCCATTGTTGTGCCATACATCCAAGAACATCACCTCATGTTGCAGCAGGATAATGCACGGCCCCATGTTGCAAGGATCTGTACACAATTCTTGGAAGCTGAAAATGTCCCAGTTCTTGCATGGCCGGCATACTCACCGGACATGTCACCCATTGAGCATGTTTGGGATGCTCTGGACCGGCGTATACGACAGCGTGTACCAGTTCCTGCCAATATCCAGCAACTTCGCACAGCCATTGAGAGGAGTGGACCAACATTCCACAGGCCACAATTGACAACCTGATCAACTCTATGTGGAGATGTGTTGCACTGCATGAGGCAAATGGTGGTCACACCAGATACTGACTGGTATCCCCCCCCAATAAAACAAAACTGCACCTTTCAGAGTGGCCTTTTATTGTGGACAGTCTAAGGAACACCTGTGCACTAATCATGGTGTCTAATCAGCATCTTGATATGGCACACCTGTGAGGTGGGATGGATTATCTCAGCAAAGGAGAAGTGCTCACTATCACAGATTTAGACTGGTTTGTGAACAATATTTGAGGGAAATGGTGATATTGTGTATGTGGAAAAGTTTTAGATCTTTGAGTTCATCTCATACAAAATGGGAGCAAAACCAAAAGTGTTGCGTTTATATTTTTGTTGAGTGTATAAAATAAACAAATTATTAACCTCGCTTGCTCTGCCTGTATGGGAATTTCAGACCTCAGTGTTTATAGCACGGACCTCACTAATGCCCGGCCTGTACTTACACCTTGGTCTGATATTTTCCCGTACAGACCCCATGCTCAGTTAATAATCTTTTAATGTAACAAAATACATTACAAATATTACAAACACCATGCACAAACAGCCATTACTTCCCCATTTTTATGTTCACAATAACAGCTGAAGGAACAACACTAACAACCTGCATTACTTGCTATCAAATTGAAAAAAGCCCATTGCTAGTGGATAGCCAACAGTGACTAACAACTGTCTGTGTCTTATCACCAGATCATAGAAAAGTATTCCTTAAATATTGTTGGAGTAATTACAATCTATACCTTTCCTCAGTTTCCCTACCATCTGAAATTCTTGCATATTAAAATAGGGTGACTCACAGGATGGTGTGCAGCTCCTCTCTTCTTTGAAAGTTGAGGAGAGCCATAATCTCTGGACACTTGCTTTCGGACCTCTGAAGCCACCGTCCTAAGTAACAAAGGGAATTTAAAAACAACTACAGATCGTCCAAAAACACACATAATAACTAACATAAGGCTTAAAAAAGTTGCAGAAACAAAACTACAGAGCTGTGAATGGTAGTGGAAGTCCACTTCAGCAGAGCTGCACTAAATCAGCACAAGATGGGAAAGATCGAGTAAACCTTTGCCAGCTTTGAACATGTTCAAAACTCTTGGTACAGCAGCTGAATTTCCAGTTGAATGGTCCCATCCAGACTCAATGGAACTTGCCATCCAATGTTCACCCCGAGCATGATTTTTTTTTTTTTTTAAACTTCAGCACCAACTCTGCCTGAAGTTACATGCTCCGGAAAGGTGAGGGTTAACAGCACTTTTCCTGGATGGTGTGTCTGCTCCGGAGGAAACTCAGCCAGGCAAGAGAAGATATGCAGAGAATTGTAGCTCTTGCCATTAGCCACCAAACTCAGCCACGTGGAAGAGCAGCTTAATGTTCTAAAACTCAAATCACATCATACCCCCACACAACCCTGTGAAAAGGATTTTGCATGAATTTACCTGCAAAAGAAAAAGAAAGCTAGAGAGATGGTTGAGCAAGATTGAAAAGAGTAAAGTCACAGAGTGAGAGAGACTGTTTCTGCACCAAAATTTTGTAAATCAGAGAAATAAACCATTATTGTCTGATTAGTTTACAGCACTTATGTTTTAAAACTCAAATAATACGGTCACAAGTTCTACACTTGTGGCTGGAGAGAATAAGACTGACTGTTGCTGAAATTTGGAAAGCATTTCTTGTGACGAGCATTATTCATACAAAAACGTGTTGTATAATCGGGGTTCTAGCTAGGATAAAATTTTAGCATAGTGGTAATGTCAAGTGAGCGAAGTGACCGAGGTGGGGGAGGGGGGGGGCGCGGGGCAGCTTTTGAAATTTTAAGCCAAAAATTGGTCATTCTAGGGGTACCCAAAGGGGAAAAGCCAGGTACGACAGCCCGAGTCCCTTCATCATGTCCAGGAGGCTGGGTAAGTTTGTTGAGTGGGCAATCTCATTCTGGGTTAGCCAGTACATGGCCCTCAGTGAGGCAGTTGGAGTCCGTGGACATTTTTAAGTCATGACTTAAAACCTATTTTTGTTCTCTTTCTTATGAGTAGTTTTTATTTTATGTTTTATTCTTTTACTTGTTTTTAATTAGGTATTTTAATTTTTTTATTTTTATTTATTTATTTAAATGTTTTATGTTTAACTGTTCTGTGTGAGGCGCGTTGAGGTGGCTTTTGTTGTAATTTGGCGCTTTACAAGCTGATTAAATTAAAATTGAACAACATTTTATTGAGTCTTAAAGTAAATAAATATGAAATTGGTTACTGGCTCCTTAAACTCTGGACATAATAAACTCTTAAACTCTGGACATAATAAACTCTACATGGTGGATCCTTGATCTCTGGACATAAACAGAAATAAAATCTGTTAGTTTTTGTCAAAAAGCATTTCCTTTCAGATGTTATTATTGGCATGAATATGTCTTTCCATAACTATGAGCTGAGCTCTTGCAGCTGTGCTGCACATCAGGTTCTAAAGAATGCAGGGCGTCTCATTTTGGGAGGAAAAAACGTTTTAGTTGATTGTAGCTTATTGTCTGTATTGCAACGTTTGTAAAGAGGTGTCATTTTATTTAAAGCGGCAATTCGTTATTAAGTTATTAATTCTGAGTGGACTCTGTCTCAGCAGAGAGCCGCACAGCGTTTGGAGCTGTGCAAACAGAACAGAGGATGATTCTCGTTTGTTGACTGCAACAAGACAAGAGTCCCAGTTAGTGACTTTAATACACAGAAAAGTGACTCGTGATATTTTAATGGCTTTGAGAGGGGTTAAGAAGCGGACTTACCGCTTGTGAAGAGCAGTGAATCAAAGAGCCACGAGCCATTGAATCGAAGCATTGCTTCATTGATTCACGGTTCAAACTGGAGTTGCGCTGCAGAAACAGTTGATTACAGACCTGTTACGCTGTATTGAAAATAAGCTTAACGGTCCAAAATAATTTAACGGTCCAAAATTATAGCGTCACAGGCCGTAACGCAAGTTTGTGCTAGCTTGAACCCTGTATAATTATTATTAAATCTGCATTCACAGCTGTGGCATAGCTTGCATGGAACAAAGTAGGTGAGTCAAATATGTCTTTTGACACGTTTCCATGCTAGGACAAAAAGAGCGCAAAACTCCTTTTACACAGACATTTGTGTTCACACAATCTTAATACAATCTGAGGTAATTCCTGACTGCTTTACAAAAGGTAAAAGGAGTGAACTAGGTGGATTCACACATTCCATATATGGTGCTGCATTCCTAAGTGGCAAAATAATAAGGATTTCTGGTAATTACATCACCTCCCAAAGTCATATAAAGCCTGTCCTGCCTGAATAATCTACCCAATGTGGTTTATCAATCAATCATACTGCAAGCACAATAAAAAAGGAAATTTTTGCAGCTTTGTGCGTTGCACAATTCATGTTAGATTAATAAAGTGAGAAACCAGACCTGCTTTTTATCTACATGTTGCTGAATGAAATGAAAACCTATTATCCAATTAATACTAATATTATTAAATTAAGTGATGTTTAGTGAGTGGATCAGTATTGTTTGTGTTCAGACTTAATGTGGCTGCACTTCTGCGCTATGACACACTCCTTTCGGACATCTGTGAATTAGGAAGTTTAAGATAAAACATCCTTTTAAAGCAGCTAATCAGCCTTCATTTCACACTAAACTGAATGCCTCTGTATTTCATATTCTCCCATCTTGATCAAAACACCTCTGCATGTTGGGCCAGACCTGCACAAGCACGGCTCAGAGCGTAAAGTGCTTGGCTCTGCCCACACTATCATGTCTCTGTGAGAGAAATATGTAGGGATGCATCAAAGACAAACAGCAACAGGGTGTGCCTGTGTGTTGCGTAGCGTGCTCTCCTATACAAATGGCTGTAGTGTGCATATTTAGCAGCAGATACATCTTCGTATGTACCGCAAACACACCACAACATGGCAATGTCATCACCATTGTGCACGTGTGCATCAGTGCCTTTCGCAAAAGAGTCTTCTATATATATGAGTGCAACCCCCCCTCCACACTAAGTCCTCCACTGTATTTTTGAGGGAGCTGTAACACATATAGGTGATTTAGAAGAGCTACTGACCATCTTATCTCTGTGTGACTGGGGACTAGGGCTGCAGCTATCAATTATTTTAGTAATCGAGTATTCTATCAATTATTCTGGCGATTAATCGAGTAATCGGATAAAAAGTACTTTTGCGTTTTAAAACATTAACAGTCCAGGGCTCTCCCTAAGTAATGGCACAATGTCACTGCGTTATTATTTATTTTTTTACATCTTTACAAGTTTTGAATCTTTCCTGGTGTCAGGAGCTCAGCCAAAGTTGGGCCAAAGTCTTGACATTTTGCTGAAATGGCGATGGGTTGTGGCTTTCTGTTTTTTGTTTTTTTTTTCCCAACTTGTAAAATTTAACCTTTTTATTTATCAGTCAATCAATCAATTTTTTTATATAGCGCCAAATCACAACAAACAGTTGCCCCAAGGCGCTTTATATTGTAAGGCAAGGCCATACAATAATTATGTAAAACCCCAACGGTCAAAACGACCCCCTGTGAGCAAGCACTTGGCTACAGTCGGAAGGAAAACTCCCTTTTAACAGGAAGAAACCTCCAGCAGAACCAGGCTCAGTGAGGGCAGTCTTCTGCTGGGACTGGTTGGGCTGAGGGAGAGAACCAGGAAAAAGACATGCTGTGGAGGGGAGCAGAGATCGATCACTAATGATTAAATGCAGAGTGGTGCATACAGAGCAAAAAGAGAAAGAAACAGTGCATCATGGGAACCCCCCAGCAGTCTACGTCTATAGCAGCATAACTAAGGGATGGTTCAGGGTCACCTGATCCAGCCCTAACTATAAGCTTTAGCAAAAAGGAAAGTTTTAAGCCTAATCTTAAAAGTAGAGAGGGTGTCTGTCTCCCTGATCTGAATTGGGAGCTGGTTCCACAGGAGAGGAGCCTGAAAGCTGAAGGCTCTGCCTCCCATTCTACTCTTACAAACCCTAGGAACTACAAGTAAGCCTGCAGTCTGAGAGCGAAGCGCTCTATTGGGGTGATATGGTACTACGAGGTCCCTAAGATAAGATGGGACCTGATTATTCAAAACCTTATAAGTAAGAAGAAGAATTTTAAATTCTATTCTAGAATTAACAGGAAGCCAATGAAGAGAGGCCAATATGGGTGAGATATGCTCTCTCCTTCTAGTCCCCGTCAGTACTCTAGCGTCAGTTTATCTATTTATTAAGGCGATGGACTGGGTCCCTGCATGAATTTCTTTTTAACACTCTCTGCGATTCAGCCAACGCATTTCATTTTCAGCTGGAGGTTGAACATGCAGCCTCACAGTCACTGTTTTTTTTTTATCATTATTATTTTATTTGAGTTTCCGTGCTTGTGAAGCATTGTGTGTTGCCCAAAAAAGCGAAAATTAAAAAGCTAAACACTTATTGCAAGTCACACAGAAGAAAGAGTGGACTTCCAGAGACTGTCTGTGGCCGGGACGGAGCTGTGTGAGGGCAGTGCTGAGCCGCTCACACCGGGCGGAGAGAGGCAGCAGCCGGCTGCCACGCATAGAGCGGCCAGCGGACGAAACTGTGTAAAAAAAAAAAAAAACACTGCTTTGCTTTAAATGCACAGTAAGCTATTTCAGATGATCAGCGTGGACCATTTTTTTTTCCCTAAAAGGCTTTATGTCACGTTGTAAAACTGCAGCTTTTGTGCTAATATGATTAGCGCTTGCTCTACTTCTTCTTCTGTTTGTTTTTCTGGGGAGCGCCACACACAGACCTGGCATATGTACTGCAACGTTAAACGAAGCTTCGAGGCACAGAATTTGCCTCGAACATTTTTTGTAATTGAATTATTTGAATTACTTGACTAATCGTTTCAGCCCTACTGGGGACTTTCTTTACCAAGACAATGCCAAATCTAGCTGGACTTACATGGCTGATTATTTAAGTTTCAGAGACACATCCACTACCTACAGTCTTCAGCAGCTGGTACAAGTCAAGATGTTGGAGTCCAGCAGCTGAATAGGATGCCAACCAGAACTTACAGACTGGTGGCAAGCTGCCTCCAGGGAGCAGCCACAGAGCCAGAGTGCCACTCCTGGTCTTTATGAACCAACAGCAAATGGGGGAGCTTAAAGAGAGAGACAAAGCAGGCAGAAAAGTCCCCTCACAGACACAGCAGCTGCTCCTCTACAAGCACGAAAATGTCTGTCTCTCATATATACAGACAGCTGCAAAGCTTTAAGATTTCCTAAGCTTTAGCCTGTGCATAAACTGCAAAGGATTTTCCCCTCTTCATTTCATTAATATGAATGGAATGTAGGCCAGAAAAGAAGACCTATGCCCTCCCCTCTTGTCTACAGTCATAACAGCAAGGTCCTTCAAATCTCTGCAGAACTGTGCTTCAAATTCTGATATTTTTCTCCTCAAAAATTAATGTTTATGAACTGACAGTGCAACCTCAAAGTGTTTCTGCGGGTCTACACACCTTTCCTCAAACAGGAAAAGGGAAAGCTCTGGAATTCAATGGTAATAATACAACCATGTCTTTCCCACCCTTTCCTGCGTCCGGCATGAAACAATAGTCAAAGTAAAGGGGGCTCAGGACTTCATGAATGCAACCTTACAGTGATGCAAGCAAGTGATCCCTATGATTTACAGAAGATAACATTGTGAAAACCTAATACAAGCAGTGAAACCAGATCCAGCCTTGAAAGTATCAACTGTACTGACATGATTTTAGCAAGTGTGTCTGTGGTAAGAGCATGCTGTCTGGCAGGTGAACAGTAACAGTTTGCAGTTCTCTTTGTTTTCTCACTGCCTTCTAGAAAAGCAGTATTGCAAGGCTTTAAACAAGTCACTGCCATGAGTGCTGAGATGAAAAAAGCACTCAGCAACTGAATTGCAATCATCATTTTTTTCATTCTGGTGTTTTTTAAAGCCCATCTGCTGCGCAATAAAGGGGAAAAAAAACAAAAGGATGCTACCTGGTTGAACATACTGTATTTGCTCCCACAGATGATTCCACAGGCACCAATGAACTGAAAGCATGCTAATTAAATCAGCCAGTTTATATCCTGACTCGCGAATTCTCTAAGAGTTACACAGATCAGTATTTGCGTTGAATAATATAATAATTATATAATATGACCAAATAGCTGTCCATTACTTTAAAAAATGATACCGAGTTGTGTAAGCGGGGTTCTAGCTAGCGCAAACTTGCGTTACGGCCCATTACGCTATAATTTTAGACCGTTACGTTTATTTTGGACCATTACGCTTATTTTCAATACAGCGTAATGGGTCTATAATCAACAGTTTCTGCAGCGCGACTCCAGTTTGAAGCGTGAATCATTAAATCGAAGCAATGCTTCAATTCAATGGCTCGTGGCTCTGATTTGCTGCTCTTCAGAAGCGGTAAGTCCGCTTCTTAACCCCTCTCAAAGCCATTAAAATATCATGAGTCATGAGTGTGGATTAAAGTCACTAACTGGGACTCTTGTCTTGTTGCAGTCAACCAACGAGAATCGTCCTCCGTTACGTTGGCACAGCTCCAAACGCTGTGCGGCTCTCTGCCGAGACAGAGTCCACTTGGAATTAATAACTTCAAAACGAATTGCCGCTTTAAATAAAATGACACCTCTTACAAACGTTGTAACACAGACAATAAACTACAATCGACTAAAACATTTTTTCCTCCCAAAATGAGACGCCCTGCATTCCAAATGTCCACGGACTCTGACTGCCTCACTGAGGGCCATGTTCTGGCTAACGCAGAATGAGATTGCCCACTCAACAAACTTCCCCAGCCTTCTGGACATGATGAAGGGACTTGGGCTGTCGTATCTGGCTTTTCCCCTTTGGGTATCTCTAGAATGGCCAATTCTTAGCTTAAATTTTCAAAAGCTGCCCCCCTTCCGCTCCCTCGACATTACCACTACACTAAAATTTTATCCTAGCTAGAACCCTGTGTAAGGATAAGTTCATTTTCAAACTTAGTTAAAATTTAAAAATTTTTGGCAATGAAGCCTCTGAACGGTGTAATTACTTTTGTCAGTTGCTTCATTTGTGAGAAACACTTTTTTAAATAAGACGTTAATATGGCAGCTGTCCCAGTGGTTACAAATTCATTGTACACTCAAAATTGCAAAGAAATAAAGCTAACAAGTTATTATTACAATTGTTGACATGTCAGTGAGGAAACACTAGCTCCATGCCACAAAATATATCACGATACCCCAATCATGACTAGATACAGACCATATTTTTCACAGTACGTCACCCTGGAGTATAAGTTGCACGTGCCAAAAATGGCTCTGGTCGCAATGGAGAACAAGTTACAGGGCCTCCCACGCTAATAAAAAACAAATAAACTGTGACTTATACTCTGGAAAATATGGTATCATGATACATACATCACTGTTCCAACTAATTATGTACAATGTAATCTGTGGTGAATGTTTTAACTATGAAACAAATTAAAGTATAAATTGTAATCTTTGATGTTATCTGTTTCATACGGTAAATTTTATGAATCATATAGGATTCTTCTTCAAGGCCATTATTTCTTCTGTGTAGTATCTGACATTTCACGGTATCACAATACTAGTTTATAAAAAGAAGAAGAAAAAAAATATAAGATTCATTACAGACTTGAGAAAACGATTATGGCGAGTCATGATGCACTGTTACAACCCTAATAGCCAGCTCAGTTTACCACTACATTTTCCCTAATGGGCTTATATCAGAACCTCTGTCAGTATTAGGAGTTACATTGGATCAGTTTGTTCATACAGACATAATGCTCAGTAAATAGTCCCCTTCGTTATTTAATAATATTACCAGCAATATATACACATCCTAAAATGTAAGGACATGTTAATAGTAATGCTGTAAAATCTTAACATTTGAAAATACAGGGTGGGCCAATAAAATGTTACCACTTTTTGATTGTACACAAGTTTTTGAAATGAGAACTTATTCAAAATTTTATTTACAGACTTGTAACAGAAGCATCAAATTAACATTTGATACCAAAGCTTTCCCACTTTGTCTCTTGTTTTCTGCACAGTTCAATAATTGATGACATGTTCAATCTACACTCCTCTTCTTTGGATTACAGCTGCAACATGCACATTGAAGTTTGTAATGACACTGCCATACATCTCAAGAGGGATTCTCCAAATTTCTTTTTCATTTTCAGGAATTGATATTCCTGAAAATGAAAAAGAAATCTTTGTTATTTTGGAAATTGTACGAATTAAAAAAGTGGTAACATTTTATTGGCCCACGCTGTATGAGGTTCTGAGTTCATTTTGACTAGCTGTACTGATAGTGTCCATTAGATACCCTTATATTTCATTTTAAAGCGTCTGAAAGTGCCATTTCTCTCACTTAAGACATCAGCCAAAGACAAGCACGTCACTCAAGAGGTTTGATTGCTACTAACATCGGGTCGCATTCAAGAACCACTTGTATGAACTGATTCATTATTAATTGGCTTGCAATGGGTAATCAAACAGAACCCCAGCATTCACTATTTTTCTTGTATTTTGATGTTTTTCAGAGGTGCAATCTAAATTTACAAATGGTTCAGAATGGTCATAGGAGTTAGTCAGATTAGACAACCATGATCAAACCTGTTTTCAATAACTGATTGTGTATTTCATGACTCAAAGAGTTTCCCACTGAAAATCCTACATAAATTACACTTAATTATGTTGAAATTGTCCTCTTAACAATAAAATTTGAACTGTAATGTAAATAAAAATTTCTTCATGCAGCTTAACAATATAACAAATTTTTATTGACTATTCAGTTGTGTAACAGTACAAAACCAATTTAATGATCTCAAACTGCAAAACCACTTATGGTACATGCTTTTCGTCCCTGTCCCTGTTGCAGACTTCCCCTTAACCCCTTCTTGTTGCACTCATTGACTGCTTTACCATGGTAAGACTTTTTATTTGTTTTTATTTTAAAGTCTTTTTCATATTGAAGGATTTCTTCTTTACTTTGGTGATGGTACAACCCTCGAGTGACACAACATTAACAGCACTCACTATTTTTTCCCTGTCCCTTAAAGTGCATATCTCTGGTGAATGAAATGTCAATTGAGTGGACTATTCTTAAAAAAAAAAAATTATGAAAATACTGCTTTATTTTTGGTGCCATATGCCCTGAGAAATTAAGTCATAAACATGGTGAAATTAGCTTGACTTCATCTTCCCCTGATAAACACTAAGAAATGTCTGCCTGTCAGAAAAGCCGACTTCAGTGATATCATGTTAAGAACCGCCACCTCAGACCCATTATTGATACAAATGGGAAACTGGATTTTTTTTTGGACAGTGAATATGTCTAAATAGTGAACAGGTGTGTTTTGGGAGAGTCCATCATAACCAGTCGTTGTGTTTATTAGTTGTGCAGTTTTCCCATGAGTAAGATTTTTGAGGAAGAAGTGGAAATGTTTCATACACACCTCAAGTAAAGAGCAGAGAAATGCAGCCAAGCACAGCCTGAGAAATGTGATACAAAAACTACTATGAGTCTGAGTCGTAGCGAAAGAAGGATTTTATCTGAAAGGTGGGAACCCAAAGACTGAGATAAAGTGACTGCATTTGCAATCTTAATGTGAGAAACATGTCGTGCACACCAGACCCACACCCAGCCGTTTAACAGCGTTACCTGTTTAACGGATCAATGACTGGATGGACAAATGACAGATGGAAGCAACACAAACGTGTCGATCGGTGATGGGGTCTTTACTGACTGTCATGTCTGCCTACAGTGAGGAAAATAAGTATTTGAACACCCTGCGATTTTGCAAGTTTTCCCACTTAGAAATCATGGAAGGGTCTGAAATTTTCATCTTAGGTGCATGTCCACTGAGATAATCTAAAAAAAAAAAAAAAAAATTCTGTAAATCACAATGTATGATTTTTTTTAAATAATTTATTTGTATGTTACTGCTGCAAATAAGTATTTGAACACCTGTGAAAATCAATGTTAATGTTTGGTACAGTAGACTTTGTTTGCAATTACAGAGGTCAAACGTTTCCTGTAGTTCTTGACCAAGTTTTCACACACTGCAGCAGGGATTTTGGTCCACTCCTCCATACAGATCTTCTCCAAATCATTCGGGTTTGGAGTTTCAGCTCCCTCTAAAGATTTTCTATTGAGTTCAGGTCTGGAGACTGGCCAGGCCACTCCAGGACCTTGAAATGCTTCTTACGGAACCCCTCCTTAGTTGCCCTGGCTGTGTGTTTGGGGTCCTTGTCATGCTGGAAGACCCAGCCATGACCCATCTTCAATGCTCTTACTGAGGGAAGGAGGTTGTTTGCCAAAATCTCGCAATACATGACCCCATCCATCCTCCCTTCAATACGGTGCAGTCATCCTGTCCCCTTTGCAGAAGAGCACCCCCAGAGTATGATGTTTCCACCCCCATGCTTCACGGTTGGGATGGTTTTCTTGGGGTTGTTCTCATCCTCTAAACATGGTAAGTGGAGTTGATTCCAAAAAGCTCTATTCTGGTCTCATCTGACCACGTGACCTTCTCCCATGCCTCCTCTGGATCATCCAGATGGTCACTGGTGAACTTCAAACGGGCCTGGACATGTGCTGGCTTGAGCAGGGGGACCTTGCTGCCCTGCAGGATTTTAAACCATGACAGCATCATGTGTTACTAATGTAATCTTTGTGACTGTGATCCCAGCTCTCTTCAGGTCATTGACCAGGTCCTCCTGTGTAGTTCTAAGCTTTCTCAGAATCATCCTTACCCCACAAAGTGAGATGTTGCACGGAATCCCAGACCGAGGCAGATTGACAGTCATCTTGTGTTTCTTCCACTTTCTAATAAATAATCATAACAGATGTCTTCTACCAAGCTGCTTGCCTGTTGTCCTGTAGTCCATCCAGGCCTTGTGCAGGTCTACAGTTTTGTCCCTGGTGTCCTTAGACAGCTCTTTGGTCTTGGCTATGGTGGACAGGTTGGAGTGTGATTGACTGTGTGAACAGGTGTCTTCAAACAGGTGCAGTTAATACAGGTAAAGAGTGCAGAATAAGAGGGCTTCTTAAAGAAAAATTAACAGGTCTGTGAGAGTCAGAATTCTTGCTGGTTGGTAGGTGTTCAAATACTGATTTGCAGCAGTAACATACAAATAAATTATTAAACTAGAAGCACTCAGAGAGTGCAAACCTCCGCCAAGGCCATAGGGTCACTGACCCTAAAGAGATTCCCTCTTTGGCACAGTGATCTATTCAACAATTCAGTGTTACAACCAAAACTATGATACATACACTTTTATTTCCTGTATATTTGATATCCTTGACCATGAAAACATACCACTAGACCTTGGAATCACTTTTATGTCTTTAATAGTTGAAACGTTATTGTATAAAAACGATTATTCAGTAATGGCGGTTTTCTTCTGGATCTAGCTCCATAACATTTGAAGTTACATCAAATCTGATGACACCTTACTGAATCAGTACAGATTCAGCTACAATTTGGTGTTAGTTGTGCATCTCTAGCTTCATTTGTCACCTCACACTGACATTTTCTATTTTCCCTATATTTTTGCATATTCTGGATCACCAGATCCGGAATCCGGATCCGATCATCACCAAACTTTGTTGATTGACAGAACATTTGACTATGTTACACCCTAATTTTTTTCAAGCTTTTCTGCCTTGTTTTTGTGGAGTTAGAAATGTCAAAATGTCAAAATTCCCCAATCCTGCAATGGTGAAGAATCCTTAAAAAAATTCCTGGATCCGGATCGTGATCTGGATCACCAGTAAAATTTAATCACTTGTTCCACTCGTCATTTCCAACCACTCCACAAAATTTCATCAAAATCCGTTCAAAACCTTTTGAGTTATCCTGCTGACAAACAGACAGACAAAAAATGTATTTTTGTCTCTTTCTCTAAAATTGTATATAATAATCATTAGATTATTAATATATAAACAAAAATAAATTTAAGAAATATTACAATTTAAAAACAAATGCACCCGAATGTGATGACAGCTGCAACTGCTTAATGCTAACTTTTAACACTGAAAATGCCAGACATGCTAACACGTTAGCATCAGGATCCGGATCGTGATCCGGATCACCACTAAAATTTAATCACTTGTTCCTCATGTCATTTTCAACCACTCCGCAAAATTTCATCAAAATCCATTCAAAACTTTGTGAGTTATCCTGCTGACAGACAGACAAAGAAACGCGACCGAAAACATAACCTCCTTGGCGGAGGTAAAAATCTTACATTATGATTTCTGTATTTTCTTTTTTAGATTATGTCTCTCACAGTGGACATGCACCTAAGATGAAAATTTCAGACCCCTCCATGATTCCTAAGTGTGAGAACTTGCAAAACAGCAGGGTGTTTAAATACTTATTTTCCTCACTGTATAATGTGGATTATTTCTTTGAAAGGAGATAACAACTATATGGCTGCTGTGTGCAAAGACAGGAGGAGAACTCAGCTGGATACATCTCTCGGGGTATGCATTTATTACTACTTTGTGCTTTTCACTCTTCTTTAGACATATTTTATGTGGGGGTTTATGTCTGAATACAGAATACAGAAAACCGCCCAAATTTACATGCTGTCATAAGTCTGAGCATGAAACTAAGTGGCCTTAGATGTATTGGAGTGACCTTCAGCTAGCTAAAAGTCAGTCCCTAAGGTTACATAATGATTATGGATAAAAATGGCTAGCATTTTAAAAGCTAGTATTGATCAGAGTGAGATATGCACTTTAGCTTCACCGTTTATGCTGTCAACATTGATAAATATTCTTTTGTGGATCTCTGATTACAGAATATCAGCCTCCAACCTTGTATAGTACTAGGGGTATCGGAAAAAAATCGATTCACATCCAAATCGCTATTCTTATTTATTACGATTCTGAATCGATCCAAAATGTCCAAGAATCGATTTTTTAAAAGCTTTTTTTTTTTTTTTTTACATTTTCTTGGCAACGGCTTCTGTACTACAGCATCCCCGCGAGGGGGGGTGGTCCGCCGTGCTTCAAACACTCGTGAGCTGCAGAGTTCAGTGGCTGCAGCTTAGCATGGTGGAAGAAGAGCAAATTCAGCCAGCACCGTCTTTGCTGAAGGCAAATGTTTGGGCGCATTTTGGATTTTCTTATTTGCTGCGTAAGAAGGAGCTTGACATGACTTATGCAGTGTGCAAAATCTGCAAAATGAAAGTCAAGTACTTCAGAAACACTTCAAATCCGCAAGCCCACATGCTACACTATCACCCAGAGCTAAAAGAGCGGAGCAGCGGTCTCTGCCGACTACTGACCAGCGCTTCGCTAAACTGCCAGCCAACTCCAAACGAGCAAAACAGATAAGTAAATTTACATCTAGAATCACTTGATTAACCTTGTGAAGCTGCATTTTCTTAAACATAAACATTTTTTAAGTAATATAACCATTTCTCAGAGCTCTCTGAATCGAAAATCAATTCTGAATCGAATCGTCACCCCAAGAATCGGAATCGAATTGAATCGTGAGTTGTTGTACGATTCACACCCCTATATAGTACCACTTATTTTTCTTCTATGCTAGTCTCTTAACATATGGGGCAGGGCACATAGACTTTATATGGCATTACTAGGGCATTATACTAATGTCCCAGTGACATTCATGATCTTGATGCAAGCCAATTTTATGCAGTTATCAGAAGATAGGTGTGTTTGCCATATCTGGCATGGTACAAAGATGCAATCCCTTGATTGATTTTTTTTTTTTAACAAAATCAACCTAATTCGATTTGCGTTAAAATCTAGCAAATATACAGAATTTTTATTTCTGTGGTATAATCACACAAGTTAATTTTACTATTGGTATTCACTTTTGGGGGGATCCCATGGTAAATATAGCTCTCTATATTGCTCTTTGAGGTGTTCCAAATGACATGGAGGAGGAAGTGAATGTGCACTTGATGCTGCATTGGATGGAAACTGGAACTAGCGATTTCCTAATTACAAGGAAAAAACATCTAATACAGCAATGACAAAACGGTGTACATCCACTGATTCATTTTGGCAAATCAAGCAAAAACACTGTAACTAACCTTAGTATTAAATTATATAACAGACATGAGTTTACCCAGGTTTGTTATATCATTTAATACAGTGTTGTCTTACCTGGGTAGCAGATATCCAGCAAACTTTTCATATGAAATTTTTTCTCTATTTTATCTGGAGTTCTTCCCAACAGGATGTGTGGTAGTCTATCTTTATTAGGAGGAGGTGATGGTCTAGTGGTTAAGGTGTTGGGCTTGAGTCCAGAAGATCATGGGTTCAAATCCCCGCCTGACTGGAAAATCACTAAGGGCCTTGGGCAAGGCCTTTAATCCCCTATTGCTCTCTGTGTGTAGTGAGCGCCTTGTATGGCAGCACCCTGACATCGGGGTGAATGTGAGGCATTACTGTAAAGCGCTTTGAGCGTCTGATGCAGATGGAAAAGCGCTATATAAATGCAGTCCATTTACCATTTATTAGTGGTTTCCAATATCAGTATTTCTTTTTTGGTACTATCAGTTACGAGGGATGCACCGATCACGTTACCAGTGTCGGGTATCGGCCCGATCTCGTATTAATTTACTCGTACTTGTAATCATAAAATGTCTCCGATACTATGTCACCCAATACGCCTTTACAGCAGTGTGATGTCAACCTCTTAGTGGGGGATTTTCACACACACACTCCGTAATTTCCGAACTGTAAGCGGCTACTTTTTTCATATGTTTTGAACACTGCGGCTTAAACAATGATGCGGCTAATTCATGGATTTTTACAGGCTTTCATGTAATTTACTCAGAAGTCGAAACACGTCTGTCAATGTTTTCCAATGACTGGCTGAAAGCTGCAGTCCATCATGCAGAGTAAATAGACACATAGAGTAAATAATAAAGTCTTACCTGTTTCAGTGGAATTCGTCATCATACGATCCTGAAGAAAAATAATCCACACAAAGCCTCCTGAGTTTGGAAAACAACATCTGAAAATACTTTAATTCCTTGTCAGGGCTGAAAAAAAGTTCCTCCGTGACTTCGGCACTTTGCATCAGTTCCGCCGTCAGAACTCAGATCAGGGTTTCAGCAGCGGAGGTTATCCATCAGGTTGGTGAGTTTCAGCCCTTAGTGTGGGTGTTCAGGCCGATGGGATACCGGCTCATTCCGCTACAGGTGTAATCTGTTTGCGGAATGTCTGTGGCACTGCATTCGAACCCTCCGCTCCTCCTCCACGAGCCGCAATTTGGGCCAAAGGTTGAGTCATTACGCCTCATTAACGGATCAATTACCACAGGCACTGGGCAGTTCTGTGTGAGTGCGTGGAAATTATTCTATGATCCACAAAGAAAAAATAAACTAAAATGAAATAATGTTAAAATTACTCTGCTTTGCCTCCATGTCTTGCGGAGATGCCGCATGACACCGGGTGTTTGTGTGCGCACACGCCGTGCTCCTCCAATATTACATGTTCCACCTTTGGGGAAAAAAAACATTTAAGGTTTGTATTTGTGTATGTTACTGGTACGTATTTAATTAAAAGTTAAAAAATAGTGTGGAAAGTGAAAGGCTGTTTAGCTCAGTGTCACACATTGTAGATAAAAACAGAAACAGGCTCACAGCTGATAAAGCAGAGAAGCTTCTTGTCATCAAAATGAATCTGTCCCTCACATTTTGAAAAATGGCTTTTAGTCCCCACAGACATAAACAAAGTTAGTGATGGACAGTTTCAGTTCAGTTATTGGTGTTGTATGTACCAGTCCCAGCAGAAGACTGCCACTCCCTGAGCCTGGTTCTGCTGGAGGTTTCTTCCTGTTAAAAGGGAGTTTTTCCTTCCCACTGTCGCCAAGTGCTTGCTCACAGGGGGTCGTTTTGACCATTGGGGTTTTTCTGTAATTATTGTATGGCTTTTGCCTTACAATATAAAGCGCCTTGGGGCAACTGTTTGTTGTGATTTGGCGCTATATAAATAAAATTGATTTGATTTATATTTTGTAGTGCTGAAGTCCACAGGTTATATTTAAGTGAGATGTCTGGCAGTGTCATGTTTGTTAAGAAACACACAGTTAATGTTAAAGGACAATTTGTTGTAGTCAAAAAGTAAATGTTACATGATTTAAGTGAAATGTTTGTAAATAAAAACAAAGCTAATGATATTGATAGGATAGCAAAGAAACAACTGATGAATAAAATATGTTTTCAAATTCTTGTTTTCAAAGTCATCATAAAACTGTAATGGTATCATTAAGTAATCGCATTGGTACTCTGTCTCAACGAGTACCAAAATGTATGTACTCGTACTTGTACTCAGTCTGGAAAAAAGTGGTATCGGTGCATCCCTATCAGTTACAATTGAAAGTCTATTTCTTCAACTTCTTGATGCTACCTCCTATATATGTAGTATAACTGTGATGTTTGAACCACGAGTCGCACGGCAGGAGAGGATCGTCTTGGCACTGTATTTTAACCCATGCTGGGCCAAAATCCGAAAGTGTTTCAATAACAGACTCTTTCTGATCATACTGGTAACATAAGCTTGTGAAACCTTTATGGGAATACTTAATTGTAGTGGTGCGAAAGAAAATCCTTTTTCATAACTTCAATAAACTGTGAGATGTCAGTCATCAAGATTACCAAGCAGGTTGAGTGAGGTCAACTAGCCTTGTTTTGTTCCTCTGAGATGTTATGATCGTCATCCAGAAAAATTAACTGATGAAAATTTTCTGGATGAAAGGAACTGAATAAGTCCAGTTGACCTGACTTTGACCTACATTACATGTATGACTGGTATTATACAAACAAAGATGCACAAATTTCCCTCTTAATCACAAAATTGTAGCCCAGTGTGCAGCTGATCGTCTTGCATGGCAGCATACCGACACCAATGCGCGAGTGAGTCTGAATGGGTGAATTTGACATCTGCATTTGACAGACACACTGCAGGAATGCAGTTGATACACCACTACTGTTCCTGTTATTATCACTGTTAAATGCAGATATACACGTGTTGATATGAAGCAGAACCAGTTGTGGACATGTTGAAACAAGCAGCTACAAAAACGCTGCAAGGACTTCACACAAAATATAAAAGGTCAACAAGTCACTTTTGTCATCACTTTCACCAATGAAACCCATAAGGGCGCAGTGATGCAATCAACCCTGCCTATCTGCCTACAAGATATACAACCCCAATTCCAGTGAAGTTGGGATGTTGTGTAAAATGTAAATAAAAACAGAATACAATGATATGCAAATCCTCTTCAACCTATATTCAATTGAATACACCATGAAGACAAGATATTTAATGTTCAAACTGATAGACTTTTTGCCTACAACACATTTCAAAAAAAGCTGGGATGGGGCAACAAAAGACTTGGAAAGTTGATGAATGCTCAAAGAACACCTAATTGGAAACAGGTGAGTGTCATGATTGGGTATAAAAGGAGCATCCCCAAATGGCTCAGCCGTTCACAAGCAAAGATGGGGCAAGGATCGCCACTTTGTGAACAACTGTGTGAAAAAAATAGTCCAACAGTTTAAGAACAATGATTCTCAACGTTCAATTGCAAGGAATTTAGGGATTCCATCATCTACTTTCCATAATATAAAGATTCAGAGCATCTGGAGAACTTTCTACACTTAAGCGGCAAGGCCGAAAACCAACACTGAATGCCTGTGACCTTCGAAAAACCAACATCATTGTGTAAAGGATCTTACTGCGTGGGCTCAGGAACATTGTATCACAGTATTATGTTCTAAGCCATATATATTGATTTATAACAGAAAACTGTCAAAAGGGAGAATAAATATAAGTAAAAAGATGATTAAATATATCAGAGCAGTAAATTAATCAGTGCGTGTGAACGCGCACATTGACTCATGTGCGGTTATTTCCACCAGCTGATCACTGATCCACAATGTGAATTCTGCCTTCAGAACAGCTCTTTATATCATCATTTTGATTCATCTACCTGTTGCCACATGTACAGAAGGACTGGATTATCATTCCTACACTCATATTGTTATATTTAATAAAAAATAAGCCCACGCAGGAGCTGCTGCTGCTGCTAATGCCGTCGGAAATTACACAACTTTTTTGTTGTTTCAAATTCAACAGTTGCTTGTGGCAAAATAATTAATTATATCCACACAAAAGATTAATTCTGGCCTGCGTAAGGTGCCTGAGCCCATTTAAGCTGACCGCGCACCCAGATAAATCCAAGCAAGCAGGCTGGGTTTGCCCTGTAATTTCCAACGATACATGAAGTAGCAGCAGCCTCAGCGCTCACAAACTGGCTTCTGCACTGTGTGAAAACATTTAACTGCTCCAACGAAGTCAAATTAGATGATGACTGGCATTTTTGGCATTTTCAACTGGAGGTTGGATTTGGAGGGCTCTCTGTTGGGACTGTTTACACAGAGACTGCTACCTGCTGCTTTGGACTTGAACTAACAGTCTTTTTCAAGACTTTTTTACTTTTTTTACGTTTTAATTTTTTTTTTACTTTTTTCTGTGCTCCAACGCCTAAGGAAGACCTCTAACGGTCGAAACATCGCGACGGAGCACTTTTATCAGCTAACTTTCATTAGCGTTGGCAGGATAACTAGCTTGCTAACGCTTTCGTTTTTATTTTTTTTTTATTTTATTTTTTTTTTATTTTATTTTAGCACCGTTGTCGTGCGTTGCCTGTGCTGCTTCATGGCCTGTTTGGTGCCTTGATTGGGGCACTCCTTCTGCTGAATCACCTCTGGATTATTTGCACATTATTCACTTTGTGTGTTTTTGGGAATCCGCTAGCTTAGCGTAGCTACTAGCTCTTAGCCGATTTAGCATGGCGGCTTCTCCTGTCTCTCCCGCACTTTTCTGCTCTGGGTGTGAAATGTTTAGTTATTCCTCGGCCTCCTTTAGCAGTAACGGTACTTGTAATAAGTGCAGCTTATTCGTAGCTTTGGAGGCCAGGCTGGGCGAAGTGGAGGCTCGGCTCCGCACCGTGGAAAATTCTACAGCTAGCCAGGCCCCTGTAGTCGGTGCGGACCAAGGTAGCTTAGCCGCCGTTAGTTCCCCCCTGGCAGATCCCGTGCAGTCGGGAAAGCAGGCTGACTGGGTGACTGTGAGGAGGAAGCGTAGCCCTAAACAGAAGCCCCGTGTACACCGTCAACCCATTCACATCTCTAACCGTTTTTCCCCACTCGACGATACACTCTCCGAGGATCAAACTCTGGTTATTGGCGACTCTGTTTTGAGAAATGTGAAGTTAGCGACACCAGCAACCATTGTCAATTGTCTTCCGGGGGCCAGAGCAGGCGACATCGAAGGACATTTGAAATTGCTGGCTAAGGCTAAGCGTAAATTTGGTAAGATTGTAATTCACGTCGGCAGTAATGACACTCGGTTACGCCAATCGGAGGTCACTAAAATTAACATTAAATCGGTGTGTAACTTTGCAAAAACAATGTCGGACTCTGTTGTTTTCTCTGGGCCCCTCCCCAATCAGAACGGGAGTGACATGTTTAGCCGCATGTTCTCCTTGAATTGCTGGCTGTCTGAGTGGTGTCCAAAAAATGAGGTGGGCTTCATTGATAATTGGCAAAGCTTCTGGGGAAAACCTGGTCTTGTTAGGAGAGACGGCATCCATCCCACTTTAGAGGGAGCAGCTCTCATTTCTAGAAATCTGGCCAATTTTTTTGGATCCTCCAAACTGTGACTGTCTAGCGTTGGGACCAGGAGGCAGAGCTGTGGTCTTATACACCTCTCTGCAGCTTCTCTCCCCCTGCCATCCCCTTATTACCCCATCCCCGTAGAGACGGTGCCTGCTCCCAGACCACCAATAACTAGCAAAAATCTATTTAAGCATAAAAATTCAAAAAGAAAAAATAATATAGCACCTTCAATTGCACCACAGACTAAAACAGTTAAATGTGGTCTATTAAACATTAGGTCTCTTTCTTCTAAGTCCCTGTTGGTAAATGATATAATAATTGATCAACGTATTGATTTATTCTGCCTAACAGAAACTTGGTTACAGCAGGATGAATATGTTAGTTTAAATGAGTCAACACCCCCGAGTCACACTAACTGTCAGAATGCTCGTAGCACGGGCCGGGGCGGAGGATTAGCAGCAATCTTCCATTCCAGCTTATTAATTAATCAAAAACCTAGACAGAGCTTTAATTCATTTGAAAGCTTGTCTCTTAGTCTTGTCCATCCAAATTGGAAGTCCCAAAAACCAGTTTTATTTGTTATTATCTATCGTCCACCTGGTCGTTACTGTGAGTTTCTCTGTGAATTTTCAGACCTTTTGTCTGACTTAGTGCTTAGCTCAGATAAGATAATTATAGTGGGCGATTTTAACATCCACACAGATGCTGAGAATGACAGCCTCAACACTGCATTTAATCTATTATTAGACTCTATCGGCTTTGCTCAAAAAGTAAATGAGTCCACCCACCACTTTAATCATATTTTGGATCTTGTTCTGACTTATGGTATGGAAATAGAGGACTTAACAGTATTCCCTGAAAACTCCCTTCTGTCTGATCATTTTTTAATAACATTTACATTTACCCTGATGGACTACCCTGCAGTGGGGAATAAGTTTCATTACACTAGAAGTCTTTCAGAAAGCGCTGTAACTAGGTTTAAGGATATGATTCCTTCTTTATGTTCTCTAATGTCATATACCAACACAGAGCAGAGTAGCTACCTAAACTCTGTAAGGGAGATAGAGTATCTCGTCAATAGTTTTACATCCTCATTGAAGACAACTTTGGATGCTGTAGCTCCTCTGAAAAAGAGAGCTTTAAATCAGAAGTGTCTGACTCCGTGGTATAACTCACAAACTCGTAGCTTAAAGCAGATAACCCGTAAGTTGGAGAGGAAATGGCGTCTCACTAATTTAGAAGATCTTCACTTAGCCTGGAAAAATAGTTTGTTGCTCTATAAGAAAGCCCTCCGTGAAGCTAGGACATCTTTCTACTCATCACTAATTGAAGAAAATAAGAACAACCCCAGGTTTCTTTTCAGCACTGTAGCCAGGCTGACAAAGAGTCAGAGCTCTATTGAGCTGAGTATTCCATTAACTTTAACTAGTGATGACTTCATGACTTTCTTTGCTAACAAAATTTTGACTATTAGAGAAAAAATTACTCATAACCATCCCAAAGATGTATCGTTATCTTTGGCTGCTTTCAGTGATGCCGGTATTTGGTTAGACTCTTTCTCTCCGATTGTTCTGTCTGAGTTATTTTCATTAGTTACTTCATCCAAACCATCAACATGCTTATTAGACCCCATTCCTGCCAGGCTGCTCAAGGAAGTCCTACCATTATTTAATGCTTCAATCTTAAATATGATCAATCTATCTTTGTTAGTTGGTTATGTACCACAGGCCTTTAAGGTGGCAGTAATTAAACCATTACTTAAAAAGCCATCACTTGACCCAGCTATCTTAGCTAATTATAGGCCAATCTCCAACCTGCCTTCTCTCTCAAAGATTCTTGAGAGGGTAGTTGTAAAACAGCTAACTGATCACCTGCAGAGGAATGGTCTATTTGAAGAGTTTCAGTCAGGTTTTAGAATTCATCATAGTACAGAAACAGCATTAGTGAAGGTTACAAATGATCTTCTTATGGCTTCGGACAGTGGACTTATCTCTGTGCTTGTTCTGTTGGACCTCAGTGCTGCTTTTGATACTGTTGACCATAAAATTTTATTACAGAGATTAGAGCATGTCATAGGTATTAAAGGCACTGCGCTGCGGTGGTTTGAATCATATTTGTCTAATAGATTACAATTTGTTCATGTAAATGGGGAATCTTCTTCACAGCAGGAGAGAGCATATCTCACCCGTGTTGGCCTCTCTTCATTGGCTTCCTGTTAATTCTAGAATAGAATTTAAAATTCTTCTTCTTACTTATAAGGTTTTGAATAATCAGGTCCCATCCTATCTTAGGGACCTCGTAGTACCATATTACCCCATTAGAGCGCTTCGCTCTCAGACTGCGGGCTTACTTGTAGTTCCTAGGGTTTGTAAGAGTAGAATGGGAGGCAGAGCCTTCAGCTTTCAGGCTCCTCTCCTGTGGAACCAGCTCCCAATTCAGATCAGGGAGACAGATGCCCTCTCTACTTTTAAGATTAGGCTTAAAACTTTCCTTTTCGCTAAGGCTTATAGTTAGGGCTGGATCGGGTGACCCTGGACCATCCCTTGGTTATGTTGCTTTAGACGTAGACTGTGGGGGGGTTCCCATGATGCACTGTTTCTTTCTTTTTTTGCTCCGTATGCATCACTCTGCATTTAATTATTAGTGATCGATCTCTGCCCCCCTTCTCGGCATGTCTTTTTCCTGGTTCTTTCCCTCAGCCCCAACCAGTCTCAGCAGAAGACTGCCCCTCCCTGAGCCTGGTTCTGCTGGAGGTTTCTTCCTGTTAAAAGGGAGTTTTTCCTTCCCACTGTGGCCAAGTGCTTGCTCATAGGGGGTCGTTTTGACCGTTGGGGTTTTTCATGGTTATTGTATGGCCTTGCCTTGCAATATGGAGCGCCTTGGGGCAACTGTTTGTTGTGATTTGGCGCTATATAAGAAAAAAGTTGATTGATTGATTGAAATTAAATAATAACATTACAAAAACTAAACAAACGATTAAAAAACGTCAAGAACAACAGCAACAAACAAAGAACAACAAACGAAACGCACACAAACTGAGGCTTTCGTTGCCCTTCGTTCAAATTTTTCAACAGTTTAAAAATCCTGACGAAGTACCAGCTGCAGGAACGAAGTTGCGCGTTGCCAACAAAAGTCAACGAAAGTCCAGATTTCTTGTTTCTTCAGGGGTTTGTTGCCCTTTGTTAAGTGCCGTGTGACTGGGCCATAACAGGTGAAGCCACATTATGTGTGGTGCAAATATTTGCCGGAAATGGATCATTTTGCCGGTTCTGGATCACGACACTCTGTCACTTTGGGAGCATTCCTGGCATCTGTCTGGAGCCCTTCTAATGCAGAATGATACACACTGTGCCCGAGAATGAGTTTTTAACACAAAATGATTTAAATTATACTTATTAAATGAGAATTCACTTTGTATCGAAAGGCACTGTTATACGTTTTTACAAGCAAAAAATTAAGTATGGAGGTGAGATTTCTCCTGAATTAAAAAGTAAAAGCCCCCACATTCATGCCCATTCGTGATGTTGAGATGACCCCCAAAGTACACATGGCTCACAAGTACTGACATGAGGCTGCTGCTTCAGTGATCCACAACCGGCAAATTTTCGCGTCAGAGATAAATGCGTGCAGCAATTAAAAAGCAAGACATAACACACTGACATTTTCTACACAAGTAAGTAAGTATTTTCCCACTCTAAAACCAAAAACACAGAATGGCTAACTCACCTTTGGTACGTCTTAGAGATCGTTACTCTCAAACTTGCAGGAATGAGTGAGTGAGAAAAAGCGTGCACACCGCAAACACCGCATGTTTTAATTCCTCTGCTGATCACAAGGATGGCTGGATTCAGTCGAGTTTGTGGTCGTTTGTAGACAAAACATCAGTCTTTCCATTGGTACCAAGTATTAGCTTATTCGCACTGATTATGAGAAAAGGCGGCGCAAATACTACAGCAGTGATTCGGAACCGGCAATGATCCGGAAGTGGGCAAGTGACTGTACTGTTTCAAAGCTACACACACACACACACACACACACACACACACACACACACACACACACACACACACACACACACACACACACTTACTTTGGAACTTTGTGAGGTGCTTATCCTTGGATTGGGAAGTTAATTCAATTTTGGCTATGAAGCAGATGTGTACATTAATGACGTCTCAAAGATCTACAGGGGAGCTCAGGCAGTTGGCAGAGGTATGCGCTCTGTGGGTGCCCTTGTAGTTTTAACAGGCGTATTAAACCACTTTCATCTGTAGCATTAGACGTAGCATTAGCACATCGGATTAGCCCGTTTAAATAAATAGTGACAGTGTTGCCGCGGTGCTGTGAGTACATATATATCTATATATACTCACAGCTAATTCTTGGAGTGATAGCGACCATTTCTACAGGTTATAGGCTGATGTCTTGCTGATAGTGAGCGGTGTGTGGTACATTATTAGCATAGAATGTGTGAGCAGCAGGTCACTGTGGGCGCGCGGCTCGACTATAAATAATAACTTCTGAACGCTCACCGGTTAATTTTATGGGCAAACGCCCTTCTTTCGCTGGTTGTAGATGTCATTTCTTTGCCCCATGTAGAGAAAGTCTTCGAAGTCAAACCGAACTCCTAACCCCCCCACTGTGTCGCGGCTCCGTCCAGTCCCGTACGAAGATGCGGACTCCCTCGGAGCAGCGCTTCCTTCACTAGGACCACAAACGGGGAATGGATTCCTTCTTCTTGTTCCGACTCCTCCTCCTCCTAGCGGCGAGACGCGGAACAGCAGCAACCCTCCAAGCTAACCGTAATACACAAACAACTTCCGGTCAGACTTCAAAACACAATTCATATTCGTGTAGTACTATGAAGTGCTATGTTTTCAACACGATTTAAAGACGCTAAATTAAAACAACAATAAAAAAAAAATTGTATGGCTTTATTAATACCATAATGCTATCATTCTACGTCTACTCTTATCCAGGCTAGCTTGACCAGTGATTTATTTTGAATAGTATGTGTGTCCCTCCTCCACCCTTTCTTGTAGGAATCTCACCTGACCGGTTTGGAGCCACTTGATATGGCGCATATCCTCAAAAAGACGAAAACATCAGTGGTTTCAATTCTCCATCACATTTAGAAAGAAGAACAGATTCGTGTTAAGTCAGAATCAGAAGTTATATTGACAGTGTCCTGAAGCCATGTAATAAACCAAATGTCGCGTTTACAGCAGCTATTACTGATGCAAATGTCAATAAAACTACCAATCTGTGACTGAAGTACACTTCAGAGGCTACTGGGACTTAACAGTAAAACATTGATTGAAAGGTCATAAAATTACCATTAACATTTCTTAGAATTTTGTTGTGTGTGTGTTTACATGGGACAGCAAGGTGGCTTAGTGGTTAGCACTTTTTGTCTCACAGCGAGAAGGTCATGGGTTTGATTCCCACCTGTGGCCTTTCCGTGTGGAGTTTGCATGTTCTCTGCTTGTTTGCGTGGGTTCTCTTTGGATGCTTCCTGTAGAGGTGGGCAGATTGATCCTAATATTGATAATATCGATACCAACGCTGGTATTGATATTGAACAATCCTCGTGTAAAAATATTGACTACACTGACTGCTGCACACACAGATTCATCAAAGTCTACTCTCTGTCTGTAAGAGCAGCGCTGCGCTATGTCACACAGCACAGAGCAGCGCACCCTTGTATTGTGGTTTGTCAGCCCTCTACCTCAGGAGATTTTGTTTTAAGTTGTGTTGAGTGATTTTTTTAACAAAAATGTTGATTGTGATAATAAAGTATTTTGTTGTCACGTACAATGTTTGACGAAATTCTATCCTAGGTCTTTTGGATCCTTTGGATCTATGAAGCTTAAATATGAAAAAGTATCGGTATCGATATCGATATCGGCGATACTAGGCCTGTATTTACTTGGTATCGGATCAATACCAAAATTCCCGGTATCGCCCACCCCTAGCTTTGTGTTTGTTTGTCTATATGTGGCCCTGTGACTTCATGCCCTATGACCACTGGGAAAGCCCCCCACCACCATGACTCAATCCCCAATAAGTGGTTGAAGATAAGTGCATGTATTTGGTTATAGGGGAGGTAATGGTCTAGTGGTTAAGCTTTGATGTTGAGACCAGAGGATCCTTGGTTCAAATCCCAGCCTGACTGGAAAATCACTAAGGGCCCTTGGGCAAGGTCCTTAGTCCTCTAATTGCTCCTGGTGTTTAGTGAGCGCCTTGTATGGCAGCACCTGACATCTGGGTGAATGTGAGGCATTATTGTAAAACGTTTTGAGCATCTGATGCAGATGGAAAAGCGCTATATAAATGCAGTCCATTTACATCAGTAATGTCTTGTTATGACAGTGTGCGTGCTTCCTCACAGTATGGCCCCAGGCCCACTTACCATGCCTGGTTTTGATATGTCAAAGTAGTGCTGAAATATGACATCACTGCATATTTGGTGGCTTCACCACCAATTTCAATTGGGTAGAAAGAACGAATTCTATGAAGACTCAAACAGCCTTAAAGACAGAATTGTGAAGCTTGGTCTAAAGCCCAACAGTGCCAATTTTTGTGAAGACCGAATGTAATTTACGGCCTGTGAAATTAGAATTTGCCATAAAATCCAATATGGCGGAAAATGTGACATGCTAGAAATTGATAACACAGAATGCATTGAATTTTGATTGATCAAAGGAATTCAACAATACTTTTTTTTTTTTTTTTTTTTTTGAAAATTTGGGCAAAAGGTTCATTGCATGCTTAAACCTCTTAAACCTAAGAGTCCCCAAATTTGGGGACTTGCCCTGTTTTTGGAACATTTAAACACTCACAACTAACCAATGCTGACACCAACATACACTTATTATACATCAAAATGTCAAGCAAAGTCTCCTCTACAAAAGTATCCACTTCAATCACATATCAAGTAACCACAGCTGAAACGCCAAGCAAATAAAGACATGAATCGTAATTCATTTTTTTGGGGGGAAAAAACTCATTTACTCTACCAAGTATTATTTACTTTCAGTTTTTTGCATCCTAGGACCTGTTTTTTAGCTGATCCAAACTTTTGCATTTTGACCTTGTACAAGCTGAGAAATAAATCATAATGTATGGGTATGTGATTTTGGTGAAATAGGCTCTAGGGCTTATTAAAACACCTGCAAGTTTGACCCACTGGTGGCGCTAAAGTGCTGGAGATGCAGACATCAAACTAGCCAAATTTCACAACTTGTTACTATATGGCTGTAATGTTGACATGTAACCTAACAGATGGAGAATGTCTATAAAATTCATAAAATACCAATTTTTCTTTATTAAGACTATTTTATTTTTTCAACATGAGAAATTAGGACAAAATTTTATAGTTTTAAAAAAGTGAATTGTAGAAAGACCAGGAATATAAATTGAATTCATATTTATCCATATTTTCAGTGTTTTCTTCTTTTCAAAGGGGTTAAGTCTAAACGCATAAAACTGGAACAGAACTCATTTCAAAGGCCTTGATGTTGTCATCCTTGGTGGTAGTAATCCATAAACCAGGAGTCAATTTTGACCTAATCAGTACTTAAGGGGACTAAACAACACTTACAATCCAGATTTTTACAAGGAATAGTTCACGAAATCTGCCCTGCTTATCACGTTACAGGGTAACATATGTGATAGAATCCAATAGATGTTGCCCTTGTTTGACCTTAACTTTGGAGACCAAGCATTCAACATGGTAAAAACTATTTAATTTATTAATCCTATTGGCTCAACCAATGATTTGCATCACTTTTTGGAGCAAAAACTGGAGCAATTTTAAGTTCTGACCCCTGTACAAACTGATTTTTGCTGTTTTTGTTCCATATCTCCATAACGTTCAATCATGGATAGTCCAAACTATACCTTTTTGGAGTCTTTATGGTCAGAGAATTAATGTGCAATACTTTTCAAAATTACTGGACTATTTTTCAATTTTGACTCCTGTGTAATTCTTCATTGACCCCTACTTGGCTACAGATGTCACCCTGGGATGGCCACCATATATTTTTTGTAGGCCATGGTATACTCAGGACTGGGCTGTAAGTGTTGTTTAGTCCCCGTAAGTGGTACCGAAATCCTGCTTGACCCATGGACTACAGTAGAAAACAGCGTTTAGTGAAGAAAAATAAATAAATCTGAAAACAAACAAACAACAACAAAACTAGAAGGCAGCCAAAAAGCACATGCCTCCATCATTTGAAACTTGTCACCAACTGACCAGCCTGGAAAGTTAGATTTCTAACATTAATACCAATCAAAGCAATCAAAGGAAAACCTGTCTTGCAATGTTACATTAGAAGATAAAATAAACGTTTTGTGTGTGTGTGTGTGTGTGTGTGTGTGTGTGTGTGTGTGTGTGTGTGTGTGTGTGTGTGTGTGTGTGTGTGTGTGTGTGTATCAAATCAAGCTCCCCATCAAAATTCCAGGCCTGAAGGCAATCTTGCAGCACCGTTTCATCAAATCCATCATCTGGTATTTTATATATAGTGTACACAGACAGACACACGTGATAACACAACCTCTGCCCTCAAACACATTACAAAAAAAAAAAAAAAAAAATCAAGAAAGTTATTAGTTTTCCTGTCCACATGAAGCCAAGACAATAAAAGGAAACAGTCAAACAAAAACATTACCATTAAAACCTTTAAGAGACAATAGCAGTACTACTGCATCACACCTACTTCTCAAGACACACAAACATCTACCACTATTGGACCAGCAGGTGGGGCTGTTCGCTGTGTTTGGCGATGAAAGAAAGCCTTCCCCCTGCCAGTGAGTGTCCATGATTGACTTCCTAAATATGACCCCCAGAACGACATAATACTGCTGTGTTGTATCATGGTGATAATGAGCAGCTACACAAAGCTACACAAACATCTGTCAGGACTAAAAGAAGCAGCTGTGAGATCTGCTTAGTGGATGAAACAAAGACTGTGCACGTGTCACATCCCTCTCTGTCTCATGTGAGGAAATGGGGGTTGATGATGATGATGATGATGATGGTGATGATGATGATGATGGTGTCAGTGACTATTCCCACTAATGGAAGACTTAACAGCAGCTCTTCGTGTCTCGCCTCGCTACCTGCAGTCACTCCACCGCATGTCTCACCATGAAGAGTGAATCAGGTGGTGTTGGCCTGCTGCAGCCCCCCCCCCCCCCCCCCTGCATTGCACTCCTTCCAGCGCATGTTCGTCCTCTTCAGCACCTTGGAGAGCTGCTGCAGGTACTCCTGCTGTCCTCTGTGAGGTGTCTGATGAATGACACGCATGGTATAAAGAAGATGTGAAAAATAAAAGGGGGTGGGGGTGCTGAGTTACATTGACCTTGTGTGACAGAGGTTTGGCTGTAGCTGAGCAAGGACACACATCTCGGGGATGTATGTTTATGCATGGAACAGTGTCAGTGCTCACAGCAGGCATGAGTCTAGTCCATAGTAGCTGCCAATGAAAATAGATGCGCGTCACACATGCGTTTTTCCAGCTCTATGCAGGCACGCTTCTGCCACGATGCCAAAACTCATCTTTCTTTCTCAGGCTCAGCAAATTCTAATTCACTGCAGAACAGCATTTTCCAGAAGTGATTCACTGTTGAAATGTAATTTTGCTCATTCAGGGACACTGATAGTCTCATCAAAACAATGAAAACAACCCCCCCCCCACCCCTACCATGATTTTTCTAAAATAAAATCAGAACATTCTATTTAGTTCAACCAAACATCCAAACAATATGATCTGGTTTCATTTTCAGTTCATTTTAAGTTGGCTTTAGATTTGCTTGTAGATTCAGTCATATTTTGATTTTGTTAGTTTCATATTCATTTTCAGTTTGATATTCAGGTAGCTTCATACTGAGTCAGTTTTGGACTCAGGTAGCTTCATACTGAGTCAGTTTTGGACTCAGGTAGTTTCATAGTGAGTCAGTTTTGGATTCAGTTAGTTTCATACGGAGTCAGTTTTGGATTCAGGTAGCTTCATACTGCGTCAGTTTTGGATTCAGGTACTTTCATACTGAGTCAGTTTTGGATTCAGTTAGTGTCATAATGAGTCAGTTTTGGATTCAGGTACTTTCATACTGATTCCGTTTTGGATTTAGTTAGTTTCGTACAGAGTCAGTTTTGGATTCAGTACTTTCATACTGAGTCAGTTTTGGATTCAGTTAGTGTCATAATGAGTGAGTTTTTGATTCAGGTAGCCTCATACTGAGTCAGTCTGGGATTCATTTAGTTTCATACTGAGTCAGTTTTGAATTCAGGTAGTGTCATACTGAGTTTTGGATTCTGGTAGCTTCATACTGAGTCAGTTTTGGATTCAGGTACTTTCATACTGATTCCGTTTTGGATTTAGTTAGTTTCATACGGAGTCAGTTTTGAATTCATTTAATTTTCATATTGAGTCAGTTTTGGGTTCAGTTAGCTTCATATATGGTCCATTTTGGATTCAGTTAGTTTCATAGTCATATTCAATTATCTTCATGTTCACTCAGTTTTGGATTCAGTTAGTTTTATACTGAGTTAGTTTTTGATTCAGGTAGCTTCATACTGAGTCAGTTTTGAATTCATTTAATTTTCATAATGAGTCAGTTTTGGATTCAGGTACTTTCATACTGAGTCAGTTTTGGATTCAGTTAGTTTCATACTGAGTCAGTTTTTGATTCAGGTAGCTTCATACCCAGTCAGTTTTGGATTCAGTTAGTTTCATACTGAGTCAGTTTTGAATTCATTTAATTTTCATATTGAGTCAGTTTTGGGTTCAGTTAGCTTCATATATGGTCCATTTTGGATTCAGTCAGTTTCATAGTCATATTCAATTATCTTCATGTTCACTCAGTTTTGGATTCAGTTAGTTTTATACTGAGGTAGTTTTTGATTCAGGTAGCTTCATACTGAGTCAGTTTTGAATTCATTTAATTTTCATAATGAGTCAGTTTTGGATTCAGGTACTTTCATACTGATTCCGTTTTGGATTTAGTTAGTTTCATACAGAGTCAGTTTTGGATTCAGTACTTTCATACTGAGTCAGTTTTGGATTCAGTTAGTGTCATAATGAGTCTGTTTTTGATTCAGGTAGCCTCATACTGAGTCAGTCTGGGATTCATTTCGTTTCATACTGAGTCAGTTTTGAATTCAGGTAGTGTCATACTGAGTTTTGGATTCTGGCAGCTTCATACTGAGTCAGTTTTGGATTCAGGTACTTTCATACTGATTCCGTTTTGGATTTAGTTACTTTCATACGGAGTCAGTTTTGGATTCAGGTACTTTCATACTGAATCAGTTTTGGATTCAGTTAGTTTCATACTGAGTCAGTTTTTGATTCAGGTAGCTTCATACTGAGTCAGTCTTGGATTCAGTTAGTTTCATACTGAGTCCGTTTAGAATTCATTTAATTTTCATATTGAGTCAGTTTTGGGTTCAGTTAGCTTCATATATGGTCCATTTTGGATTCAGTTAGTTTCATAGTCATATTCAATTATCTTCATGTTCACTCAGTTTTGGATTCAGTTAGATTTATACTGAGTTAGTTTTTGATTCAGGTAGCTTCATACTGAGTCAGCTTTGGATTCACGTACTTTCATACTGAGTCAGTTTTGAATTCATTTAATTTTCATATTGAGTCAGTTTTGGGTTCAGTTAGCTTCATATATGGTCCATTTTGGATTCAGTTAATTTCATAGTCATATTCAATTATCTTCATGTTCACTCAGTTTTGGATTCAGTTAGTTTTATACTGAGTTAGTTTTTGATTCAGGTAGCTTCATACTGAGTCAGTTTTGAATTCATTTAATTTTCATAATGAGTCAGTTTTGGATTCAGGTACTTTCATACTGATTTCGTTTTGGATTCAGTTAGTTTCATACAGAGTCAGTTCTGGATTCAGTACTTTCATACTGAGTCAGTTTTGGATTCAGTTAGTGTCATAATGAGTCAGTTTTTGATTCAGGTAGCCTCATACTGAGTCAGTCTGGGATTCATTTTGTTTCATACTGAGTCAGTTTTGAATTCAGGTAGTGTCATACTGAGTTTTGGATTCTGGCAGCTTCATACTGAGTCAGTTTTGGATTCAGGTACTTTCATACTGATTCCGTTTTGGATTTAGTTATTTTCATACGGAGTCAGTTTTGGATTCAGGTACTTTCATACTGAATCAGTTTTGGATTCAGTTAGTTTCATACTGAGTCAGTTTTTGATTCAGGTAGCTTCATACTGAGTCAGTCTTGGATTCAGTTAGTTTCATACTGAGTCAGTTTTGAATTCATTTAATTTTCATATTGAGTCAGTTTTGGGTTCAGTTAGCTTCATATATGGTCCATTTTGGATTCAGTTAGTTTCATAGTCATATTCAATTATCTTCATGTTCACTCAGTTTTGGATTCAGTTAGTTTTATACTGAGTTAGTTTTTGATTCAGGTAGCTTCATAGTGAGTCAGCTTTGGATTCACATACTTTCATACTGAGTCAGTTTTGGATTCAGTTAGTTTCATACTGAGTCAATTTTTGATTCAGGTAGCTTCATACTGATTCAGTTTTGAATTCATTTAATTTTCATATTGAGTCAGTTTTGCATTCAGTTAGTTTCATACTGAGTCAGTTTTGAATTCATTTAATTTTCATATTGAGTCAGTTTTGGGTTCAGTTAGTTTCATAGTCATATTCAATTATCTTCATGTTCACTCAGTTTTGGATTCAGTTAGTTTTATACTGAGTTAGTTTTTGATTCAGGTAGCTTCATACTGAGTCAGCTTTGGATTCACGTACTTTCATACTGAGTCAGTTTTGGATTCAGTTAGTTTCATACTGAGTCAGTTTTTGATTCAGGTAGCTTCATTCTGAGTCAGTTTTGGATTCATTTAGTTTCATATTGAGTCAATTTATATTTATATGTTATGTTCAGTGTTGGGGAAAGTAACTTTGGAAAGTTACTTCATTAGTTAATTTATACAGTTATATTTGGAGATGACGTCCGGGTTTTATGGAGTGAGATGATGAAGCATGAATGAGTGACAGCTGCCAGGAGATAATGAGTGACAGCTGTCACCCCCGGCTGTCCGTGGCGGCAGTGCCCTCTCGTGCCTGAAGCCCGCACTTCAGGCAGGGCGCCCTCTGGTGGTGGGCCAGCAGTACCTCTTCTTCTGGTGGCCCACACAACAATATTTTACAGTTACTTCTTACATTTACTTCATTAGCAGCTGCGGACACCTTGTCGGCAGCTGCTGAATGTAATTAATAAAGTTACTCATAATCTCATTTGGTTATTTTTAAGATTTAGTACTCAGCAAAGTAACTATTAGTTACTTTGCTGATTAGTTACTTTTCTGATTGCTCAATCTTACGAGTAACCAAGTTAAATTACTCGTTACATTATTAGTTACATTACTTATTAGTTGCAAGTTTTCTGCAGATTCTAATAAAGTAATTGCATAAAGCTGCTAATGAAGTAACTGCATAAAGCACCTGTATAAAGCAACTAAAAAAGTAACTAAAAAAGTAACTTGTCAAAGTTACTTTCCACAACACTGGTATGTTCACTTAAGATGATGATTATTCTTCATTTTCTTCTAATTCATCTTCTTCCTTCAGCTTCTCCAGTTAGTCAGCTTTCTATTTATTTGGTATAAAATTAAATTAGCTGTATATTTAATTATATATTTGGTTAGTTATAGATTTGATTAACTTTATATTATTATATAGGTTTTTATTCGGTTTGGTACCACGGTGGTGCACACGGTTAATAGACTTGATTCCAAAGGATAAAATCCCTGCCTCAAGGCCACCCCATGACCATGACTTCTTAGTGCATCTGTGGTTGTGTCAGGAAGAACATATGGCATAAATCTGGTTCCAAAATCAACATGTAGGTCTGTAGCAGATCTGCTGTGGCGACTGAGCAAAATGGAAGAAACCAAAAGGAACTATTTTAGGTTTTCAGATGGTGTTGAATTCAATTCATTTCATATTCAGTCAGGTCAAAGTTTCATTAGCTATTTCTTCAGTCAGTTTTACAGCAATAAACTTTTCATTCATTTCATTCAGTTCCACTAAATCCCAGTTTCTTTTGTGTGGAGTCTGTACATTCCTTCCATGCCAAACTGATTTTTTCCTCTTTTTTTCTGTCCATATGAATTTCTGAGTGGATGTATTTTTGCTTTGACAATGTCAGCATGTCCTTGCATAGAAAAACCAAAAATGGGACAAATTCACGCCTGCTTTATCAATTCATCCCCACCTTCCGTACTTCTATCCTTTCTGTTCATTGAAGGCTTTCAATTCCTAGATCGGCACTATTGTTTGTACACCCTTCCCCCACATCATAAAGAGCCCCCCCACCTCCACCATCACCACTACCATCTCCACTGTGTTACCAAAGAACAAAAGAGAGAGTGTCAGACACCACCTACTATATCTCTTTCACACCAGAGCCCCCACCTCACTTCCAGATGGGGTTGCTGTTTTTTTTTTTTTTTTTTTTTTAGGATTTCTGTCAACCCCAAGAGTCCTCGAAAATGGAAGCCTCCCCCCTCTGAAGCCCACTTCTCAGCTGCTCATCATCCACCTGCTCCACTGCCACGTGCCCATGCCCAGGGCACGTCCCCTCTCTATCCCGCCCCACCAGGGAGTCCCATTAAAATCATTAACCACTCTCTTTCACTGAGGTCTGCATGGTTCCAGGACGTTACTTCACCAGCCCCCCTCCCCAGAAACAAACAACAAAAAAACTTTAATAACATTATCTCCTAAAACAGATGGAGGAATACTCACATTTCCTAAGTTATCTACTCCAGAAAAATACACATAATAAAATAAATAAGTAAATGGTTGCAAAGTCTTTGTGAATCTGTCCAGCTACATTACCAATAATACCAATATATATATATATATAGTATATATATATATATTATATATATTATATATTAAGTAAAGGTGGGCGATACCGGGTATTTTGGTATTGATCCAATACCAAGTAAATACAGGCCCAGTATCACCGATATCGATACCGATACGATACCGATACGATACTTTTTCATATTTAAGCTTCATAGATCCAAAGGATCCAAAAGACCTAGGATAGAATTTCTCCAAACATTGTATGTGACAACAAAATACTTTATTATCACAATAAACATTTTTGTTTAAAAAAATATCACTCAACACAACTTAAAACAAAATCTCCTGAGGTAGAGGGCTGACTCGAGGAAAGCACTGAGTAGGCGGGCCAGGCTGAGCCTACCTGTGTGGCTGTTGGCTGACACCGCTGAGCCACGTGATGGCGCAACAACAAAAAACCAGAGAGGGGAGGGTGCGCTGCTCTGTGTTGTGTGACACAGCGCAGCGCTGCTGTTACAGACAGAGTAGACTTTGATGAATCTGTGTGCGCAGCAATCACTGCGTGTGGGAGAGAAACAAAGCTTGAGTATTGATCTTTTTACACGAGGATTGTTCAATATCAGTACCAGCGTTGGTATTCTTATTATCGATATTAGGATCGATCCACCCACCTGTAATATTAAGCTGTGTAACTAATGATGCAACAGGCCAAACTTGCACTATACAGAAGCCTAAAACTCACATCACTAGTCTTGATGTCTTGGTGGCTTCCCTCACGAGTCTCCTTCTTGCACAGTCACTCAGTTTTTGAGATCTATGAAGTCCAGACACATGAACTATACAGTACCATAGTGATTGTATTTCAGAATGATTGATGCCAATCAAGTCCAAGGCATATTCAGTGATTTGGAAATGTTGATGAAATGTTGAGTTGCTGAAAGAAAAATGGCTGTAAAAAGGATGACGATTGATATTAACAATAATCATGTTATTTAGTTTGTCCAATTACAATACTTATGGGCACTGAAATGTGTAGCAATATGTGTGCAAATGGTGGTAATTTGGAAATTGTTAAACCTAAAAGTGTACACTACACTACAAGCACATTTTGATTCTTTCATTGCATCTCCATTGTTAGGGAGGACAGAGGCAAAATTATAAAAATTGCGCCACTGTCCAGTTATTTATGGATCGGATTTTATAGATGTATGCAATCAAAGATATGTAAACAAAAAGAAACAAACAAAACTGCTGCACCATGCTGAATCCCTATTCTTGAGAATTGTGCCTTATTCTTTTCTTGGGAAACTGATGAAAATGTTAAAAAAAAAAGGGAGTCTCTCCATGTTAAAAGAAGATAAGAAAAGCCTTGGATCTGATCCATGATTCAGATTGCATCCAAATGTAATGTGTGCTTCCTCTCTACTGCATTTCCCAAAAATGGACTCAGTAGATTTCAAGCCATCCTGCCAGCAGCCAAACAAACAGACTTGGCTGTAGAATAAGATGTAATCAGGTAAATGATATATGGGTTTGGTTTTTGGCATTAGACCTTTGAAGCCAGCTTTAAAATGAAGGATTTTTCCACTGTCATGTGCACACATCCAGTCTCATCACGCCACTCTTCTCTGTGGTGTAGTGAATCTTACGGCTGAGGTTGAGTCACAGTGAGACGCATGATGTCGTAGGTCTGGCAATGTGCTCACCTCTTCTTCCAAACCTTGCCAGTGCACAGCAGCATGAAGATCAAACTTTGGTCGAGAGTACTTGTAGCTTGTGATAACCCAGAAGCAGATGAATCCTTCTGCTGTTAAATGATGGGATATGTAAAGCTGTGTGAACTCCATTGGGAGTTTGTTTTACTGAGACAACAGTTAAGTGTTTCACCGCGGTCACATCATTTGACAAATTAAACACTGCTGCAGGTTAATGACAAACAAGCACTGTGAAACTGGCTATTGACAACAACAGCATTTAAAGAATGTATGGTTCTGCAGGTGTAACTCCCTCATGGGGAAAAATATTTCCACTGCAATGGGAACGGTCTTTAAAAGGTGTGTGGCCTTTGGGCTTTTAAGAGTTAAGTCCTGAAAAGTCGTGATCCTCCTGGTTGTGGAAAAGTGGACCAGCTCTTGACCCTTGCGAGGATATTAGAGGGGTCTTGGGAGTGTGACCAACCAGTCTACATGTGTTTTGTGGACTTGGAAAAGGCATATGACCAGATCCCTCAGGTATGAGGTACCGGATTCACTGCAACATGACCAAAGTAGGAGCTCTGTCCCCATTCTCGGCATTATATCATATCTGTTTTCTATGGGTGATAGATTCTGCTACGGCTGCCCCGTGTCACTAATCCTGTTCATGATGTTCATAAACAGGATTTCAAGGTGTAGTCAGGGACTGGAGGGTGTCCAGGTTGGTGACCTCAGAGTTCCATCTCTGCTTTTTGCTGATGATGTGGTACTGTTGGCTTCATCAGGCAGTGACTACCAATGTGCACTAAGCAGGTCTGAGCAATCCTCTGTTGGAAAACAGTGGATTGTAACCTCTGGGTCAGGTGAGAGTTACTGCCACAAGTGGAGATTTAAGTATCTCAGGGTCTTGTTCACGAGTGGGGCTAAGTTGGCACATGAAATTGATACATGGATTGGGGTGGTGTCTGAAATCTTAAGGACGTTGTACCAATTTACTAGTTCATTTACGCTCCTATCCTCACCTATGGTTTGAGCTTTGGGTAGTGACCTAAAGAATAAGGTCGCAGATACAAGCGCCACAAATGACAGTTCTCTGTCATATATCTGGGCTTACACTAGACAGGGTGTGAAGCTCGACTATCCAGGAGGGACTCAGGGTAGAGCTGCTGCTTCTTCACATCAGTAGCGGCCAGCTGAGGTGGTTCAAGCACCTGGCAAGGATGGCCCCTGGTCGTTTCCCTAGGGAGGGCCTCCAGGCACGTCCAACCAGGAGGAGGCCCAGGGGAAGATCTAGGACACACTGGAGAGAATATATTTCCCAGCTGGTTTGGGAACTCTTTGTGATCCCCCGGGAAGAGTTACAGGACTCGGGTGAAGATAGGGAAGGGTGGGATGAGCTGCTTGCTCTGCTGTCGCCACAACCTGGACCTGGATAAGTGGCTAGAAATGAATGAATGAAAGTCTTAAAAAGAATTTTCTTTGGCACCACTACAGTTTTATTCCTTAGCATGTAAATAAGGATTCTTAACATTATTTTGCCACTATGATCAAAATTTGCAATGTTTGGCAACAACTTAGAATTTTGATGTCTGATGGGTACAAATTCAAGCAATCAAACACCATGGCCTATATTTGGTAGTAACATCATAGATCATGTGGGGGCTTCTGCCAATCTATGTGAGGATGCTGGGAAGGGCATGGTGACTGCTGGTCAGAGTAAAGAAAGGCAGTGTGACGTCAGCTGGCTGCTCGCTTGCAAACTCCACACAGAAAGGCCACAAGTGGGAATCAATCCCATGACCTCCTTGCTGTGAGGAAACAGTGCTAACCACTAAGTCACCATGCTTCCCAATAATCTTACATTATAATACTTGAATTTCAGTAGAAACTAAATTTTCTCAGTTTTGTGAAATTCGAAAGGCCCTATAGCTTTATTTTCAACAGAGTTTTGGCTTACATTGCATGCATGGATGGATGCAAGCTATAATATGCTGATAACTGCTGACCAAGATTTACAAAATTATTCTATTCCAACTCTACACAGTGTATTTATATTTGACTATACACAGACTAGATGGCCCGTTGTGCTAAGCAGAGCCACTGACTGGATTGAGTAGTCTACATCCCTTGTTTCTATGTCTTAAACATTACTGATTTTGTCTTAGTTGGTAATAGTGATAAATGTTGGGCCCATATAAATTACCTGTACATTACATCATAGCATAGCGTAGCGTCATCGTGATACTTTTACAGCCTCCCAAGGGGTATAGAGCTCTGAGGTGTGATGTCATGTATCCATGACTACACTCAAGCCACTGCTACCCCATCTTTTTAAAATGCCTATTTTGTGCTTTGAAGACTAATCGAAGTGCAGTGTGTGTGTGTTCAGTGGTGATGGATTTTTACTTTTACGTTATTTATCCTTTATTTAACCAGGAAGATCCCAATGAAATACAATATCTCTTCTGCCAGGGAATCCTGGTCTTGACCAGAACAAAAGAAGTTTTATATATACATATAAACAGAGACAAAGAACATGATGAAAAACTTATTAAACATAACAAACAGATACAAAAACATCAGGGAATAAACAGCTAATTTGAATGATGAAAAATAAGAACATGTTAGAAACATCTACAGTTCCAAAGGAACTGATTTTAAAAACTGATATAATTTTTACCCGAGGCCATCAAATTTGGTCATCGGGTATTGTGAAGAGATTTTGTCCATCTGTCCATCTGTCCATCTGTTTGTGTACAGCTTAAGTCCAGTCTTATTACTGCCAGGGTCTTCAAATTGACTGGGAACATTCTTGGGACACGGACCTTAGACAAGTTCAAAGATGGCTAACCTTAACCGATTTTAAGAGGTATTTAAGAGGTTAAAAATTCACATTCTGTTTCAATCTGTTCCTTTTTTTTTTTTTTTTTTTGAGTGGCTTGCGTGACAGCCAATCAGAGTAGAGCTGCACTGTGACATCAGTCGCTGGTCTCTCTAAAATCACTTTGTTTTGTGTGTGTATGTACGTTTCTCATATATTATGTAAAAGACAGCGATAAATAAACACTTCTAAAACTGAAAATGCTGTTTTTGGGATCTAATGACACCTCTGAACCTATTTACAAGATGTTTAGCAGATGTCAGCATAGTAATATCACAAGCTGGTACTAGCTGCAAAACTCTGTTTCGTTTGTGTGTAAATATATCCTCTTTGTTACATATTATGTAAAAGCTAGCAAGAAATAAACACTTCAAAAACTGAAAACATTATTTTTGTAACTGGATAACACCCTTGAAGTCATTTACAAGACATTTTGCGATGTTAGCATGCTAATTCAAAGCTAACGTTCTATGGAGTTAAATTTGTCTCAATATCAAATCAAATCAAATCAATTTTATTTATATAGCACCAAATCACAACAAACAGTTGCCCCAAGGCGCTTTATATTGTAAGGCAAAAGCCATACAATAATTACAGAAAAACCCCAACGGTCAAAACGACCCCCTATGAGCAAGAACTTGGCGACAGTGGGAAGGAAAAACTCCCTTTTAACAGGAAGTAACCTCCAGCAGAACTAGGCTCAGGGAGGGGCAGTCTTCTGCTGGGACTGGTTGGGGCTGAGGGGAGAGAATCAGGAAAAAGACATGCTGTGGAGGGGAGCAGAGATCAATCACTAATGATTAAATGCAGAGTGGTGCATACAGAGCAAAAAGAGAAAGAAACACTCAGTGCATCATGGGAACCCCCCAGCAGTCTAAGTCTATAGCAGCATAACTAAGGGATGGTTCAGGGTCACCTGATCCAGCCCTAACTATAAGCTTTAGCAAAAAGGAAAGTTTTAAGCTTAATCTTAAAAGTAGAGAGGGTGTCTGTCTCCCTAATCCGAATTGGGAGCTGGTTCCACAGGAGAGGAGCCTGAAAGCTGAAGGCTCTGCCTCCCATTCTACTCTTACAAACCCTAGGAACTACAAGTAAGCCTGCAGTCTGAGAGCGAAGCGCTCTATTGGGGTGATATGGTACTACGAGGTCCCTAAGATAAGATGGGACCTGATTATTCAAAACCTTATAAGTAAGAAGAAGAATTTTAAATTCTATTCTGGAATTAACAGGGAGCCAATGAAGAGAAGCCAATATGGGTGAGATATGCTCTCTCCTCTTAGTCCCTGTCAGTACTCTAGCTGCAGCATTTTGAATTAACTGAAGGCTTTTCAGGGAACTAATACCAGCAAATGCACCAAGGGTGATCTACAAATATTCCTTGATTTGCACATCTTCCATTCTTAAAGTGTAAATATTGTTTTTGATTGATTTATTGACTGATAGATAGAGGGGCTTTAATGAACATATACAAATTGTATGTAAGACAATAGGATCTTTATAATTAAACAACTGCAAATTAGAAAGAAAACAACTGTCATACGCCTGAGGGTATCTTAGCATTGAGTTATATTTTTAAATGTAAAGAAAGGGAAATAAGATCCAACCATCCATCCATTTCCTATACCTGTTTACTCCAATTAAGGGTCATGGGGGTCACTGGGCGTGAGGCGGGGTACGGGGGTACACCCTCAACAGGATGCCAGGGTCCTGTATGTGTATATATATATATATATATATATATATATATATATATATACCCACTGTATGCATTGCACTGAACATTTTTAATGCAGCAAGAAATTACGATTCCCCGCCACCATTACCGCCACCCCTCTCTGGCCACCATCCTCTAGTCCCTAAGGGTTTAAGCACCCAAATCAATTGAAAGAAAGAAAAGTGCACTGTGGTCCTCCCCCTACATCTGTCAGGGAGGGAAAGCAGGAGGGGCTGCACTCACAGGCCGTATAGTGGAACAATATCACTCCATCTGTCACAAACCGCTTCATCTCTGATGGGATGAAATATCGCTCGCAAATACATCTACTGCCATATCATCCACGTGTATTAGCTTACTGGTGCCCCAGCCTCCAACAATTCCCAGAAGCATACGCAGTGGGTTTGCGTCTCATATTACCTTCCTCCCACCAGCCAGCACTCTTTCCAACTACCTTGCAAATTATGCTTTTAAGCCAAAGAGCACGCAAAAAGAAATTATTCCACTCTACACGGTGAACCAGTTAATGGAAATGGAAGATGACCAAGTAAGTAAATTTGCATGTAAAAAGTTCCAAAATGAATGTACGGTGCAGCAGACTTGAAAGCTTAATGAAAGCGACAGCTCATATTGTATTTGGAGGAAATGATGGGGGGGCGGGGGGTGAAAGTGAGATGCAATCTGCTAATAACCGCAGATCTCTTTCAAATTCAAATGGTGCTGCTGCTGCGTTTGGAGGATGGGTGTGGCTGCTTGATTCTTCTCGCCTTCTGAGCTGTCGCGGCTTTGTGACGTCCTCCAGCTCCCCTCCGTTTCTTCTGTCAAATTATGGTCACCGTTCACCGGACACAATGAGCACCTCAACCATTTTTTTTCTTGTCTTTTTATGTCAAGGTCCACACGCCGATCGCCAAGAAAACAAGGTAGCCAAATAATCCGGTATACGCTGTCAGAGCGGTGCAAAATGGCCTGACTGTTCATGGGAGAGAAGAACAATAACAACAACAACAAAGACAAAACTCCCATATCTCATAGAGCCAGCGTGCTTCTCTCTCAGCAGCAGGTAGAGCTGCAATCTCAGTCATTCATATTTAATTCCACAAGAGCTTCCGACCAGACTAATGTGCTATTGATTTCAAGTCTCCTGTTACTGAAACAGGGGAGGAGAGCTGGACTACAGGGAGTGAGAGAAAGAGATTGGAAAAAGACAAAGATGGATGAGCAGAAACAAGAGTGCAGTGGCTAAACTACAGTTTTCTCATCTATCTCTTTCCTACTGTAAATGAGTTCTTAGTTAACATAATCTATGGAAAATTACAGTGAGAACATATGGAGGTTGAAAATGTATGTTTTTAAAATATTAGTTAAAAGATGATTCATACGACGGCGTTTTAGGGCCACATAGAATTTGTTTTTTTTTAGACTTCGAGAATAAAATCGTAATGTTACGAGAATAAAGTTGTAATTTTAAGACTTCGAGAATAAAGTCGTGATATTACGAGAATAAAGTTGTAATTTTAAGACTTCGAGAATAAAGTCGTAATATTACGAGAATAAAGTTGTAATTTTAAGACTTCGAGAATAAAGTCGTGATATTACGAGAATAAAGTTGTAATTTTAAGACTTCAAGAATAAAGTCGTAATATTACGACTTTATTCTCATAAAATTACGACTTTATTCTTGTAAAATAAAGTTTTATGAGAATAAATTCGTAATTTTACGAGAATAAAGTCATAATATTACGAGAATAAAGTCATAATATAATATTTCAACTTTTTTCTTGTAATATTATGACTTTTTTCTCATAAAATTACGACTTAATTCTCGTAAAGTCATAATTTTACGAGAATAAAGTCATGATATTACAAGAAAAAGTTGAAATATTATATTATGACTTTATTCACATAATATTACAAATTTTTTTCTCGTAATATATGAGAATATTTGAAGTCCAAAAAAAAAAAAAAGAAATTCAATGTGGCCCTAAAACTCCGTCGTAGGATTCAAGATTCAAAGGTTAGGAATCAAGTGTTTGAGTGATGTACTTACCAATGGCAGATGGATCATATAAGTGGAAAAAAGCTGCGATAATATTATGGGTGTGAATGAGGCAGCAGCAGTCGAACTGTGACTTAAGCCAAAACTACATTTTCCCCAAACCTTGAAATTGTGTGGCACAGTTGTTAAAAGAAGGAGGGAGGCATTTGTTTTATTTTAAATTTATTTATTTAAGTCATAAAAAGAATTTTCTTTGGGACCACTATAATTTTATTCCTTAGCATTCAAATAAGGGATTCAAGGGTCCCCCACTAAAAAATTGGTCCGCCCTGCCTCCACTGTGCATGCAAGTCAGTTTTAAGCAGAAATGAGGCCATTTTAAGCAGAAACAAGGTGATACTCTGTGACGCTTTCAAATGACCGATGCGCATTGAAAGCATCAGCTAGCAGCTCAAGTAGCTGCGGCGCTCTGATCACTTCCTCCGTCTTTTATGATGAAATAAAGCTGAATTTATGTGGAAATGATTGTTGTACAAAAGCTTCAGGCATCTGTCGCTGAGATAGATGATGACTGAAGTGCAGTTTTAAGCGGAAACGAGGTGATAATGTGTGAACCGCGGCTGATGACGCATGCACAATGAAGGCAGGGCGGACTGAGTTTTAGTGGAGACTGTTCGGTCTGTGACATCATCTAGTCAATGCAAGAGGTTCTACTCCAATAAGAGTTGATTTTACACTATGTTGAGTTGATTTAGCCCTGTGGTATAGTATGTTTAACTTTATTTAGACTGGGACCAAATGTTATCCCAGCAGAGTAAATTTAATTGGTGTGTCAAATTTAACAAATCATGCACAGACTGCTGTCCTACTGCTGTCTGTGGACATGTTGCTGTGGCATTTTTAGGCGTGACATACCACTTAATGTGTTGTTCATCAACTGGTGCCACTACTGTTGGCTAACCCCATAGACATTGCTAATAACAATGACTGTCCAAATCAAGTGGTAAATTAAAACACTAATGTAACTTGTGTGCCATCTTTTCTCATCCAAATGGATTCTTTGTGGACGGAATATTTTTTGAAAGACTCTATACTCCAAAATCTTGGAGGCATCCAGCTTGTATTTTGACTTGCAGGGCTGCGCAGAAAATGGAACGCATTTACTTTTGAAATTTCCCCATTGAGGGACGAATAAAGGCTTATCTAATCTAATCTACTTCAGGTGTGACGTCCTTCCTTGTTGCGACTTATGACTTCTGAGGTAAATGGAACACAACATACGGAAGTAAGTTTGGGCTCCTCTATCAACATGGCAGTGCAACACGGCAACCTCCATGAGGGGGCGCTCCCATGTAGGTTTGAAGGGCTTATTCCAAATTTATGAAAACACATCTATTTATTGCTGCACATGCTGTAATTATACATGAATGAACAGATGGTTAGGAATGCTATATTCTGTTTCTGCTAATAAACACTCCTTAATCCTGCAATCTGTAGCTTTAAGGAAACTGAAAAAGTTAATGCAGATTGCATAACCCATCTCATTCACTTTTTCAAGTGTACAGTGGATACGAGTAGAGCACTCAGACGCTTGATTGTTAACAGTATTTTAATATACTATGTACGGTTGTTAAAAAAGCAAACGTAACCTTTAACATCGGTTGACATTAAAATCTACTGAGTGAAACGGGCACATGACACTGCTTCTGTTCATTATCCTGTTCAATTTTGTTTCTGTCATTTAAAAAAAGTAAAATAGAAATGAACTGTGAAAAGAGAGAGAAAAACAAAGAAAATGAGTAAAAGTTTTGTGTGCTTGAGGTCTCTCCCTTGACACTACCTCAGACAGGACAATATGAAATATTAATAACCACAACTTCATATTTAAAAGGGTTTTGGAGTAAAACATGGCCTGTGCAAAGGAGGTTTGTCCCACCTCTCCCAGCATCACATTCATGTGCAAAAAAAGGGAAAGTATTTCACAGCGCTTCACTTTTTCCACACTTTCTGTTAGAGCCTTCGAGAATGGAGGAAATTCACTTTTTTCCCCCTCAAAATTCTACTCACAAACCCCATAATGACAACATGAAAAAGTTTTTTTTTTTTTTTTTTGCAAATTTATTAAAAATAACACACTAAGGATTCACGTGTACGAAAGTATTCACACCCTTTGCTCAGTACTTTGTTGATGCACCTTTGGCAGCAATCACAGCCTCGTGTATTCTTGAATATGAAGCCACAAGCTTGGTGCACCTATCCTTGGGCAGTTTTGCCCATTCCTCTTTGCAGCACCTCATGAGATTGGATGGGGAGCATCGGTGCACAGCCATTTTCAGATCTCTCCAGAGATGTTCAATCAGATTCAGGTCTGGGCTCTGGCTGGGCCACTCAAGGATATTCACAAAGTTGTCCTGAAACCACTCCTTGATATCTTGGTTGTGTGCTTTGGGTCATTGTCCTGCTGAAAGATGAACTGTCACCCCAGTCTGAGGTCAAGAGCACTCTGGAGCAGGTTTTCATCCAGGATGTCTCTGTACTTTGCTGCATTCATCTTTCCCTCAATCCTGACTAGTCTCCCAGTTCCTGCCACTGAAAAACATCCCCACAGCATGATGCTGCCACCACCATGCTTCACTGTAGAGATGGTGCTTCTTTTGCTCCAAACATGATGCCCGGCATTCACGCCGAAGAGTTCAATGTTTGTCTCATCAGACCAGAGAATTTTCTTTCTCATGGACTGAGAGTCCTTCAGGTGTCTTTTGGCAAGGAGTCTTTACTAAGGAGTGGCTTCCGTCTGGCCACTCTACCATACAGGTCTGATTGGTGGATTGCTGCAGAGATGGTTGACCTTGTGGAAGGCTCTCCTCTCTCCACAGAGCAATATTGGAGCTCTTACAAGGTGACCATTGGGTTCTTGGTCACCTCCCTGACTAAGGCCCTTCTCCCCCGATCGCTCAGTTTAGACGTGTGGCCAGCTCTAGGAAGAGTCCTGATGGATCCGAACTTCTTCCATTTACAGATGATGGAGGTCACTGGCCTCGTTGGGACTTTCAAAGCAGCAGAAATGTTTCTGTATCCTTCTCCAGATTTGTGCCTCGAGACAACCCTGTCTCTGAGGTCGACAGACAATTCTTCTGACTCCATGTTTGGTTTGTGCTCTGACATGCACTGTTAACTGTGGGACCTTATATGTAGACAGGTGTGTTTTTCCAAATCACATCCAATCAACTGAATTTACTCCAGGGTACTCCAATTAAGCTGTAGAAACATCTCAAGGACAATCAGTGTAAGCGGGATGCACCTGAGCTCAATTTTGAGCTTCAAGGCAAAGACTGTGAATACTTACGTAGACTACTTATGTGATTTTGTAGTGTTTTATTTATTTATATTTATTTGCAAAGATCTCTGAAAAAACCTGTTTCACATTGTCAATATGGGGTATTGTGTGTAGAATTCTGAGAAAAAAATAATTTCATCTATTTTGGAATAAGACTGTAACATAAAAAATGTGGAAAAAGTGATGTGCTATGAATACATTCAATACAGTCAACCCTATTAACATTTGGTTAGTGACATATTTTTTTTGTAATTTTTGCTTTGGTACAATAGAGTTGAAACAAAACAATCAAGATGTACTGGTACTGCTGAATTGGAACTTTAGTTCAAGTGGTTTAACAAAAATTTTACAGTGAGCATTTAGGAATTACAGCCAGTTTTATACACAATCCCTCATTTTTTATGTTGTAGAGGGGTGGGGCAAGAGAACAGGAAGAATACATTGCATTGGCATGGAATCTGAATAATGGATCTGTTCCAAGACTTTTCTTTTTTTTCTTTAACATGGTGAGAAGTTTTTTTTTTCTTTTTACATTTTCAGCAATTTCCCAGAAAAAGAAAAAGGCACATTTCTCAAAAATAGGTATTCAGCATGGTACAAATGGTTTTTGTTTGTTTGTTTTTACATATCTCTGTGTAACGACATAAAGGACAGTGACATAATTTTTATAATTTTGCTTCTGTGCACGTCACAATGGCGTTGCAATGAAACAATGTAGATGTGCTTGCAGCATATAGACTTTTAGGTCTAATTCAAGAGGCTTAATGAAAATACCTCTTTTCCAATTTCCATTTTACCACCATTTGCGCACATCATTTTCATAGCCTATTGGTAACTGGACAAACTAAATTAAATGATAATTTTTTTCAGCCAGTTTTCTTTCAACAAGTCAGAGGAAGGATACCTGAACATTTCTGTCACCAAATATGTCTTGACATTAAGAAATGCAAACAGCATCGTACTGTAAATCGGTAAATCTGTCGAGTGAACGCAGTTCCGAAGAACTGAGCGACACCACCACCAAGACAGCCATGAGAACCGTGAAGTAGTTATTGGCTTCTGTGGATATGAATGGCGTATCATGCAAGAAAACATACCACAAGAAAACAGATCAAATCTATGCTCGAGTTTCCCATTTGCCTTCTGGCAAACTGCAGCTGAAATTTTACATCTTCTTTTTAAGACTGTCTGTGCTTCTCCACTATCAACCTGCATAACTGCTGATGCAAAAGACAAAAGTTGCACCATCCATGGTTCCTTCAGTCATATCCACAAAAGCCTGTAACTCAGAGTGGGTATGGTTAGACCTCACCCTTGTGAAGCGACTTGGGTGACCTATTTTTTTTTGAATTGGTGCTATTCAAATTAAATAAATTAAAATGAACTGAACTGATAGAGAGTGTCTTGTGGCTTCCCCGATTATTTTCCATTCACAGTCAAACAGTTTGTGATAACCAGACAGATTTACTATACAAATACTATTTATGTTTCTTAATGAGTGATGTGAATGAAGACCAAGACATAGTGATCTACTTGGAAATGTACATGTATCCACCCCCTGACTTACCTTAAGAAAAAGTGATAGTTTGTATTAATAACAATCCTGTTGTTGGTCAATTACTTTCAGGCTCTGATGGATATACAAATACTTATGTAGCTGAATAAATATGGATTACAGAAGGTCTGCTCTCCCTTCTCACTGAAGGTGCAACACGTACTTTCCATATTGCCTGAAAACGTTAAAACATGTTATATATTGTGCTGAAACAAAAAGGATGCAACTGCTAACAGAGAATTACACTGGCACGTGGATGGCAGAATATAATCCATAAATAAAAAGATGACAAGAGCATCTACTTCAGAGACTTCCTCCCACCAGCCTGTCTACTCTAATAATAGCCCAGAGACAACGCATCCAGACAGACAGAGAAGGAGAGAGTCAAGAAGACAGAGAGGAAGTGCAAGACTAAGCCCGTGAAGAAGGCCACCAGAAAATTGTCAAATAATACAGAAAGGGTTGTATTAGGCCAGTTGCCATTATCAACAAATGTCCTTTTAGAAAGAGACGAGTTTCATCTCGGATCTTTGAAATGCTTCATTGCTGCTGCCACAGCCCAGTAATTTGCCAAGAACCAGGCCTTTTGGAGAGAGGCCTCTGCCTGCCAGAAAATCATGCATTCGTGAATTTTAGGTTTCAAGTATGATATCTGGCAGGCCCAAATGTATCATGAGGGTCTGCTGGGAACGACAGGTGGGACCCTGTGTCAGCGAGGTCTTCAACTCCCACCTCCGGGACAGCTTCTCCCAGGTCCCGGGGTAGGTTGGAGACCATGAGGATCATGTTCTCCACCTCCATTGTCGATGTGACCTCTCGTAGCTGTGGTCGCAAGGTCTCTGGTGCCTGTTGCTGCGGCAGTCCCGGAACCCGGTGGTGGATGCCGGAAGTAAGGGATGCCGTCAAGCTGAAGAAGGAGTCCTACTTGTCTTTGTTGGTAAGTAGTTTAGTAGTTTACTTTATTTCAAACTCAAAGTCCATAGAAGAAACAAAGAGACAAGTGGGACCCCGGAGGCAGCTGACAGGTATCGGCAGGCCAATCGTGCTGCAGCCCGTGTAGTCGCAGAGGCAAAAACTTGGGTCTGGGAGGAGTTTGGGGAGGCCATGGGAGAGGACTATTGGTCGGCCTCGAAGAAATTCTAGCAAGCCATCCGACGCCTCAGGAGGCAGAAGCAGCTCTCCACCGGCACTGTCTACGGTGCAGGTGGGGAGCTGTTGAGCCTGACTGGGGATGTTGTCAGGCAGTGGAAGGAATACTTCGAGGATCTCCTCAATCCCATCGTCGAGTCTTCCGAAGAGGAAGCAGAGACTGGGGACTCAGAGGCGGACTCATCCATCACCCAGGATGAAGTCACCAAGGTGGTCAGAAAGCTCCTTGGTGGCAAGGCTCCTGGGGTGGATAAAATCCGTCCTGAGTACCTTAAGTCTCTGGATGTTGTGGGACTGTCTTGGTTGACACGTCTCTGCAACATTGCGTGGCAGTCCGGGACAGTGCCTCTGGATTGGCAGACCGGGGTGGTGGGCCCTCTGTTTAAGAAGGGGGACCGGAGGGTGTGTTCCAACTGTAGGGGGAACACACTTCTCAGCTTCCTCGGTAAGGTCTATTCCAGAGTACTGGAGAGGAGAATTCGACCGATAGTCGAACCTTGGATTCAGGAGAAGCAGTGTGGTTTTCGTCCTGGTCGCGGCACACTGGACCTGCTCTACACTCTCCATAGGGTGCTCGAGGGTTCATGGGAGTTTGCCCAACCAGTCCACATATGCTTTGTGGATCTGGAAAAGCCGTTCGACCGTGTCCCTCAGGGGACCCTGTGGGGGGTGCTACGGGAGTATGGGGTCCAGGGTCCTTTGCTAAGGGCTATCCGGTGCCTGTACGACCGCAGCAGAAACTTGGTTCGCATTGCCAGTAGTAAGTCAAACCTGTTTCCAGTGCACACTGGCCTCCACCAGGGCTGCCCTTTGTCACCGGTTCTGTTCATTACCTTTATGGACAGAATTTCTAGGCGCAGCCAGGGTGTAGAGGGGGTCCGGTTTGGGAACCACAGAATCTCATCTCTGCTGTTTGTGGACGATGTGGTTCTGTTGGCTTCATCAAATCAGGACCTTCAGCGTGCACTGGGGTGGTTTGCAGCCGAGTGTGAAGCGTCTGGGATGAAAATCAGCATGGACCAGAAAAAGGTGCCTTGCCCTCTTCAGGTCGGTGGAGTGTCCTTGCCTCAAGTGGAGGAGTTTAAGTATCTCAGGGTCTTGTTCACTAGCGAGGGACAGATGGAGCGTGAGATTGACAGATGAATCGGTGCAGCGTCTGCAGTGATGCAGTCGCTGTATCGGACCGTCGTGGTGAAGAAAGAGCTGACAGGGGGGCAAAGCTCTCGATTTACCAATCGATCTACGTTCTGACCCTCACCTATGGTCATGAGATTTTGCTCATGACTAAAAGAACGAGATCGCGAGTACAAGCGGCCGAGATGAGCTTCCTCCGTAGGGTGGCTGGGTGCTCCCTTAGAGATAGGGTGAGGAGCTCAGTCACTCGGGAGAAGCTCGGAGTCGAGCCGCTGCTCCTCCACATCAAAAGGAGCCAACTGAGGTGGCTTGGGCATCTTTTCTGGATGCCCCCTGGATGCCTCGCTGGAGAGGTGTTCTGGGCATCTCCCACTGGGAGGAGGCCCTAGGGAAGACCCAGGACATGCTGGAAGGTCTACGTCTCTCGGCTGGCTTGGGTACGCCTCTAGGTTCCCCCGGAGGAGCTGGGGGAGGTGTGTGTGGATTGGGAGGTCTGGGCAGCTTTGCTTGAGCTGCTGCCCCTGCGACCCGACTCTGGATAAAATGGATGGATGGATGGAAGTAGGAAATGTACCAGAATCACTGGGTTGATATAAATTATACATAAAAGGGGAAGCAATACAGAACCTGCGGTTAAATAACCCTGGTTAAATAAAAAATAAATGCCTCTAACGGGATTCAGACCTGCAAGCTCTGATTACCAGACAGAAACTTTACCACTGCACTACAATCACTATCTTATAACAGGGGCATGAAATGGCTAAAACCAACAAGCAGATAAACATATTTAAAACAAAAAAACAGAAAAAAAATGCGCCATGATAACTGACAAATGGCATTTGTTACGATGTATTACTGCTGATATGTGACTGAAAGTGTCGTATTTGTCGCACTGTTGGCTTGTCATATGGTCCTACGGTGTGCTGCTCACAGGACACGTGTCTGGCCAGGCCCATGCACGTGTCCTATCAGACAGACGCAGTGGTGGGCACAGTTCCGATAATCCGATAACAGATAATTATCGAAGATAATATTTTCATTATCGGATGATGTTTTTAGATAACTTTAAAAACTAAAAATTGGACCAATTATCTTCCGATTCATTTTTGTCCAATACCTTTTAGACCGATAACGTAGTAAACAAAGCTGAACAGCAGAAAACATTTTTAAAATTTAAAATCAGTTGAGCACCTACCTGTTAAAAGTTTCATAACAGATGTATAGTTCTACCCTCCGCAAACAGAAGAGAGCTGCTTCCAGGAGAAACTGCTCTATCCTTTGCAGGCAAAAGAGAACTGGTCACAAAAAAAATAATTTCCTTTAACACCATGCTGATACGCTGGTAATATCACCCAAGTCATCCAGAGGCATACATTTTTAACTTATGATTCAAATTTTAACCATAGTAATTTTGGACAAGTTATTTAAAATTACTGTCATGTCTGAAGTTTTATCAAGTGAAAATATCAGATATATGTTTTAGTTTTAAAGTAATGTGCTAATTTTTAAGGTTTTAGTGAGCACATGCTGTGCCCAGCAGTGCATTATCGGTAGGATAGGGTAATTGCAGTACGTTTACAACAGGACAAATGCATTTCAGACACTCTGTTCAGGCTCCACGGACAACAGCATTAAACTCTAGTGCCTAAAACTCTCATGAATATATTCTCTGGGTTTATAGATGTTGTTATTGTAGTTGCATTTATTAAATTCCATGCATCTTAAATTTAGCAGACACGGATTATCTGGAATTTTGTTTTGGCAAGTTTTCAAGGCCTCTACTGCCATCTATTGGCCAGTAGTGTTCATGGCAGTTCATGGCAGTATTCATCCTGAAGCTGGGCAGACACTGTATGATATTTTTAATCACTGTACTCGGTTTCAGTTCAAACTGTAGCACAGAACCGCGCACGGTGTAAAAGTTCAGAGTGCATGATTTATGTTCTCACACACATTGTACGTTCAAAAACCACACGTTGACTCGTGTTTCCAGAAGCAAAACGTAAGCTTTTTTCAAACTTAATTTACAAAAACTCTCGATGGGAGACATCAAAGTTTAAAAACAAAACAAAACAACAACAAAAAAAACATTACAAGACAGGTCTGTGGTGTTTCCACATGCACAGTGCGAGCAGTTGGACGCTTGTAGCTCTTCAGCAGCAGGATACCCTCACAATGGCTGACCAGAATAATATCAAACAGGTTTGATTTTCATTCGACCATACGATCGGTGATCAGGAGGTGGTCGTGAGATGTTAAACACAGCTTGTTACTCCATGTACACTACACGATGCAGGATGTGTGATTAACCTGAAACTTTGTCCAAAAAATTCTCGCACGAATGAAAAATCATCTGAAAAAGGGCCAAAACTCGCACAGTGTAAAGCCAACATTTATGTGTCAAGACAATATTGAGTGCACGTTTTACAACATCATAAAACGTGCGCACGGCACTAATAAAATGAGCACACATTCTCTCCACATGCAAAACATTTTGCAATGACACTTCCAGGGATCTGTAAAAACGCCTGTTTTTACAAATTAAAAAATGGAATATTTTACAAAAGCACATTTATCTGTAAACACCAACACATGACACACGTCACATTAACGTGTTGGTTTACATAATGAATGACTGAACCAATCAGTGTTTAGCAGAGGCACTTTTACCCAGAATCCTTTGCGATCTGTCTGTGTTTGTTACAAAACCTCAGAATTAGTGCATTATTCAACATTAAAAGATATATGTTATATTTTAACTTTGTACAAATGACAGAATTGACATTAATGGAGTTATTCTATCAGTATTCACAACAAACCATAAGTCAGTCAATGTTATTGAAAATATTTCCTAAATGCTTACGGAGTCAACAAAATTCCACAATATTCCAAGAGAACATAGTCAATAAGACTTCCACGCAGTCTCCTGTAATGGAGGTACTCTGAACAATAAGCAACTAATCAGGAGGAGGGGAAATACTTCACTCACTCGCTTATCCTCATCGGGTTGTGAGGTGGAGACAGGAATACTTTTTAACTAAAATCAATGCCTGATCCTTTGATTCCGTAATCCAGGACAATTGTTGTTTCAAATGCCCTCTTATGCATGGGGGGGATTCATCTGCCATACAACTAACCGTGGCTCTAATGAGGGCTCGCAATTAAGCCCATTTATTCACATTACGTGTGAACTGTAAATGGGGTTTGCAGTCACTTGATGAACCTGAATCCCTTTGTGGTACAAGAGCCGCTTTTATTCACCAAACAAAGACGGAAAAAACACAAGCACCTAATGACCGAATCGAGGCCTCTCTTCTCCTTCATCCATACACACCAAAAAACAATCAACAACAACAACAACAAAAAAAAAACACATACACAGACGTGCACTCTCCCTACCAAAGTGACTCAAAGACACCAAACACATCCAGGATGACTTGACTCACTGCTTGACAGAGTGGTGGGGGCGGGGTTAAGACAGACTGACAGTGGGGCTCCATCTCTCTTCTTATTAACGCTTAACGAGTGCTTTCCTCATGCAATATTCATCTCCAATAATATCATCCCAGCTTTGAGCTGAGCTTGCTACTTATGTAAGGCAATTATGTAAAATATCAGACAGAGCCTGTGTTCAGATTCTGACTGGAAGGGAGCTGCAGGACAGTGATAGGAAGGAGGAGAGGGCGTACAAGTGTGACGGCAAAGGATGGATGGATGGATGGATGGATGGCGAAACAATCAGAGAAGAAAAAAACAACGTGTCCTGTGTTGTCTTCTCCACACAGACATGTGTCCACCTACAGAGAGTCAAGCAAAAATACAACTGGCATCAACATTAGCCCAAACGCAACCCTTCATCTGACTCGCTACCACATGCAAACTCAAAAAACAAACATGCCGTGATTTATGCACACTTCCACATGCACCCACACCCCCAGGTCACGGCCCTATGGGGGTCTGCACAGAAATAGGTCATTTGTCACACATGATGTCCCAGGGCAGGGATGCATTATAGATGAGTCCAAACAGCATGTCTCAGTGAGCACTCATCACACGGTGAGGGACACAGCAGGGAGCAGCAGGAGGTGCAGAGGGATGAGAACTCATCAGGAAGGAGATACTGCAAAATAACAAAAAAAAAAAAACCCCTGAATGAAACGTGAATCGCAGCTCGTTCAGAATGCAAAGAACAGATCATTCTTATTTGTTCTGGATAAGACCCACAACTCTACCTTTGTTAACTCGGTACAAAATCAACAGTCAGGGGCGTAGACAGGATTTTTTTTTTTTTCAGTTGAGGGGGCACAGCCCACAAGTTGTAGCTGTTGTCATGCTTCAGAATCACAATTGAATTTATTGCCAAGTAAGTTTGCACATACAAGCTATTGTTTAACATACTGAAGCCCCAGGTTCGCCATGCACTGGACCCCATGCAGTTTGCCTCCCAGGAGAGAGTGGGAGTTGAGGATGCTATCCTATATCTGATACACAGGGTGCATTCTCACCTGGACAAGGGAGGCAATGCTGTGAGAATCATGTTTTTTTATTTCTCTACTGCCTTCAACACCATTCAGCCACTCCTGCTGAGTGACAAACTGCTGCAGATGGGAGTAGAAACGGGATTGGTGACCTGGATAACTGACTACCTCACTGGAAGACCCCAGTTCGTTAGGCTGGGTGACCATACATCTCAGACTGTGGTCAGCAGCACGGGAGCGCCACAAGGAATGGTGCTCTCCCCAGTGTTGTTCACCTTGTATACCTCCGACTTCAGTTACAACACGAAGACCTGCCACATGCAAAAGTTCTTTGATGACACTGCTATTGTGGGGTGCATCGAGGATGGTCAGGAAGGAGAGTATAGGGGACTGGTGGAGAACTTTGTCAGATGGTGCCGGAACAACCAGTTGCAGCTGAATGTCACCAACACCAAGGAGTTGGTGGTTGACTTCAGGAGGACCACCCCACCACTGGTGCCTGTCTCTATCGAGGGGGAGATAGTGGAGACAGTCTGCACCTACAAGTACCTAGGGGTACACCTGGACAATAAACTGGACTGGGCTGCTAATTCAGAAGCACTCTACAGGAAAGGACAGAGCAGGCTCTACTTCCTCAGGAAGTTGAGATCCTTCAATGTCTGCAGCAGACTCCTGCTGATGTTCTACCAGTCTGTCATGGCTAGTGTACTGTCCTATGCTATTGCCTGCTGGGGTGGTAGCATTAGGAAGACGGAAGCTGGATGTCTAGACAGGCTGGTGAGGAAGGCTGGCTCTGTGGTGGGCATGGAACTGGAGGCTCTCACTACAACAGCTGAGAAGAGGACCCTGAGCAGACTGGACTCCATACTTGAAAATGACAGACACCCCCTGCACCAGTTTCTGGACAACCAGAGGAGCCTGTTCAGCTACAGACTCCGTGCCATCCCCTGCCAGACAGACAGACTATGGAAGTCTTTTGTCCCCAGGGCCATCCAGCTCTTTAACACCACACAGAAGGTTATAGTGATATAGGTATATAGGTTATAGTGTATTAGGTCTTTGTGTATTTTTGTGTATTTATGTATTTATGTAAGCTGACAGACACCTTAATTTCCTTCAGGATTAATAAAAGTACTCTACTCTACTCTACTACTCTACAAGGAATTTGATCTGGTGTTATTGGTGCATAAACAATAAGAAAAACAAAAGAAAAAACATTTCTGTAAGAAGTAAAAGAATCAAATAGGCAAAACTATGTTCACTGTTAAATAAATACAATGTAATCAAATGAGACTGTGCAAAAACAGGTGATTGGAGTACAGATGTAACTTTCAGTGTAGGGATCCAATCAGTACTTTGTGGTAGCTGCTGGTGGTGGTGGTGGTGGGGGGGTGCAGGGTAAGCATTCAAGCATTTTGAAACACTCAATTTCTAAAGTAGTTGTTTAATTCTGTGCTTTTCAACACTTTGAAACAGTGAACCATTTTTAACTGTTGCTTCATATCTAGTCTGCAGATAGCTCATCTGTGGGCATCACATGCTTATGCAGGTTCCCAGATTTATGTCTCGAGAAAATCCTGTCTCAGAGGTCTACAGACAATTCCTTTGACTTCATGCTTGGTTTGTGCTCTGACATGCACTGTCAACTGTGTGACCTTATGTGGAGACAGGTGCCTTTCCAAATCATGTCCAATCAACTGAATTTACCCCAGGTGGACTCCAGTTAAGCTGTGGAAACATCTCAAGGGTGATCAGTGGAAACAGGATGCACCTGAGCTCAATTTTGAGTTTCATGGCAAAAGTTGTGAATATTTAAGTATATGTAATTTCTTCTTATTTATTTATTTATTTATTTATTATTATTATTATTATTATTATTATTATTATTATTATTATTATTATTATTTATTTTTTTATTTTTTTTTATTTTTTTTTAATAAATTTGCAAAAATGTCAACTTTTTTCAGGTTGTCATTTTGGGGTGTTGTGAGTAGAAGTTTGAGACAAAAAAAAAAAAAAAAAAAATCAGCCATTATGGAATATGGCTGTAATGTAACAAAATGTGGAAAAAGTGAAGTGCTGTGAATACTTCTGGATGCACCGTACTTCAAATGCTTTGAAACAGTAAATCATTTTCTGAAGGATTTTTTCTTTTATTTATGTTATATTTGGGGAAAAAAAAGAGTAGTTTCCAAACCATGTTTAATTTAATGTTTCAATTTTTTTTTAATACCAGTCATTTTTGACACATGCATTTCATTTTGGGGTTCAGGTGTTTTGAAATGCTGAACTGTTTTTTTTTAAGTAATTACATTGACAGTTTTAAACATTTTGAAAAAGGACTGTATTTGAAACAGTTGATCTTTTTCCAAGCATTTCAAAGCCAGGAATGATCAACTAAAGCAATTGTTTCACTTGGCATTATAACTGTTTCAACGTTGTGAATCATTTTCAGAAGCAATTATTTCATTTAGTAAGAAAAAGGTTTTCACAACTACCATTTTTGATGCATGCATTTCATTTAGGATTTCAAGTATTTCAACACAGCAAGTCTTTCTCTGAAGCAATTATTTTATTTCATGTTTTGAGCATTTAGAAAGCTCAATCATTTTATGAAGCATTTGGTTCATTTAACAACTGGTTTATCTGAGGTATTTCTAAATAGTGAGTTACAATCTGAAGCAATTCATTTGACAACTGTTTATAAAATTTTGAATGAATGAATTCTCAACAGCAATTTAAAATAGAGTCAGAGGTCATTAGGGACTCTGCATTATGGGCTGTTTGCACCCATGTTTTTGTTACCTCCACCAAGGTGGTTATATTTTCAGTGCTGCTTGTCTGTTAGCAGGAGTATACAAAACTACTGAAATGATTTTCATGAAACTTGGTGCAAGGGTGGGGTATGGGCTAAGGAGCAAATCATTAACTTTGAAGTTAATCTTAATCCAATTAAAGGGGCAGAACCAGGAGTGTTTCCCCCACACACAAAATCTGCATTATCTGGATTCAAACAAAACTCACCTATTAGCACTTTACATATACTCAGTTAATTACCCCCCAAAGCTCTGCATTATTTCTTGAGAAATTCGTGAAAATGTTGGAAAATGTTCTATCTCACACTGTGAGATGTCTTTGTAATATTTACAAAGACATATAAAGATGAATTTTAAAGTGGATCCAAACAAATGGGTGGATCCAGCAGTTTTTCCAACTTTTTTTTTAATTGTGCAAGAGAATAGCTACATGTTAGACCACTGCAAGGCAAGTGTTGGTGAAAGTATGCACTCTCCAAGTGCTCTTCTAGTATTTTGTATGTATCTTGATTTTGTACTCATGTTGGAATTATTGTAAATGATGCTACTCTGTCTGGGTCTGGTAACTTGTAGCCCACAGCAATTTTCCTTAGTGGCTAATAATGTACATCTCATCTTATGAGTCATTTCACGAAGCAGGTGGTTTGGCTCAAAATATTTCTTCCATCCATGCATGTGGAATATTTTGATGTGGGGTGGGGGCTGAACATGAAATCCAACCCCTAGCTACGCCTGTGCAAAGGGTATTTAATTAGTTATTCTCATGTCTGCACCTGACCCTGTGGAGCTAACCATCTGCCGTGTAGGAGGACATCAGAAATAATCCATTCATTCATCTTATTATGGCTTTCATGCTTTGTTTCTATCAGCTGCTTATGGCGCAATTACAGCGCAATTTGTCTTGTTTCTCCCCTATATATGGATTTTTGTCACCAATGGATAATGTGTCATGAAAATGTGTGACTGGCGCCTTTATTCACAAAAACAAAGGTTTAAGAGTGAAGTTGTTTAAATGGAAAGTGAGGAATAAAGGCAGGAGCTGCGCGAGGGGGACAGAGGAGCGGAAAATGCGCAGAATGAGGGAGAAGTCCGCTGTCTTCTGCTGCACCCATCTGTTGTGAAAGTGCAGGTGGAGTCCTATTCAGTCTTCTCTGCGTGTGCGCGTGAAGAGGAGAACGGGGGTGGGGTGGGGGTGGGGGGGCAGAAATAAAGGAAGGGCAGTAGAGGAGGAGGATGAAGAGGGAGTGGAGAAATGGAAGGGGGATGGAGTGGGAGGCGAAGGGGAAGGCGGGGACTCTTGGTTTTCTCTCTCTCCCTCCTGGAGGGGATAATGGGAGAGGAGCGCATCGCAATGGCTGCCGTGTAGTAACCTCCCTGCACAATTAGCCAATCAGCGAGGTGCTCCAACAGCGGGAGGAAGCATAAAAAGAACAACATTGCAGCAGAGGCACAGAAGGAGACTGTGAGAGCAGGTAATTACGCACGAGGGGAAAAAAAAAAGGGAAAAAAGCAAAACAGCAGAAACCAGAGCACCCTCCCTCTTGGACACACCCTGCTGAGGATCACTGCCTCTCTTTCGCTCTCTCTCTTTTTTTTTCTTCTTGTGAACCATCACCCACGCCGCAAGGAGAGAAAAGGCGCTCTGTCATCACCATCATCAGCATCCAACAGAAACCCCCTTTCCCCCCACATTTTCATCCTATAGAGGACAACTACAATCCGAAAGGGCTGAGAACCCGTGGTGAAGAAAGCCCTTTTTTTTAATTTTTCTTTTTTTTTTCTTTTAATTTGGACTCCAGACGGAACATTGGGGCCATATAATTTTTTTCAAAAAGGCCGACGAACAAATATAGACTCAATCTTCAGCTTCAAGACAAGTGCAAAGCAGGACCTAGATTTCTTTGTACGTCAAGAATGGTTACTGTACGTATGACTCTATTTCTCTTCTGTGCAGCATCTTGGATAGAAGCAGTTACGCTGATTTATGTCAGTCGAATGTAATTTTAAGCAGAGCTCACTGTGCATGGATCAACTTTGCATTAGTGGTTTGTTCAGTATGCAGCACGCCATAATACGACGATAAGATAAAGTAGCGGTAATAGTGGCAATTTGCAGTCTCATACCGAGTGATGCGCCATGCCTGCTGTCATCCTCATCCGTCTTGTAACTAAACATTTGAATGCCGCAGATCGGCCATGCGTTTCGGGAAAGAAATCCGCAGGATTTGGATGATGGAGCTGGAAAAAAAAAAAAAACGCGTTGAGGCGCATGGTTCAGTGGGGGTGGGGGGCAGCAGGGGGTGGCGTGCCTTTCTTTGCTTGGTGCAGCGCGAGGATGCTGGAGATATCTGAGACAAACATGATGCCTTGGAGGCCGAGGGCCCATCCAAAGCAAAGGCAACTCGAAAGGAGCAAAAAAAGGGTCGAGTCACTTCGAGAGGAGGAGGAGGAGGAAGATTACACATCCGTTGGTTTGCATTGAATCAGACAAGAGTCCGAATTCCTCAGGGTTCTCTCGTTGCGATGCAACCGAGTAAATGGGCTGGAAACCTCAGAGAGAAAGAGAGAGGCCGCGGCGGCAACAAGGACGCGCACGGAGATCTCCATTTTACGTGCGTCTCGATGCACGAGTACAAGATGGCCCACGCGTGCGTGGCTCCTGCCTGTCGGTTTAACGGGAAAGAGCAGTGAGGAGGGAGAAATGAGCTTTGCTGTAAATGCCGACGGGGCCGAATAGGGCGTGTCTCTGCTGGGTATCGAACGAGGGCTGAGACGGGCCTATACTCCACTTTATGCCAGCGCACGTGTTTACCTGCAGCTGCATACATTAAAATTAAAATCACACGATGCAGTCAAGATTCAAATCTGTGCGGATGCTGATGCTTATAAAGGGGCATGTGAGCAGCGCAAAAATAAAATGAACGCAGGTGGAGATCGTGCGTAAAATCCAATTCCCCGATTTTGTGAACAGCTGGTTATATTTTAGTGCGCTTTTTTTGGCACAGTATTTGTCCTTTGCAGGTCTAGATAGTGTCTCATAGGCTTCCATATGGCCCGCAGTCCTCCGCTGTACTGCAGTGCCAAGAAAATAAAAGCGTTGAGTCAGAGAACCTTTCTCGGGCACTGACACAATTCAAGGACAAAGAGAGGGGAGACCATGACAGAAAAGTGATGCTGCTCTTAGAAACTCAGAAACCACACACACACACACACACACACACACACACACACACACACACACACACACACACACACACACACACACACACACACACACACACACACACACACACACACACACACACACACACACACACACACACACACACATATCCTTTCTGATGCAAACAAACAAAGCAAACACGATTTAAAAGCTTCATGGGCAGTCTGAAGCATCAAATGTAATTATATTATGTAAGCGGTGATTTGGCTCCTCTTGCCCACGTCTACATATAATTATCAGTCACAATAATAAAGAGAGGCAGGCTTATCCTTAAGACTACAATTAATGCCTGTTTTTTATTTCAGGCACCAAATGCATATCATTTTAATCAATAATTCCATTTCTCATATTTATTTTGTTGATTGTGGCAAGAACTGAGAAACAGCAGAGGATAAAAGCTGCAAAATATGTGAATCGGCTTATTTGATTTTATTCTATTTAAATTGGGACTCTCGCTGCGTTTTTTAATTGAAGCTGGCAACTGTAAGAGCCATTGTTCCCTGAGAGTCCTGCAGCCTGTGGCCACCACACAAAGCGCCACTGTTTACATTAATATTCATAGTGCTGCCATTGCCACTGCCAGAGAGAAGAGGAGGAACGGGTGGCTCTTTTGTTTGGTCGTTTCAATACGTTTATTCAGTAAAAAGACGTCCCGCATCATGAATGCCTGCACACGTTTTGCCTTTTTTAAAAAAGAAAAGAGGCAAAATGTGACAAACAGAGAAAGCTGTTGCGCGTCTCACGCCTTTATAGGGTGATAAATTAGATTTTTTTTAAATTAAATTCTGAATTGTACCCGCAACCCGATAAGCGGTTGAAAATGAGTGAGTGATGAATTCTAAATATGAATTATAATGTGCCAGGACACTGTATGAATGTAAATAGGAGAGGATGGCGACTGACGGGCCTTCGAAGCGTTTGAAAGCCACTCCCTGTTTTCAGCACCCTGGACAGCGCCCCGCATCTCTCACAAACAAGCCTGATTTGACTCCGCCAGCTTTCGACGCGGTCTGCTCCCTTTTTATCAAAGGAGCGCACATTCTGCCATCTAAAATCTTGATTTAGAAACCTTTTTTGAAACTGTTCGAAAGTGGAGACTCCTGTCGTCCTGTTGTTCTACAGCTGCCACCGCCATTCCTTAAGATGCAGAGAGTGTGGCTAATGCCCTTTGTTTGGGATAATCCTGTAATCTGTGTTATTTGGAAGGCTCATTTACACTTCAACCTTCTGATTCATGGTTTTCAGAGGCGCGGGTGGGGTGGGGTGTGAAGAATCTCGTGGATTATGTTGTAGTGTGGAGACAGGTGACATTAACAGGAAGGCGTGCTGTTATTACGAAAATGTTTATGACTTTACTAATCAGTAACACATTATATATTTGACCTGCAGCATCCTAAAATTTACAGTACTGTGCACAAGTTCTAGGCTATACAGAATTTTGGTCATGTAATGTTTGCCCCCCGTACTTTATTAGTGGGGGAAACAGAAAACCAAACCAAATGTAAGATCTAGAAAAATACATTTTTTAAAATGAAACACATTAATAATATTCTCACAAATCTCATTTTGTAATTTAAATAAAGTAAACGATTTCTTTGTAAGTGTACCACCCATTAGATGACATCGATATTAACTCTCTAATAAAATGTTTGTAAAGATTGGCTGATTTGATCTGAAATAAAACACAGTTGTGAAGCTGTATCAAATAAATTAAGTAAAAGTGAAAGATGGCCACACATTTTATTTATTAATACAATACATGGAAAAAGTAGTAAATTCAGCAAATATGCCTAAAAAATTAGAAAAACAATAAACTAACAGTTTTGTCAACATAATACATGTGACCAGTTTCCACCTTTTAAAATACATAATTTATTAGATGGCCAAATGGCATCATTTGTTTTCAGGTAGTCTCCTGCAGTTTATGAGAAACTCAGAATGTATTTACGTGTAATCATATTTCATTTTATTACTGAGAGCTCACTGGCAACTCTGTATGTTGCCATGTATCATGTGGTATGCAAAGAAAGAAAGAAAGAAAGAAAGACCAGGCTAACGTGATAGTTTCTTTAACAAAGCATAAAATACATAGTTAAATTTTAATGAAACATAAATCATTTGGACAATTCAAAATATTTTCTGTTGAACCAATGATGATGAAGAAAAAAAGAACAGAAAAAAGAAACATTATATTGTCATCAAACCTCTACTGTGCCCAAAACATTTCCACTTAATTATTTATAAATATCATAATATTTAAGTTTTTAATCTTTGTAAAAGTTTTAGACATATTAAATGTAGCCAAAAGATTTGCACAGTACTGTATTTATTTACAAATATCAGAATATTCAACAGTTTCTATCTTTGGAAATGTTTAAGATATATTGGATGTATCTAAAATATTTGCATATCAGAATATTTAACAGTTTTTAATGTTTGTAAAGGTTTTATGTATATTAAATGTACCTTAAGCACTTGCACAGTACTGTATTGATTTATAAACGCCAGAATATTTGTTTTTGTAAGCATTGCAGAGGTTTTAGGCATATTAATTGTGACTAAATCTTTTGTTCAGCAGAGTGAATGCTGTAAATGAATATGTTATCACCAACCTTTCAAAAAAGTACCTTTTTTTGTGATTGCATGCCAAATTAAAAACACTTATGATAATCTTGAAATCCAGCTGATATATTCTGGTTTTCTCTTGGTGCTCTGTGCCATGAGGCACAGCAGTGGTTTACATCGGTCTTATTTTAAGGTATAAATTAAGAATCATGTGATCCTTCTGAGCACTGTGACCTGCAATGCAGCTGGATGAATTACAACTCTGTCGGCACTTACATTAAGACGTATAATGCGTCTGTTTTGTAATTTAATAACGTACCGTGGAGGTGGTGTGTGCATGCTGAGCAGTGGATGCAGGGATGTTGTTTGTGTGCAAGTCTAGGCTCAAGTGTTTGGCAGAGGAGGCAGGCCTTCTGCTTGCGTGCTAGTCTGGGACAGAGTGTAGGCGATGCTGATGCAGTGCATTAAATATTAAGGGAGATCTCACAGACCCCCAAAATAGAAAAAGCAGTGTGGGCAAAAACTACTCCCTGAACTAGGATCTGAAAGATATTTGAAAAGCACCTTTCTTTTAAAGATGTTTTGTGGCATATTTTCAGCCTAGTTTGATGTTCAGTAAGAATTGTAGAGAGATGGAGGAGATGGAAACACTGTGCAGGCTGCATGGTAACCCTGAGTGTCTGGACACTCACTATAGCTAAGGTACATCTGTATTTTAGCTATAGTGGGTGCCTGGACACTTGCTTTTGTACAATATTAAAACAGTATTTGTTTCACATAACATTAAAAATAAGGTTTCCCTGTGTTTCAGTTGAAAAATCTTCTCCTTAGCACACGTTTATGTCTACATCCAGCTTGAGTTACTAAATTATATAACATTTACAACGGTCATTGGGGATGTGTGAGCTGCCACTCTGATTTCAGACAGTGAGTCAAGTGTGCACTAATGTGGACATATTTTATTTATTTGCTTTGAAATGCTTTTGCCATATTTGGGCCATTTGCATGCTCACGTGTCTGTTAGTCCAATGAATCACATCAAACGGTGATGCACTGGCTTAACAAATTGATATAATACAATGGCGTGACTCTACCTTTTTTGTCAACGTGTATTATATTAACACAGTTCGCAACAAAAAAATAAAAGAAAAAAGGAAATAATACTGAGCGTGCATTTTAGTTGTGCATCAAAATCCTTTGGAAACAGATTTGTGTTCTGCATTGCACTGCTTTTGTACGTCGATGTATTTGAAGTAGTTTATTTTTAGGCCGTCTTAACTCTTGTTCTCTGCTGTTTTTAGTCTGTGATGTTTAGCCTTGTCATTGAATATCAGACTAAAACACACCCCTGCTTCTCCAGAACTGTACAATATTACTGTATGAGATATCTGACCAGTTTATCTGCCCCAATACACACTGAGCTTAAAGTAAGAAAGCTATTCTGCCATCAGAAACAATGCAGCCATTGAGGGAATGTTACCTGGGCAACACAAGTTGACATGAGGCCCAAAGCAACAACACAGCCGATTATCGAGAAGATATAGAAAAGCAGATCCCTTTACAAGTGAAAAGAAGAGACAGTATGCAAAAGAGAAAATTATTTCAAAATGTGATGAACTTCATTATGGTTCTATGATCTTGCTAAATAGAAGGCACACCACATATGCAAAATATTCATGGATTTAATCTATTACTTGTTAAAGCCTTTGACTGCATTTCTGTGCTGGAAAAAAACAAATTCACATTCTGAAAAAAACAAAACAATTAGAGTAAAATTCAGCCATTTCATTTTCATTCTGTGTCCATTCCAGACTCATTAATAAACAAACAAACAAACCCAAATTATGGAGAACAAAATGCACAGCTCCCTTTGATAACAACAACAACAATAATAACAACAACAACAATAATAATAATGTAATAACAACAACAATAATAACATTATTATTATTATTATTATTATTATTATTAATAATAATAATAATAATAATAATAATAATAATAATAATAATAATAATAATAATAACATTAAGGGTTACAAGCAAGGGTTTGTTATTAATCAAATGAATAAAAATAAATTTTTCCATCAAGGGAGAAAATTCTGTAAAATCATTTTGGTTTAAACAGTTGTTGGAGGTCCATCATTACTTTGAATTATGCTGCAGTGTCATTCATATAACTTTACTGACATACAACACACACCTCTGGATAAGGTAATATGAAGTGGATGAGAGTCTACAACTCCTACTAAACTGTTGTGAAAGTGTAGTGACATGGACCCACAACAGGGGCGGTAATGAACGTACAATGGATTAAGCCAAAAAGTAACAATTTAATGTTGTGAATTGCACAACGGAATACAGACAATTGCAATTGAGGAGTACAGTCAATCATACACAAGGTGACGTGTGGGTAGGCTCGAGGATAGAAGACGTCTGTCCAGAGAAGAGCCGGATCCCACACGGCTTCCACCGCCAACGGATCTGAAGAACACCGGAGCCGCCAAGTCCTGGGTCCCAGGTGGCCACCATCTCCAGCTGTCAGACCTGGTACTGCTGGCAGAAACAGAAACAGTTAATGGTGGGTGTGTGGATACACACCCAGTAATCTCTCCGTACTCAGTTCCTCCGGGAGGGAGAACCTCCACCTCCAGAAACAATGTCATTCGTGCAGCTCCTGTTGGTCTCTTTCCTGGATGGAGTGAGAGGCGAAGAATGTCGCCCTCTCACTGTCCGCCAATCCAGCCTCCGACAGAGCCCGCAGGAACACGGCTGCACACAGAACAATATTTTAATCTCAATATAAACGCAGAGAAGGTTACCTGAGTGGTAGCTGATTTCTCGGCGGGGAGGTGGAGTTGCAATCCGGCTTTTATGGTGATGGTAGAATGAGTGACAGCTGGTGCTGTTGACGAGTGACAGCTGTCACTCTCTGTTGCTCCGACGCCCTCTCGTGCTTGAAGCCTGCACTTCAAGCAGGGCACCCTCTGGTGGTGGTGGGCCAACAGTACCTCCTCTTCAGCGGTCCACACAACAGGACCCCCCCCTCAACGGGTGCCTCCTGGCGCCCGACCAGGCTTGTCAGGGTGTCGGGTGTAGAAATCGGCCAGGAGGGCCGGGTCCAGGATGAAGCTCCTCTTCACCCAGGAGCTTTCCTCGGGTCCGTACCCCTCCCAGTCCACCAGGTGCTGGAACCCCCGACTCTTCCGACGGACGTCCAGGAGCCGACGCACAGTCCATGCCGGCTCCCCATCGATGATCCGGGCAGGAGGTGGCGCAGGTCCGGGGGTGCAGAGTGGAGAAGTGTGGTAGGGCTTGAGGCGTGACACATGGAAAACAGGATGAATCCGCAGTGAAGCTGGCAGCTTCAGCTTCACTGCGGCCGGACTGAGGACTTTCAGGATAGGAAATGGTCCGAGCGGGAACAATGGGGGCTGGTACCCCAAACACACCTCAAACAGGGAGAGGCCGGTGGCAGCTGAGACTTGGCTATTGTGGGCATACTCGATCCAGGCCAGATGGTGGCTCCAGGCCGTCGGGTGCGCAGAGGTCACGTAGCGGAGGGCCTGCTCCACGTCCTGGTTTGCCCGCTCTGCCTGTCTGTTCGTCTGAGGATGGTACCCGGACGAGAGACTCATGGTGGCTCCCAGTTCCCTGCAGAAACTCCTCCAGACTTGAGAGGAGAACTGAGGACCACGATCAGAGACGATGTTGTTAGGGATCCCATGCAGACGCATGACGTGGTGGACCAGGAGGTCTGCAGTCTCCTGGGCCGTCGGGAGCTTCGGGAGGGCCACGAAGTGGGCCGCCTTGGAGAACTGGTCCACTATCGTGAAGATGGTGGTCATGCCCTGGGACGGCGGGAGGCCCGTGATGAAGTCCAGGCCAATGTGGGACCAGGGGCGATGAGGCACCGGTAAAGGCTGGAGGAGACCTTGGGTCTTATGATGGTCTGCCTTGCCCCTGGCGCAGGTGGTACAGGCCTGGACGTAGTCCCGGACGTCGGCTTCCAAAGACGCCCACCAGAAGCGCTGCCGGACCACTGCCATGGTTCTTCGCACCCCCGGGTGGCAGGAGAGCTTGGAACCGTGACAGAAGTCCAAAACCACAGCTCTGGCCTCTGGTGGGACGTACAATCTGTCCTTCAGGCTGGTCCCTGGGTCTGGGTTCCGTGCCAGGGCCTCCCGGATGGTCTTCTCCACGTCCCAGGTGAGGGTGGCCACGACAGTGGACTCGGGCATGATGGTCTCCGTTGGGTCTGACAACTCGGCCTTGGCTTCCTCTTCGTGCACCCGGGACAGGGCGTCAGATCGTTGATTTTTAGTCCCGGGGCGGTATGTGATCTGGAAGTCAAAACGCCCGAAGAACAGTGACCAGCGGGCTTGCCTGGGGTTCAGCAGCTTGGCGGTCCGGATGTACTCCAGGTTCCGATGGTCCGTGAAAACCGTGAATGATACCGTCGCTCCCTCCAACAGGTGTCTCCACTCCTCCAGAGCCTCTTTCACCGCCAGAAGTTCCCGATTGCCGATGTCATAGTTCCTTTCAGCCGGGGTCAACCTGCGTGAAAAGTAGGCACAAGGATGGAGAACCTTATCGGACTCCCTGCTCTGGGACAGCACGGCTCCTATCCCTGAGTCAGAGGGATCCACTTCAACAATAAACTGGCGATTTGGATCAGGCTGCACCAGAACTGGTGCAGTCGAGAACTGGCGTTTCAACTCCCTAAACACGGCTTCGCACCGATCCGACCAGGTGAAGGGAACTTTAGTGGAGGTCAGGGCTGTCAGGGGGCTAACTACCTGACTGTAGCCCTTAATGAACCTCCTGTAGAAATTTGCAAAGCCGAGGAACTGTTGCAGTTTCCTACGGCTTGTTGGTTGGGGCCAATCTCTCACCGCCGCAACCTTGGCCGGATCAGGGGCGACGGAGTTGGAGGAGATTATGTACCTCAGGAAGGACAAAGAAGAGCGGTAGAACTCGCACTTCTCGCCCTTCACGAACAGCCGGTTCTCCAACAACCGCTGCAGGACTTGTCGAACATGCTTGACATGGGTCTCAGGATCCGGAGAAAAGATGAGTATATCGTCCAGATATACGAAGACAAACCGATGCAGGAAGTCCCGCAAGACGTCATTAACCAACGCTTGGAACGTCACAGGCGCACTGGTGAGGCTAAACGGCATGACCAGGTACTCAAAGTGACGTAACAGGGTGTTAAATGCCGTCTTCCACTTGTCTCCCTCCCAGATCCGAACCAGGTGATAAGCATTCCTAAGATCCAGTTTAGTGAAAATTTGGGCTCCATGCAAGGGCGTGAACACTGAATCCAACAGAGGTAACGGGTATTGGTTGCGAACCGTGATCTCGTTCAGCCCTCTGTAGTCAATGCATGGACGGAGTCCGCCGTCTTTTTTGCCCACCAAAAAGAAACCAGCACCCATCGGGGAGGTGGAGTTCCGGATCAACCCGGCAGCTAACGAGTCCCGGATATAGGTCTCCATTGATTCGCGTTCCGGACGTGAGAGGTTGTACAGCCTGCTGGACGGGTACTCAGTGCCCGGTATCAAATCAGTGGCTCCACTGCGTCACAACCCCAGACAGCCAATCAATCCGGGGATTGTGCTTTAACACCCATGGAAAACCCAAAATCACTCGGGAGGTAGAAGGTGTTACATAAAACACAATCTCCTCCCTGTGATTTCCAGACACAACCATTGTCACTGGCTGTGTCTGATGTGTGATTAGTGGAAGAAGGGTGCCATCTAGTGCCCGTACCGACAATGGTGACGGTAAGGCCGCTAGAGGGAGCCCAACCTCCTTTGCCCATCTGCTATCCAGCAGATTCCCCTCTGACCCCGTGTCCACCAGTGCTGGGGCGTGAAGGGTTAGATCCCCACTCAGGATCGTAACTGGGATGTGTGCAGATCGTCGGGGTTTCCCCGTGTGAGTATTATGACCCACCCTTAGCCCAGTCTCTAAGGACGAGTGCTGCTGTTTTGACCGTTTGGGGCAGTTTTTCTGCGTGTGCTCGGTTGAGCTGCAGAAAAAACACTCCCCACGGACCAGCCTCCTTTGTCTCTGATCTAATCTCATTTTGGTCCTGCTCGTTTCCCTAACAACGGCAGCAGGGGGAGCTGTCGTCACGTGGAGTACCCTGGCTGTGGAGCGTGGGGAAGGTGGCTCCCTTTCGGACCCGGGAGGAAGACGGACACTGTGGAGACTTTTAAATCACGTTTAAAGACTCATTTATTTTCCCTGTTTTATCATTAGTGTTATGATGTGTTTTTAATCTTGTATTCTTTTACTGCTGTCTTTCTTTTATGGTTGTTTTTATTGTGTTTTAAATTTTTAATTGTTTTTAATGTTGTGAAGCGCCTTGAGATGATTTTGTCATGAATTGGCGCTATATAAATTAATACATTTGAAATTTTGAATTTGAAGAGGGACGGCTTGTGCCTGACCATGCCCTTCGTCTCGCTCCCGTCGGTGTTCTGTTAATCGGTTGTCTAACTGTATTACCAGGTCGATAAGCCCGTCTAAATCCCATGGCTTGTCCTTCGCCACCAGGTGCTCCTTAAGGACCAGAGACAGTCCGTTTACGAAGGCGGCGCGGAGCGCAACAGCATTCCAGCCGGCTTCCACCTGGGCGGTGAGAGCCTCCATCCTCTGATTGAGAATCACATTCTGCTCGGTTACCAAGTCCAACCGAGCAGTGAAAGCGGTTATGATGTGCTGCAGCTCACCTAACACGCCTCCTGCTGGCGCCTGTGCACCTCGCTCTTCCATTGGCTGTTCAAACGATGGTTGACACCCCTCAGGATCCATGACATTGGCCGAGAAATCCTGTTGTGAAAGTGTAGTGACACGGACCCACAACAGGGGCGGTAATGAACGGACAATGGATTAAGCCAAAAAGTAACAATTTAATGTTGTGAATTGCACAACGGAATACAGACAATTGCAATTGAGGAGTACAGTCAATCATACACAAGGTGACGTGTGGGTAGGCTCGAGGATCTGAAGAACACCGGAGCCACCAAGTCCTGGGTCCCAGGTGGCCGTCGTCTCCAGCTGTCAGACCTGGTACTGCTGGCAGAACACGGCTGCACACAGAACAATATTTTAATCTCAATATAAACGCAGAGAAGGTTACCTGAGTGGTACCTGATTTCTCGGCGGGGAGGTGGAGTTGCAATCCGGCTTTTATGGTGATGGTAGAATGAGTGACAGCTGGTGCTGTTGACGAGTGACAGCTGTCACTCTCTGTTGCTTCGACGCCCTCTAGTGCTTGAAGCCCGCACTTCAAGCAGGGCGCCCTCTGGTGGTGGTGGGCCAGCAGTACCTCCTCTTCAGCGGCCCACACAACATAAAGAGGACAACACTCCATCACCGGCTGGTACCCATTTACAGCTGGGTGGACTGAGATGATGCAGTTGAAGGGTCTTGTCCAAGGACACAGACAGTTAGTGTGACTGGGAATTGAACCCCAGGTTGATACATATTGGTAGCCCAACTCCTTATACAATATAGCATGCATACAAATTAAAGTACAATACTGTAGATGCACATATTTAATAATGTCTATACACATAGTTTGTGCTGCAAGAGTTCACATGTAAAATCAGAGTTAATGTGTCATGAAAAAGAACTGAAATATAAGTTCACATCAATTTAACCTTCACCATTTTCATGCTGTTCACAAAAGGGTATGTTAGTTACTGTAACCCAACACAAGGTTAAAACAGCATAAAAACCCAACAACTTCTCTATGCTGGTTGCCAAGCAGTTAGTGCACTTGTTTCCAGAGTGGAAGGTTCCTCGCTCAAGATCAGCTTTGCCCTTTTGCCATGCAATGTGAAGTTGTGTCAGGAAGGGGCAAATAGTGTTAAACTGTGTAAACAGTGTACAACCTGTGCCAAATGAACATGTAGATCCATATTGCAGCTGCTGTGGCGACCCCCCAGTGAAAAAGAGAGAAGCCAAAAGAACTTACTATCATCTCTATAGTGGTAAATGAGCGGGTTAGTCAATCCCAGCCAGCTCAACCCAGTCTCATGGATTGCCGTGATTCAGCAGCACGAAATACGCACTAATCTATTGGTTCGTCATAAATTTGTCGAAAATTTGAATCATTTTGTGACAGGAGGACGAAAAAAAAAAAAAAACGCAAGACTGGGCTGAGCCAGCTTGTGTCAACAATAATTCAACAAAAGTAAATGCTATCTTGTGTTAACTTACCAAATTAAAATAAGTCTGATTGAAGATGAAATGACTAGTTGGTAGTTTACTCTGATACATCAGATCAATTGAAAAAGCAACTTTGTTTTGACTAATATTGGATGTATGGATGGATGGATGAGATTTATTGTCATTGTCATTACAAGTGCAAAAACAACAAGATTACGTCCACACTCAAATTGCCACACACAAGGTACAGCAACTAATCCACAATTATTACTTGTTTACCGTAATAATGGCACACATCAGAATTAAGACAACACATATACGTTTGACATTGTTTATGTGCACTAAACAGTCTGTTTTCCAAATTGAGGCAAAGTGAGTGTGTGGTAGCCGCAGCAACATGAGTCGCGCTGCCTCCAGCTTGGTGGGAACGGGGACCTGCCGCAGCTAAAACTGCGCAGCCCCCAGAGGGGAAAAGGAGTGGCGTGAGCAGTGGCCGGGATGGGGTGTGTGATGGGTGCAGGAGGGGATGTGGGGGCGCGGGGGGGGGGGGGGGGGTGGAGCATGCTTTCAGTCTTTATCTATGTGTGAGTCAGTTTCTGTCCTTGTGTACTGAAGTAAGAAAAGATAAGGAGGCAGCCGAATGTTCACCAAGGCCGTAGAGATTCTTCTGGAGGAAAACAACAGGGCATTTTGTCCTTCAGAGGCTGATAAGCCTGCCGTGTTTGTGGTTGAGCAGTGAAAAACACTTTTACAGTCTCACATGAACAATCCTTTTGCAGTTTTCAACTGCAAGGTGCGCATTTGCTCCAAGATGTTATCCAATTTGCATCTGAGTTCAAGGGCTAATGCAGTCTGAGAATGCATTGCCTTGCCCAACTCATTAATCATGACGGACAAGTGAGGGTTCGTGGTTTTGGCGGCAGCCGTCTTGCCAATTTTCCGGTAGGTCAGGGCAGCACATAAGCCAATAAGTACCAGCCCTTCTACTATGAAACCAAATATAAGTAAATCCTCAACGTCCTCCACAGAGAATGGCGCAAAGCATGTGACTCGCCACGTCTCCCAGGCATCGAGAACATAGCCTGCAGGATAGGTTCAATCTTGGCACGCAGGGTCCCCTGGCCCTGATCTTCTTGTAGAAAAGATGGTGTCAATAGTGTTCAGAGACCAGCTGATCAATTCCATGGTTAATCCAATATAGTTTTAAGAATTCACAATCTGGTGAAGTAGGGACTTTGAAGGTTGGAGCAGAGATAGAGAGAGAAGGAGGAGATGCGACTGCCCTCGCCAGAGTCCCAAGCTGAGATTATTCCATAGATATGTCTGCCACATGCAGGATGGTTAGCAGATGTTTTGACAGATTATGGAAAATTGCAAATAGCTGTGGATCAATGAACATGTAGTTTGATTGCCACCTGATGAGCATTGGGCAGGTCATGGGCTCAATGGTATGCTTTGCCCACTAGCACACATCTTCAAATTAGAGTCAACTATTAATTGAAGGTAGCAACTACAGGGACAAACTGATGCCCACCATGTAGGCATATACGGGATAAAATATACAACAGAATGGGAAAGTAAAGTCAGAATTAAAGAACTAATAGAATGTGAGACTGGGGACAGTGCCAAAACTTTTCTTCTGTACTGCAGATTAGTGAAACTTGAAATACTGTTTGTTTGAAACCTGTTTCAGAACATTGTTGTGATGTTAAACAGTGGCACCCACTGGAGAGTTCATGAATGTGCATCCACATCAAATTACAAACTTCACTAGAAAATACACAAGATTTATTGAAAAATCAACTTTGTTTTACCGATGTAATATTCCATAGATGTGTCTGCCACCTGGTGGATGGTTAGTGGAGGCTTGACAGATTATGGAAAATTGCAAACAGCTGTGGCTCAATATACATGTAGTTTGCTTGCCACCTGATGAACTTCGGGCAGGCCAAGTGCTCAATGGTATGCGCCACCTAGGACCTGTTTTAAAATTAACATCAATGAACAATTTAAGATAGCCACTGCAGTGATATACTGATGCCCACCATATAGGCAAATATGGGATGAAATATACAACAGAATGGGAGATTAAAACCAGATTAAAGAATAAATGAGGCTAGTGCCAAAAGTTTTCTTCTGTACTGCAGATTAGTGAAACTTGAAACACTGTTGTTTTGAAACCTGTTTCAGAACAATGTTGAAATATGAATCATTGGTACCTACTGGACAGTTCATGAATGTGCATGCATATCATATTCAGAATTTCATATTTAAAAGCTACAGTCAGCTCAGGGTATAGCACATCTTCATAAAATGAGCTAAAATAAACGTTTTCCTTTATTGAAACAGTTGCAGAATTTAATACAGATACTATTGGTCAATTTTCCTTGTTTGCATCAACAAGTTTCAAACTGACACTTCAAGACAAGCAGATATAGGGGATTGAATCTGATGGAAAGGTGAGGCAAAGTGGGCTAGGATATATTGTTTCTGAAGACACAAACATTTTATGACAATCCTCTTGGTGCACTTCAGAGCAAAGCTGGAGACATAAACGTAATATTGGATCAATACCCACATCCACCCCAAGAAAGACAGTTAACCACACAGCCACCTTAAAAAGGGGAAACATGTAATCCTACATTATTTCAACAAAATGCTGTAGCTCTAAATCCATTTTACATCTGTCACCTCTTTGTCCATTGGGTCACCTCTGACCTCACGAACCCCACCGTGCTCTCGCCAGCATCACAGACCACCATCGCTATTATCCATCCCTGTCTAATGATGTAACGGTGTTTGACCCTGGAAGAAAGTGTGTGTGTGGGGGGGGGGGGGGGGGAAGGAAAAAGGGACTGTGACATCTGCAGGATCAGAGGCAGGGAGCAACACAAGAGGCCGAGACGAGTAAAAGGTGGCAGGAGCTAAAACAGACTGTCTCCATTTTAGCAGTGCTGCGTGTTGCCCTTTCATTTTGACAGTGAGATACTATTTGTTTATCCATCGTTATACATGACTATTTCTACAGCTAGATCATTGATATTTGACTATGTCTCTGACCGTGATGAATCTAACTCCACCATCCTCCTCAGCAGATAATCAGCACCATGGAAACTCAGGTGTCCAATGGTCCAAGCGGAACCAGTCTGCCTAACGGCCCAGTCATTAGCACCAACGGCTCCACAGACGACAGCAAAACCAACCTGATCGTCAACTACCTGCCTCAGAACATGACCCAAGAAGAGTTTAAAAGTTTGTTTGGCAGCATCGGAGAGATTGAATCCTGCAAACTGGTCAGAGACAAGATAACAGGTATAAGGTGTTGTTTGAATGGAAGACCTGCAACGTGAAATGATTTCCGAGAGTAGATGACGCCACTCTCTGTGTTTCTGCAGGTCAGAGTTTGGGATACGGGTTTGTAAACTATGTGGATCCAAATGATGCAGACAAGGCCATCAACACGCTCAATGGACTCAAACTACAGACAAAAACAATCAAGGTAAAAAAAAAAAAAAAAAAAAAAAAAAAAGAGGCATCAATGCTAGCTGTGACAATTTGGACTGCTGACAAAAAGAAAGGAAGTAGAGATTTTGTCACGGGTGCTGAGGGAGGGGGAGCAGGGAAAGAGATGGCAACAGACGTGACAGAGGGAGGGGAGGAAAATGGGGAGGAGAAGACAGAAGGGCGTGGTGGCCTAGAACAAAGAAAGCGATAGAAAGGGTAGAACGAGGAGAGAGTGGAGGTCAGAAAGCAAGGGGCGGACATTGCGCAGAGGTTATTGTGATGGAAATGTGATTAGGAAGCCTGGCTGTGATGCACAAGGGTCAGTCCAGGTTACCCCATCTGCCTGGCGTCCGGCTAATTAGGTGGCTTCTTTGTACCAAAATCAGATGAGGAGAAAAAAAGGGGGGGGGGGGGGGCGTTATTAAACACGACTTCCTTCCATCTCCACCTTAAAACAGAAAAAGAACATCAAAGATGGAGACAACATGCAGAAATCAAATCTCAGCAAGGAGAACAGGGGATGTTCCAACAACAAATCTGATTTAACATAAAAGCACAAAAGTCCTGCATTCGGATCTTTTATATGTTCAGTTTGCACATCGTATATAAACAGAGCATCTGGAATAATTCATTATTCACTCTCAAACTCCTCAGTCATCTCAGATTTTAAAAATAGTTCCTCTAGCCAACACCAGAGGTTTTAATTTTAAAATTTTATTCTTTAAATTGATATTGAGGAAACATCAGTAGAGAGTCAAGGCTTTGAGGCGTATTGGGGGGGGGGGTAGCTCAGGGAGCAGAATGCCAATGACAGGATTAGAGGCCATATGGGCTTCAGGCACCATCTGTACTGTGGGAGCGATAGGGAGAGGGTTAATTATAGGGCAGTCTCTTCTCCCCAAATGCAGCACCCCCCCCCCCCCCCCCCCCCCGACGCCTTCAGAACACCCTAATCACTGCAGTGCACAACCCTCCTGCTCATACACAGTCTGTCATGTGCACACAAAAGACACCGGCGCTTAGTGCTGATGGATGAAGGCAGAACACCTGCACTCGTGTCAAACATACAGTATCACACACAAGCTGGAATTCACATCCGTTTTACTCATTAGGCAAAATCACATTACACAGCAAAAAGTAGCGTCTGTCAGTCCAGTCGACGTGTGTAAAATGGCTTCAGCGAGGCGTCTCGTGATGCAGTTGCAAGTGTTTGCTGTTTGCCAGTGAGGCTGTCCTCTGAGGCCTCAGAGGACAGACACAAAGGAAGGAGGGACACAGCAGCGCCTATCTCGCACAACACTCACTGTGTGTCTCTGTTCCATGCAAACACGACGCTGCAAACAATGCACTGAACTGGCACGCCCCCCCCGATTTTTGCTCCAAAATGTTGCAAAAGTAGACCAACATGCAAACACACATAAGCTAAAAAAAACAAATAACTATGCAGTTGTTAAAGCTCACATTGTATATGTTACTGGGTGTCTTAAAAAGAGATGAGAAATGTCATAGACAGAAATATCTTAAATACACTGAGGCAATGATGCTTTAAAATAAATAGTTTCAGATTGTGTCTTTAATTGGAAAGAATTTGTCCTTTGCCACACCCTCACTTCTCACAAAAAGTGGCATGTCCTTTTTTCCCCCTTCCAGATACCAAGTGGGTGTGTCACAAAGTGTTTGCACCCCTTCATTGGGTGTATGGATTTCTAAAATCTAAAAAATTAAATAATAATAAAAATAAATTTAATTTATATTGCACCTTTCTTTAATAAAAATCTCAAAGCACTAAAGGAAAATAAAATAAAACCAAGGATAAACAAGAGAATAAAAACAGAAAATCTTAAGATAAAACAGCCAGCAGAATAGAATAAAACCAAAATGGAATAAAAAGGCTATAATGCAACAGATTCAAATTATTGACACCTGTGATCAGCCTGTCTAAATAGGTATGTCTCAAGGCTTTTTTAAATGGTAAATGGACTGCATTTATATAGCTCCTTTCCCATCTGCATCAGATGCTCAAAGCGCTTTACAATTATGCCTCACATTCACCCCGATGTCAGGGTGCTGCCATACAGGGCGCTCACTACACACCGGGAGCAATAGTGAATTAAAGGCCTTGCCCAAGGTCCCTTAGTGATTTCCCAGTCAGGCGGGGATTTGAACCCATGATCTTCTGGACTCAAGCCAAACACCTTAACCACTAGACCATCACCTCCCCCAAGGAGGCTTTTTAAAACGCTTCCACAGTTTGTGGAGGCCTCAGATGGTCAGGGAGGGAGGCTAAATATGATAATTATTTAATAAAGACAACCAGTTGCAAAACTTTGTTGTTTAAATGGGAAACATACAATCAATTGTAACAATTTATTACAGTTTATAGGTCCGGTTGGCATAACTAGACTGACCAAATAGAATATTACACATAAATGTGAAATCAGCTCTTTCAGGCCTAAATTTCACTTACTGCAGAAATTCAACCTGAACAATTACAAAACTGTGGAGGTTTGAGCATATTTAACCTGCAACCTAAACAATATCTAACTATAGGGAGATTAAAAACAGATTGTGCTTGATATGATGCCATTAAGTCACTTGGGCATTTAGAAAATTCAAATATCAAGCTGAGCTGTAAAATAAAACACTTCATTACCTGATAATCTGCATCATGTGGTTTAAATATTATTACAGTCATTGCAACGGTTTCATTGTGAATGTGTTTGAGTTTAAAGGCACTTATTAATCCCATATACGACACTAGAGAGGGGCTTGATAGGGCTGTAGCCCCCAAGAATTTCAGTAACCTCACTACAAAATGACCCAAAAAGTATTTTCTATGAAATTTCTCATCACCAGTCTTTAATCTGGATCTATGGATCCATGGTTTCAATAGTATCAGTGAAATTTTGTTTATGCATTATTAGAACACATAATTTGTTTATTTTTTATTGTCTTTTTCCATCTGGATTGGTATGCTAGCACAAATTCCTTGTCAACTAACTCAGTGCAGGACCCAGAACATGGTGACATTAAGAAAAAGGAGGATAACGTTCTGAAATTCAGATTCAAGTAAAATACTGCCACCTATAGGAGAGCCACCTTGTCATTTGTTGTTAGTTAGGTAGTTTTCTAGTGTTGTACCTGTAAGTTCCCCAATTTGTTTTAAATTTGCATCTGTGTCCTTCCAGAAAGGTAATTATTATAAAATTATTATACAACTACAATTGTTTGCAGTGTTTATTTTATAATGAATGTGTGAATTAAAAGTGTTTATGTAGTAGAAATTGACTTTAAAATGACTATTCTGTACATAAACAGTGTTGACCCAGCAGTAAATAATCTGATCTAAATGTGGCCTTAAAAAGAAGGAAAAAAAAAAAAACCCCTCTTGAGTTGGCACTTGAGACAGTTGTGTAAAACGTGAATGATGAGGAATGAGCAGGAATCACAACACAGCGATCGCACGTGAAGATCCACAAGGAATCCCCTAAAACTCATTCCACTTACATCACGTTTCAGTTTATACATTTAGTTCCTTATGATTTATTTTACAGGTATCATACGCCCGGCCAAGCTCGGCTTCAATTCGCGACGCTAACCTTTATGTGAGTGGACTCCCCAAGACCATGAGCCAGAAGGACATGGAGCAGCTGTTCTCACAATACGGCCGCATCATCACATCCCGCATCCTAGTTGATCAAGTCACAGGTATAGCCTTATTTAATATCCATGCTGTCACTCAAGCCAGATTTCTCTGGATCGACTCTTCTCTACCCTGAGTTACGGCATCGAGACTGGTGGTGACAGTGACTTGATGCCAAGGTGGTTTGTTTTCTTATCTGGAGCAGGCATATCACGAGGAGTGGGCTTCATCCGGTTTGACAAGCGAAACGAAGCGGAGGAGGCCATCAAAGGTCTGAACGGGCAGAAGCCTCTAGGTGCCGCCGAGCCAATCACTGTCAAGTTCGCCAACAACCCCAGCCAGAAGACAGGCCAGGCCTTACTGACTCAACTGTACCAGACCGCCGCTCGCCGCTACACGGGCCCACTGCACCACCAGACTCAACGTTTCAGGTACTGAACCTTTACCAACCTCAGCTGAGAGTCCATCACCAGCACCAGCCTGAAGATAGTGTTGATAAAGCAACTGTTTTACAGGTGCCTTAACAAACAGTTCGATCAACTCAACAACCCGCTAATTACATTTCAGTTACAGTTAAAGGGGGCGTGTTATGCAAAATTTTTTTACTTGACCTTGCACATTTAAGTATGGCTGAGAGTTCACATTAGGGATGCTGGAAGACAGTCAGAGCTGGGGGTGCTGAGAGACCATATTTAATATTTGTATTTAAAGCTGCACAGCAAGGCAACATTTGCGATTTTTGTAGTTTTAGTGCAATTTACCTTAACCTCGTGAGCCAGAACCATTCATCACTCTGCAAATAAATTTGTTAAATCTCAAACTAATTCTGAGTTTGTGAATTAGTCTGTCTGTGCCAGCCTAATTTTAGCCTGGCACAGACAGCAAACCTGAAAACCTAACTGAGCATAGCATATTCAGCTATGTACAGATATCAGCAACAACAACAACATCATTATCATCTTATATAGGCAGCACAGTGGGTTAGTGGTTAGCACTGTTGCCTCATAGCAAAAAGGTCATGGGATCAATTCCCACCTGTGGCCTTTCTGTGTGGAGTTTGCTTGCTCTCCCCGTGTTTGTGTGGGTTCCCTCCGGGTGCTCCGGCTTTCTACCACAGCCAAAGACATGCAGTGAATTGGAAACTTTAAACTGTGTGTAGGTGTGAATGTGTTTGTTTGTCTATATGTGGCCCTGTGACAGACTGGCATCATGTCCAGGGTGTAGCCTGCCTCACTCCCTATGACTGATGGGATAGGCTCCAGCCCCGCTGTGACCCTTAATTAGATTAAGCGGGTATACAAAATGGGTGGATGGATAGATTTTGTTTATATAGCATTCAAAGTACTTTACATACCAAAACACAATCAAAACAACACACTACCACTAGCAAATAATTAAAATTAAAACAAAAAGAGTACATACGTAAAAACATATGTATGTAAAAACAGACTAAACAAAATAACTCCAACAATTGTAGGCAGCTGAGTCTGCAGGTTTTCTCCTCATCAGATCCAGTGTATATGGACAACAACAAGACAAAACAAGAAATAACTCAACTTATTAAATCATATCATTAACATGTCATATAGGGCATCTTCCAAAATGGATGAAATTCAGTTTTTCCCTCAAAATTCTACACACAACACCCCATAATGGCAATGTGGCAAAAGAATTGTCTGTAGACCTCTGAGACAGGATTGTCTCGAGGCACGAATCTGGGGAAGGGTACAGAAACATTTCTGCTGCTTTGAAGGTCCCAATGAGCACAGTGGCCTCCATCATCCATAAATGGAAGAAGTTGGGATCAGGGAGGTGACCAAGAACCCAATGGTCACTTTGTCAGAGCTCCAATATTCCTCTGTGGAGAGAGGAGAACCTTCCAGAAGGTCAACCATCTCTGCAGCAATCCACCAATCAGACCTGTATAGTTGAGTGGCCAGATGGAAGCCACTCCTTAGTAAAAGACACATGGCAGCCCATCTGGAGTTTGCCAAAAGGCACCTGAAGGACTCTCAGACCATGAGAAAGAAAATTCTCTGGTCTGATGAGACAAACATTGAACTCTTTGGCATGAATGCCAGGCATCATGTTTGGAGCAAAAGAAGCACCATCTCTACAGTGAAGCATGGTGGTGGCAGCATCATGCTGTGGGGATGTTTTTCAGTGGCAGGAACTGGGAGACTAGTGAGGATTGAGGGATGAATGCAGCAAAGTACAGAGACATCCTGGATGAAAACCTGCTCCAGAGTGCTCTTGACCTGATTCTATGAATGTGCAGGCCAAAGTTCTCCTGTGATAAGCAAAATTTAAGAGAGAAGCAGTTAACTTGAGACTTCTGTGACATACGTAAAGGAAGTCAATACCTGGATTTTTATTTTGTTCCATGAGACACACCCAAATCTGCACAGTTTGCGGGAGAGAGACCCCTCTGTGAAGGCAGAGAGGGTGTGGTCAGCAGCTGCTTCTTTCTATTTAAAGCAACAGGCACAAAAACAGAAAAAGGTCATTTCTGAAAGAGCAGAATAGTATCCATTAGGGATGGGATGACTATTCTTAATCGTCGACTACGACTAGCAAACATCCAAGTCGTCAGTTATTTTTTATTAGTCGTCTAGTCGAAAGCCATTTATTAAGTTCATTTAACTCTTAAAAGAATAGACCTGCTGGAGCTGCCAGTGAAGAAAGTGTGTGAACCTTGGCAGGTGAATTTGGCAGCTCAAACGGGTCGTCTATGCCTAGTAAATGAATGCAGTATTGTCATTTTGTGCTTATATTTGTTCAAATAAATATCGCATTTGAGTTTCGCCATGAAGATTCAAAATTGGCTTAATTCATTCAATGTCAAATTTAGTTGCCGAATAGTCGATTAGTTGATGACTAATGGTACCTGACTAGTTGACTAATGATTTTCATTAGTCATCTCAGCCCTAGTATCTATCACCTTCATGTATGTATATGGGATATTTCTGGCACCTAATGTCTACGCTACTATCCAGAAAATGTTTTTTATATTACCCCTTCAAATGTGTTAAAAAATCCCTCTTAGTAGGACATGGATTATTATTAGTAGGTTGACAAAAGACAAAAACAGAAAAAACGAGAAGTAGCCAGCTAGCTAGATAGCTAGATCACACTATCTAGCTAGTTAGCACCATACATCAAGTCAACTAGGAGGTTTTTTTTCCCCAAAAACAAGCCTCTCGCTAGTTCAATGTCCACAAGAAAGTACATGAGACTCGTTATGAATTAAGAAAATGACAGATGTTTTCGAAATAGATCCAAAATGTCTGTCAAATTGAAATTAGTCATACTTTAGTGGAAGTTTTGAATCGTTACAGAACTGTAAAAGAATAATTAAGGGTGATGCAGTGATTGTGCTGGAACAAAGCAATTTTACATGTTATACTACTGATTGTGGACATTCTTTCTTTAAAGTGGCTGTAATATACAGAATGTGTCAAATATCTATAGGCAATTGAGAATAATTTCAGCTGACAGTGGGTTCAAGGTGACATTCACAGGACTATTGGCAGTGTACTGCGATGAAGGACGCCCTCTGGAGGCCCGCTGGTGAAGGCGCTACAACTTAACTCAACCGCCCCTCCCCCTCTGCCCCCCCACTCCCCCACCCACCCCTTTCTTCTTCCTTGTAGAGGTCACAACTAACTTCTGCATCCCCTTCATTCTCCTTCTTGCATTGCAGACTCGACAATTTACTAAACGCCGGCTACGGAGTCAAGAGGTAAATGCAAAACCCCCCCCAAAAAAACAAGAAAAGAAAAAAAAAAAAGAAAAGAAAATGGTGTACTTTCAAAAGCAACCACGCCTAACAAATAAAATCTCAAACAAAGTGCCCGGAATACCACCTGCTGACTGTTTCTGGAAATCAGATACCATTCTCAAAATTCCCCATTCTTAGTGCCATTGGTGGGCACAAGTCAGCTAATTAGCTAACTGAGTGATGCTAAGTTTTTATTAGTGGGTTAGCGTTTCAGCGAACTTTGAAAATCAATGGCTTCCACTAAATTTAGTTATGCCAACTTTAAGCCAGCGAACTTTTTAAAAATAAAGTTTAATGTTCAAAAATGCTTGTAAACCCTAAAATCCTTCACATTTTTTTCCTGTTGGAGCTTTTAATTCAACAAGGGAAATCAACACATCACGCCAAGGCAACAAGCATCACCTTGAGGAGATGGAGAAGCAGGACATCAATACATTAAATAGCTTATTACAATTATTTTTCATGTGTATTTTTATTTGTGTAATACTCTGTACTGTGAATAAAAACATATGTTGAATGGAAACTATTGTTCAATTTCATTTGTTCGAGGAATCATCATCTTGATGAACATCTGATCTTCCACGCGAAACCATTTAACTATGTTAATTGGAATGGACACTCCCTTTTCAGCAGTACAGACAGCGACGTACACAGACCTCCACCAGTGCTAAGTGTTGAATAGTGAATGTAAACACAACACATATTATGATGTGGCCCACATCACCAATAAAATTGCTGATTTCATTACTATCTATTCATCAGATTCCCTCGTAATATGTCTTTATGTTAAGCTCATGCTTTGAATAATTAATAATGACTATAACTATTATTTCAGTGAAGTGAAATGTCTGAATGATGAAAAATTCAAAATAAATTGGATAATGAGTTACATACTAATTTAATTAGCTATCACAGTACTTTGATCAGTTGAAATTAATTACCGCCAGTCAATTTCAGTCAAGGTAATCTGCTCAGTTTCTTATAAATCACCTAGATGTGACACTAGTATTATGTTTGTGCGCTATAATTTACCTCTAGAAGTCTGGTTTGATTCGAATAATTACGGTGATAGGTGCTGCTCTTGTTTGGACATCATGCTAGAACACCTTTGATATTTTGTCAACATTATATTTATTTGAGTTTTGTGACAGCATCTCATAAAACATTACTCTTACAGATTTAAACAATCACCATAGGCAGTCGCGCAGTTTGGCAAACATATGCATGAAATTTCCTAATTCACATTAAACGTAAATTTCTGTAATTGATTGTGTCGTCTCCTTGCTTAAATGCGCAAATCTTTACAAATGTGTATCGGTATACTTTTAGGTTAACATTTTGGAAGAAAAAGTTAAGTTATCTTAATGGGGAGCCCAGGAAATCTGGTTTTGTATTTAAGGAGGCATTTCAGAGCTTTTCAATGCAGACTGCAGGCTTACTTGTAGTTCCTAGGGTTTGTAAGAGTAGAATGGGAGGCAGAGCCTTCAGCTTTCAGGCTCCTCTCCTGTGGAACCTGCTCCCAATTCAGATCAGGGAGACAGACACCCTCTCTACTTTTAAGATTAGGCTTAAAACTTTCCTTTTTGCTAAAGCTTATAGTTAGGGCTGGATCAGGTGACCCTGAACCATCCCTTAGTTATGCTGCTATAGACGTAGACTGCTGGGGGGTTCCCATGATGCACTGTTTCTTTCTCTTTTTGCTCTGTATGCACCACTCTGCATTTAATCATTAGTGATCGATCTCTGCTCCCCTCCACAGCATGTCTTTTTCCTGGTTCTCTCCCTCAGCCCCAACCAGTCCCAGCAGAAGACTGCCCCTCCCTGAGCCTGGTTCTGCTGGAGGTTTCTTCCTGTTAAAAGGAGTTTTTCCTTCCCACTGTAGCCAAGTGCTTGCTCACAGGGGGTCGTTTTGACCGTTGGGGTTTTACATCATTATTGTATGGCCTTGCCTTACAATATAAAGCGCCTTGGGGCAACTGTTTGTTGTGATTTGGCGCTATATAAAAAAAAAATTGATTGATTGATTGATTGATTTAAAAAAAACCTTTTATATTATTTTCATATAATATATAAAAATAGAGCATGTTGGCCCAGTTGTAAAAATCCATTTTGGTTAATTCACCATCATTTCGTTTAGCTACCCACCTGTGATATTAGCCAGAATATTATGTTGTGGTCTAGAACTAAATATCACATATGATGTCACATATTGCGCTCAATAATTTGACTTTAACCACGTGAAATTCTTGTTCAACATTTAGCAATGATGGTTCTGCTGTATGCCTGAAAACTGCATCTGACCATTCCTTTAATATATCTCAGTATATGAAACCTTTTTGGAACATCTATGTACATGCTAAAATTCCAGCTCTTTAGGTCTGTTTTTTTTTTTTTTTTTTTCGAGATTTTAGAGTAAAAATAACCAAGCCAAAGCTAAGTGCATATAATAAAAGTTAGCAGTTAGCATTTAGCTGAACCTTCAGCTAAATGTTTTATAGAGTTTATCAGTTTAGCGCAGTGAGCGGATTAGTGATGCTAACTTTTAGGCTAGCTGTGCCCACCACCACTTAGCGCCTGTCTAATGTAGAAACACACCACAAAACAACTATCAGTAATCAAAAACAAATCTGTATTCTAAAAGCAGGGTATTCTGGGAAAGCATTGTTTAACATTTTTGTCCTTTTGATTTAAGTATTAGAAATAAAATCTATGTATTTATTTATGAACTAACATTGTCAGTTTCTGTTGCTTTAATGTCCCCTTTTTTTTCCACCAGCATGGACATGCCAGATTGCGTTTCCGTCTCCTCTGTTGCTCCAGTTTTTGTATGATTTGATTGATTTGCTTTTCATCCCTCTCTAGGTTTCTGTGTTTTGTTCAATAGTGTGATTTCTGTTGGACATTGTAATTCATGTTGTTGAATTCTTACAGAGCCTTTGGTGGCAGAGAAAAATGACATAAATATGCAGATTGTGCAGGTTTTGTGTTTTAGTTTGGAGCCATTGTGGTGCCCATACATATTTACTTGGTGTACAGCAGAGGGGATGGAGATGGGTCCTCTGACTCCATGCCCAACTACATTATTATTGTTATTATCATTATTTTTCCATCAGACACAGTATAAATCACTGAATGCTGTGTGGAACTTCAGAATGACACCCATGGTAGCTCTCCTACTCTCTTCCCCAGATTCTCCCCCATCACAATTGACAGCATGACCAGTCTGGCTGGCGTCAATCTTACCGGGCCAACCGGCGCTGGCTGGTGCATCTTTGTATACAACCTGTCCCCAGAGGCGGACGAGAGCGTCCTGTGGCAGCTCTTCGGGCCCTTCGGTGCAGTTACTAATGTCAAGGTCATCCGTGACTTCACCACCAACAAATGTAAGGGCTTTGGGTTCGTCACCATGACCAACTACGACGAGGCTGCAATGGCTATCGCTAGCCTCAACGGCTACCGTCTAGGTGACCGCGTGCTGCAGGTTTCCTTCAAGACCAGCAAGCAACACAAGGCCTGAGAGAAAAGCTGCTGTTGCCAGCTCCTTCAACCTGCAGGGAGCGCTCTCGCGCCCCCCCTGCGCCATCATTCAACATGGGCCTGGACTGAGTCTTTCTCCAAGTCTCTCACAGAAATTCATAATATATTACTGCAAACACAGACATGCAGGTGCACAGACACAAACACACACAGGTGCACGTATAGCCGAACATATCCACGCGCAAGCATACACGAGTCCCACGTGCAAACACAGAACACACTAATGGAGTTTGTCCATTCTCTTTCCACAACACGCTAGTCCTCGCCTGTATTTGCCTGGATTGAATTAGAAGGGGCGTGTAGCTAGTTTGTTGGGTAGAGCTCAGAGCAATCTATTTAGGAGACAGTCTAACGAATGTGACAGAGAATGTGTATGGAGTGCTTTGGTTGAATTCAGGCAAATAGCGACACCACATGAAAACGATCAAAAATCGAAATGAACAAATATGTGCAATTTACCCAAACTCTAACCCCAACATCTCATGTTATCTTGCTGGAGAAGATGTAGTCAGTTTTTTGTTTTTACACTTGGGCATTTTGAATCAGTGAGGTTTTTTTTTAAGATCAAAGAAAATGAAATTTTAATAACAGTGTTCTCTTATTTACATCTATTAAAATATAACTATATATTCAATATTTAAGGTCGTTATAATAGCCAAATATGTAAGCATTTTCTAGAAACTTTGACTACTGTTTCTTGACCTGCATTAGGCGACGCCTAGTGTGATGGCGGTTTCTCGACCGTAAACGAGCATGTTAGCTCAGATCCACAATCATTTAGATTGACTAAATGAATACTGGATACAGAAATGAGTAGTCAGAAAGCCATCAGAATCACTCTTTCCTTCACAACACAGTCTCACACCAAACAACACAATAGTGCACATATCTATCACAAAGACACATTTCAATCATTACACCTATTTAGTTAAATATGTCCCTGTATTTTCACACAGTTTTCTTTCCTCTCTCTGTTTGTTTGAAGAAAAAATAAACCTACACAAGCAGACCGTCTATGAACTTAGAGCAGAGTTGCAGTGCTGCCATGGTGATTGTGATATTAGCAAGCGTCTGATTGGTGAGAGTGATAAGTGCAAAGGGGAACCAGTTTCACCATAACATACCTGCGTCAAAGAAAAATACCGGTGTTTTAACGCATTTTGCATCACCTCTTCGTCCTTATGTTATATTACCTGCATGTGCAAGCCACGATTTAGTGTAAGAGCCCTAGAAATGAAGGCAAAGGTAAGCAGCGCACGTGTTTTTGCAGTTCTGTTTGGGTGTAACCATATTTGCTTGCCTCGATGGCTTGTGGCTTCAGATTGCAATAGAATACTGGAAGCAGAATCAACAATTTTGCATTGACAAGGATGCACAACCCAGTGCCTGGTCTAGACAGGTCTAGATTGGTCACGAGAGGTCTGCAGATGAACCCCCCCCACCCCGAAGAGCACCGGTATTATTCTACAGTCTAATGCACAGGCATAACCATGAAAAGGAAGTGAGGTCAAAGTTTTAGAGTTCAGTGGAATCTACGTGTCCATGCAAATTTGGAGGACTGCGGTTCCTGTGCCTGAGCGATGACCAGTTTATCACAGATCCCAATCCCAAATTCTACTCGGTTTATATTTATAGCACCTCACATCCTTCCCAGAAAATTTTAACTCATGCCCTCCCTGAAAGACAATAGTACATCAAGCTTTCAAATAAGTGTCACAATTATATTTCTGCTTACAATAAAAACTATTTATTTGCTCCAGACCTGTTTGGCACTACCACCAAAATAGCATTTCTCAAAAATATCCCCAACCCAAATGCATGGAAATTATTTATTCCACCCTTGATGAAACATCAAGACCAACCTGTCTCGCTGAAATATCTGTTCGCGAACAGACTCATGATTTTCCACGGGGAGCGTGAATGTCTTTTAATATCGAGACATCTGCACATAATAGATTAAATAAGGTCGACTATATTCGACATTTTTGCTTTTGCTTTTCTAAATGATGCTGTGTTAGCCAAAGAGAGTGCTCTCTTTGAAAGGATTACATTAGAGATAAATCTATTTTTATACATACAAAGGAACAAGACCTTGTGCTGAATTTTTACAGATTCTTAAGCTTGGAAAAATTGGAACATCGCATGACTTTATTTTAAGCCCTCTGATCTTTGCAGAGCAAGAGGGAAGAAGCAATGCGGTGCATGGGTGGGGATAAAGGGAGGGGGTGAAGGAACATTCATGTAAACGTGACCATTACACCACACGAAAATGACCGAAAACCAACTTAATAAGAACAAACCTGATGTAAGACAGTAAAATTAATCATCTGTGGGTATAACCCGACAGACATCTGTAGTTCTGAGTGCATGGAGACACGTGCACCTGTTGTCCTGAAGTTGTGTACAGTGTTGGTTTAATGGCGGTGCATAGAAGTGAAGTTGTTTGACTTGAGAATCCCAGACAAAACCCCAGTGACACAGACTTGCTGTCCGGTTGAAAAAAGCTCAGCTGCTTGCAAATTAAAGGTTCTAATCCAAAATGGAACAGTGGTGCAGATTTCTAAGAAAAACTGAGCTTGAGTCTTAATGATTAGATTAGTTGTTTTTTTTTGCCAAAGAATTTCTTTGCAAGTCTGCACCATGAAGGGTAAATTAAACCCATCGATATTATTCCCTGAATTACTGCTGTACAAATGTGTTATGTATGGAAGAGGGACCCTTTACAACTTTTGTTATCATCATTACTTTTGAATGCCTAAGTTGTGCTTACCAGTTTGTAAATGCTAAAATCGTTAAACTGAACAGCTGCAAGCAATCCATGAATATAAATATTTGCATAAAGATTCAAAATTGCATAAATATTTGCATAAATATTTCCATAAACATAAATATTTGCACACATTTCACAAAGATGTCGAATGATGTCTGAAAACAGACATATCGAAAATATATTTTAATGAATCAGTTCATCTCATATTCAGGCTCACCTTTGTTTCAAATATAGCACCATTTGATTAGACTCACACTGTTTCAGCCCCCCCCCCCAATATAATTGATATTACACAGTTCTGGGCGCAGCTAACCGCTAATCCGCCAACTGAAAATTTAATTGTGATCATGTTAAACTGAAAAAATATTTAGCTAATGCTAGCAATAATTTTGATTTGGCTTGGTTGTAGTTGTTGTTCTAAAACACAGACCCAAAGAGCTGAAATGTTAATTTGCTGAATCATAAACATGGAGGTTCCCGCAAAGGTTTAGCATGCCAAGATCAGATGATGGTCAAGATATACATAAATAATTAAATTAACAAATGAAATTAATCAACTTCCATTATAGTTTCTTCAGAGTACAGCAAGTATTGAACAAATAAAAAGTATAAAGCCTCCTGCACCTAAATCTCCTCCATGCAATAGCTTATTTTTGTGCAATGTCAGTTTGGCTTATTGGATTAGTAGCTCCAACAAGAACAAACATGACTTTTGTGTTTACAAATGTTTTTTCCCATTAAACTTTATTTCAAAATATTTTAGCTGGCTTTAAAACAAGCAGAACTAAATTTTGTGGAAGCTAATTGGCCTGCTAATGCTTTTACAAGATAGCTGAAAAGCTAATCTGCAAAAGTTAGCTTCACTGTTAGCTGGTTAGCTGAGCCCACCACTGGCATTACTATACAGAATGAATGCTGCTGCCATGTCCAGATACAAAATTGATTTATATAGTTTCAATTCGTTAACGGTAAAAATAAATAAATATAAATAAATAAAAACAGTAGGAGTGCTGCAACCAGTGGTGGATGTTTGGAACCACCAAGACTTGCCCTGCCATGTTCAACGTAGTACAGTAGACGAGGAGCCAAACCCATAGTCTGAAATGACGCTTCAAACACCTTAATGACGTCCCCGTAGTGTACAGCAGAGAGCTGAGGATCGTGGCAGGAAACAGTACTACACTGCTTGAGCAACAACAGTAATCACTTGAAAAGACAAAAAAAAAAAAAAAAAGACTTTCCTATGGAACAGTAAGTGCAATGCGCTTTGTTTTTATATTGAGTGAGAACAAATAATATATATATTTTTTGAAGAAAAAAAATAAACGTCACACTGAAATGGTTCGCAGAACAGCGAAAGGAGCAAACGTTCATGCAAAAAGATGATAAATGAGCAGATTCGCTAGCAGACAAGTGACGAGAGCTCTGCAGATTCCCGCAATCACTCCCTGGGACACGTGTGCTCTGACCGCGCGAGCTCTGACAAACTGCACATTTGGCTGACGTCCTTGAACGGAATACTCTCTAATATATTGTCAGTTACAGCCCACATCAAATTCAAATACCATTTTCCTCCTTGTAATTTATCAATTTTATTTACATATCAAGACTCATTTGTTAAATTAGCGTATTTGTGTTGTTGATGTTGCCATAGAGAACACACATGGGTCAAAGATTGCTTGGATGCATTGATTGGGTACAGTTTGTTATTTCCCTTCCATTATTTAATTAGTTGCAGTTTTTACAGTGTATGCAGATTTTAGAATTAGTTAGATTTTGCTTTTCTTTTCTCTCAATCAAACTGTGTTCGATTGTGTTTGTAAAAGTCTGTGGTAGCTTTTGTTGCAACATAAAATAATTTAAAGAGGAAAAAAAAAATCCAAAATAGCGCCAACAAACTTGTATTATTTGGGCGACTTTTAAGCTTGTAGTTTTAACTTATTGTTAACTTAAAAACTATTTATTATTCTTATTATTATTGCCTCGTATGAAGTATGTTTTGTGTATATTTATGGTTTATTTCATTATATTTGCAAGTTTAAAAGATTTTAAGTTTGCCAAAATTGTGGTTACATCATTTTGTTTCTTAAAAAGGGGGACAAATAGAAAAACAGCTTTAGAAGTACGATTTGGATAAGTTCTCCATAGTCAAAGAATGCACTGCTATATTTAACTAATTGACGTGTATAAACATACATGCTGTGTGCTAGATGTTATGCCTTTACTGCCTGTGTTCTGTTTGTCTTGTTAAATGAAAATCTTTTAATTATTTAATCTAATCACAGTCTTGTTTTTCCAACCACTCAAACCCACGACACACAAGACGCTCCCGTAGAGAGGCGGCGGCCCTTTTGGTGGCACAGCAACAAGTCAAGAAAATAGGGTAACGTCCAAGGTTTGATGCTTATACAAGATGTTTTCCTGTTGCTGACTGGTAGATCTTAAAAAGAAAAAAGATTGCAATGGTACTCATTTATGGAAAATAATACACATATCTATAACAATCTGCCTTTTTGTAGAAAAAACATGTTTAATTAAGTGAAAAAGTGGGCCAAGAGCACCGTCAATCGATTCTGAATTCAGAACAGCTTCAGGAAGGCTTTCTTGGGAGCCTCTCGGGTAATAAAGGGGCGAGTGGGCCTTGTGTTTTTCAACCAACCGTATTTTTGTGTCTATTTATTTAAGAGAGGGGCCGCAGTAACTTAGTGATGTTTTTTCTTACATATTTCCTGGAATTGTAGAACAAATCAAAAAGATGAAAAATTATCAAAACAGTTCTGACACCAACGTCAGTCGAAGAAATATTAAATCTCATACTTCCAAACATGACCAAATGAACAATGACAAAACTTTAAAATGAAGAACAAGAAGGAAAAAAAAAGCCTTTCAGTTTAGTCTAGGATATTTATTACTGGGATTTCAGCTGAAGATGCTTGAAGACTTTTTTCATGGAATTGTTTAATTATTTGTACTTTACATGCCAGAAAAAAAAAAATAAAAGCTACAAATATGAATGACTTGTGTTTATTGCTGTCAACACTACAAACTTTAAGTACATTCTGTTCTAATGCTTGCATTCATGGTGCAGTTCAATTCAATTTATTTCATTTATATAGCATCAAGCACACAGGCGACAGTGGTAAGGAAAATCTTCCTCTGATGATACTGAGAAAGAAATCTCAAGCAGGCCAGACTCAAAGGGGTGACCCTCTGCTTAGGCCATTTTAACACTTTGGGTACATTTGGGCCAATAATTATTTGGACAATCACTTTTTAATCGACATGACTGCAGTAAATTTGGAACAAATAGTGCAGCAAATAACTGAAACAATACTTGACATGGTGATACAAGCACCAAATCCAGCACAAATTCTCCTTAGACATTGCTCTTTTGAAAAAAACCAACGGGCCACTTGAATTTTCAGTAGGCGGCCACGTAGGGGTCAATTGAAGAATTACACAGGGGTTAAAATATAAAAATGCTCCAATACCACATTATTTGTCTGATCATAAAGATTCCAAAAAGGTATAGTTTGGACTATCTATGACTGAATGTTATGGAGTTATGGGGTAAAAACCTTAAGAATGGTGAATTAAGAAAGGTCAATTTCAGTTTATACAGGGGTCAAAAGTTAAAGTTGCTCCAATTTTAGTAAAAAATGGTGCAAACTGTTGATTGAGCTACTTGGATTAATAAATGGAATAGTTTTGACTGTGCTGATTGCTTGGACTCTAAAGTAAAGGTCAAATAATGTTGACGTCCATTGAATTCTATTACATGTGACATATATATTCACTGTGTAGTGTGTAGATCTGCACATATCATCCTCTTCAATGTTCTGTCAGGAGTTGCCAAATTTCCTGCAGCTGCATGCCTCCATGCATCGCATGTTATTTTTCCTACAGCTGCCTTTAATGAGGCACCCCTTGATACAACCACAGGACGTGATCTCCCTGCAAGTTTTTGGAATAGGTGGCTGAGAGTAGACGTGGCACATCCACATGCATCCATTCCATATGGGTCACTGGTGGCAGATGAGCTTGGTTCCAGACAGTAGCTTGTGATCTCACATGAGGATGGTGGCAGTGTCTTGTGCATGACCTATACAAAACCACATCACTCTTGCTTTGTTACATGTATCAACCTCAGGCAAACCAGGGCAGCACAGTGGATTAGTGGTTAGTGCTGTTGCCTCAGCATGGGATCGATTCCCACCAGTGGCCTTTCTGTGTGGTTTGCATGTTCTCCCCGTGTTTGCGTGAGTTTCCTCCGGGTGCTCCGGTTTCCTCCGGGTGCTCCGGTTTCCTCCGACATTTAAAGACATGCAGGTTAGGTCAGTAGGAAACTTTATAATTGTCCAGGTCTCCCTTGCAAAAGAGATCTTGATCTCATTGGGACTAATATGGTTAAATAAAGGTTATAAAATACATCTTATAGGTGAACGTCTCAGTCAACCTCAGTATGTCTTCTGTTAGAGGGTCCTTTCTATTCAAGAAGATCAATGTGATGATTGAACACCTGCAGGCTGTTTTCTTACTGTGGCTACTGAAGTGAAACACACTATCACAGCCAATAACAGGATGGAAGGCAAGTAATGTGTTAATTAATGCAATTTAATTAATACGTGTGAATTTCATGCATGAATGTGCCAGCCTTCATATAAAGATATGCACATTCCTTTTTTGTCATAGTGTGCCAAAAGTTAAAAGAAGCATGTCTGTATCTCATCCTATTTGTTTTCATGTGAGCATGGATGGAGTGTAAAATCAGCTGTCATGTCATGGTCAGCCTGTAGAGAGAAGATGGCGAGATTCAGATGTGATACATAACAGTGCTCACCTCGGAAAATCCACCCGACACTACAATCCCTGGTTCCCCTTTTGGGCTGTGTGTATTCAGATGGTTTGACAGGAAAAGAGCAAAATCTGCTTTATTATCCTTAACTGTCAAAAAGTTGGACCAGTCTTTTGGGAAAGCCACTGACTCCCTTTCAGTTTTGTGTTGTACTGGTTGGTGGCGCTGTTTTTGTTTAATCCTTGTACCTGATTTGATTGTTTTTGGTACCTGTCAAAGACAACATCGACCCATCATACACCCATCTTGTGTACTGTGTTGGAAAACATGCGGGCAGGTTAGCTGGCTAGCATCATTTTAATAGTAAATGGACTGCATTTATATAGTGCTTTTCCATCTGCATCAGTTGCTCAAAGCACTTTACAATAATGCCTCACATTAGGGTGCCACTCACTATTATGGCCAAAAAAATTTTCAACTTTTTCCAGGTCCCACACCCTAATTTTTTTCCTTTTATGAAGCATATTAACTGCTACAAGTTTCATTCAGATATGTGGATATTTACAGGCAGCTCAATGGACTGATATGTTTCACATACAACCCCTGGCAAAAATTATGGAATCACCGTCCTCGGAGGATGTTCATTCAGTTGTTTAATTTTGTAGAAAAAAAGCAGATCACAGACATGACACAAAACTAAAGTCATTTCAAATGGCAACTTTCTGGCTTTAAGAAACACTATAAGAAATCAAGAAAAAAAGATTGTGGCAGTCAGTAACAGTTACTTTTTTAGACCAAGCAGAGGAAAAAAAAATATGGAATCACTCAATTCTGAGGAAAAAATTATGGAATCACCCTGTAAATTTTCATCCCCCAAATTAACACCTGCATCAAATCAGATCTGCTCATTGACATTGACCCTATGTGTCTTTTTGCAAGGAATGTTTTTGCAGTTTTTGCTCTATGGCAAGATGCATTATCATCTTGAAAAATGATTTCATCATCCCCAAACATCCTTTCAATTGTCCAAAATATCAACATAAACTTGTCCATTTATTGATGATGTAATGACAGCCATCTCCCCAGTGCCTTTACCTGACATGCAGCCCCATATCATCAATGACTGTGGAAATGTACATGTTCTCTTCAGGCCGTCATCTTTATAAATCTCATTGGAAAGGCACTAAACAAAAGTTCCAGCATCATCACCTTGCCCAATGCAGATTCGAGATTCATCACTGAATATGACTTTCATCCAGTCATCCACAGTCCACAATTGCTTTTCCTTAGCCCATTGTAACCTTGTTTTTTTCTGTTTAGGTGTTAATGATGCCTTTCGTTTAGCTTTTCTGTATGTAAATCCCATTTCCTTTAGGCGGTTTCTTACAGTTCAGTCACAGACGTTGACTCCAGTTTCCTCCCATTCGTTCCTCATTTGTTTTGTTGTACATTTTTCGATTTTTGAGACATATTGCTTTAAGTTTTCTGTCTTGACGCTTTGATGTCTTCCTTGGTCTACCAGTATGTTTGCCTTTAACAACCTTCCCATGTTGTTTGTATTTGGTCCAGAGTTTAGACACAGCTGACTGTGAACAACCAACATCTTTTGCAACATTGCGTGATGATTTACTCTCTTTTAAGAGTTTGATAATCCTCTCCTTTGTTTCAATTGACATCTCTCGTGTTGGAGCCATGATTCATGTCAGTCCACTTGGTGCAACAGCTCTCCAAGGTGTGTTCACTCCTTTTTAGATGCAGACTAACAAGCAGATCTGATATGATGCAGGTGTTAATTTGGGGGATGAAAATTTACAGGGTGATTCCATAATTTTTTCCTCAGAATTGAGTGATTCCATATTTTTTTCCTCTGCTTGGTCTAAAAAAGTAACCGTTACTGACTGCCACAATCTTTTTTTCTTGATTTCTTATAGTGTTTCTTAAAGCCAGAAAGTTGCCATTTGAAATGACTTTAGTTTTGTGTCATGTCTGTGATCTGCTTTTTTTCTACAAAATTAAACAACTGAATGAACATCCTCTGAGGCCGGTGATTCCATAATTTTTGCCAGGGGTTGTATATCAAGTAATTATGTATAAATTGTATAGTTGGGCGTCAGCTGAATCACTAACTTTAATGGCCAAAAATTTGTTTTAAACATTTTCCAGGTTCACAGAAATGATGGCAAGCAGTAGTTGTGATCTGAACTGGTCAGGCACAAGCAACTGCAGTGTTTAATCTCATTGAGGAATGGAACTGCACTGATCACATTAAGTTCATGTGCTTTGACACCACAGCCAGCAACACAGGAGTCCGTGCTGGTGCCTGTGTACTACTAGAAGAAATGCTGGGTAGGGATCTGACCAGCTTAGCATGCAGAGATCATATTATGGAATTAATGGTGGCAAAGGTGTTTGATACAGTTATGGGACCATCTAGTGGACCAAACATCAAGTTGTTCCAGAGGTTCCGTGAATACTGGGGCTCAGTTGACCAGTCTAGCTACGAAAGTGGACTAGATGTAGGTTTCATAGCGTCAACTCTCAATCCAGTTAAGGATGATATTTGCTTCATTTGGCAACAACTAAGAGTTTCATCCCAGAGATGATTACCGTGAACTCTTGCACTTGTCATTGCCGTTTCTGGGAGCTGACTGCAATGATGTACACATTCAGGCTCCTGGGGCATTCCAGTGAGCTAGGTGGATGGCAAAGCTCATATACAGTTTGAAGATATACATCTTTCGTTCCCAGTTCCGATTGACTGCACGTGAACTCTCATCTCAAGGGGTGGCCTTGATTCAGGCATTCAATGGAGTTCTGACCAATCAAGAGGAACGGAAACAATTCTTGCTGCAAGTGGTGGAGAAACACCGCTGTGACTTTCCAAACACTAACAAGTCCAACTTTACTACACTTACCACCGCTGCTGTTGAAGCAACATCATCTGTGGACAACCAATCAACATTGTGACAATTTCAGTCATTATTTGTGCTAATCTGTTTTTGTTTAAAAATCACTTATTAAGTTCTGAAGTAACTGCTAGCAGCTGCTAGTCTTCATTTTAAGGATTTCTTCAATATTCTGATCTTTTTTTATGTTAAAACAATTATGTCATATCCGAATTTTTCAAAAAATTACAAAACTTTGAAACTGTTATACTGAATACCAGTAAATATTATCAGAATACATCCAAATTTTGTCACCTTTTTTCTTTTCATATTATGAACAAATTTGGGGGGGGGGGGGGGGGGCAATGAAAATTAGAAACTTTATTTTTGAGTGGCACCCTACCTCACATTCACCCCGATGTGAGGGTGCTGCCGTACAAGGTACCATTACACAGTTAGAGCAACTAGGGGATTAAGGACCTTGCCCAAGGACCCTCAGTGATTTTCCAGTCAGGCTGGGATTCAAAACGAGGATCCTCTGGTCTCAAGCCCAACGCTTTACCCACTAAACCATCACCTCCCTTAGTCTCTTATGTAACAACATGTAGGTTGTTTAAAGTGCATTTGTATCTATTACAATATCTTAACCAAACTGATGGTAATATTTCATGAGTTTATCTGTTAATTGTTACTGCTAAGTATACTGTGAGAAAGATACTGGATATTAAAACAAAAATAGTAAAATAAAATAATCCAGTAGTAATCAACCATTTTCAAAGATATTTTAAACCAAGTATGGGTATCAAGCATTTTCTTTACATTTAATCTTAAATGTGAGCATGACATGAAATTTCCCATATATGGAGACCTACAAACACATTACATTCAGGTTTTACCTTTAGTCGAAAAGTGTTTGATTTTGGCTTGGTGGCGGCAGCCATATTGGTTTTCTCATTTTGGATCCCGACATACAGCAGATTTGACTTCAGCATCCTTGAATACGCACCCCCCCCCCCAAAAAAATTGCATTCCAAAAATGAACAAAATTTGCCTACAGGGCTAATATTTTTTTATTAAGTGCAATGTCCATTTGTGATGGATTATGAAGGTCTATGTATAATACATGGCCCTCCCCTGATCACAATAGTGTTTTAAAGAAAATCACTTGCAAAATTCACTGAAATTTCAGCAATCTTCCAAGTTTATTGCAAGCCACACTGTGGATGTGACTCTATAGAAGAGGACAAGATGGGCCCAGCTTTATCTCCATTGTATGTGTACCACCAGTGTCGCAGTGATTATTAGCTCATGTCTGATTGCATTTCTATTGGTGGTTAGAACACATAGGTCATTAACGATTCGCACACTGAAAATGTTTTTCACCTTAAATATCAGACTCATGTTTTTCTACAGGCTAGCGTTGACTGCATGAAAGCTGCTAACGCTGTGAGACCTGGAACCAGTGTTTCAGAAAAATAACCAAAGATATCACATTTCTGTCATTATGCTAATCTTTCATCTGGGGCAGCCCAGTATCGCAGAGTGTATAATGGGATTTCTTTAAACCCAGCTACAATCACATCTCAATCATTTAATTTCAGCTCCATTGTGGAGGTATTCAGAGGCAACAGTACAAGAACTGTTGCTGTCAACTACTTATGGACCTGATTGTTTATGCAGCTATAGTAAGATTCATATTTAATGTAGTCATCAAAACTTTTTATTTTTATTCATTGACAGTAACTTGTGAAAACACCCATTATTAATTCAATTGACAAACAGGTTGCACTGATTGCAGACAGCTGCTTTAGAGCAAATTTACATTCAACCTGAACAGTCCACAGTCCCTGGACCCTACATTCAAGGACAACCTTGGACACAACAGCTTGGAATATGTCAAAATTAACTTTATTTGAAAACACTGCAATGACACTGTGTTTGACAAGAAACAAACAATACAACATATAGAAGAGGAAATTATAAGTGCAGACAGCATACCCCAACTACTCATAAACACCAAAGTGGTGACACTACTTCACAAACTTCATGTTGCTTGTGCAGCTGTGGTCCCTCAAGAACAACCTGCAAAACACAGCAAACCATTCATATCAGTGACTCATTCTTAAGTTATCATGTCGCACTTGTTACTAGAAACTGTCATGTCACAATTATTCCCTGTAGGTTCATTTAAAGTAGACCTGCATTGAAATAAATGCAGTCAGATCTTTGGACCAAAAAATTACTTATATTTACACATAAGATCCTTCTGAATGTAGTTAAGTAAATCTGCAAGCCCAGATCTGTCATTCAACGGAGAAATCTTCATTTAAAAGTGACAAATTTACAGCTAAAATTTAGCCCTCCGCAAAACTGTCATCACATCCGGGACGCTGCCGAGACGTCAGGGAAAAGACCCTATCCCAGCATGCATTGCACGCCAACTGTAATTTGTGGATTTATGTCAGTTTGCATCTGCACCTTTTTCTTGTCTTATACGGAAGGATCTACTTTTTTAAAACTTCTTGCGGCACGTTTGGTGAGTACACATTTCTTTGATTTGTGCTTTAAAATTATTTTAGGGGACTTTTTCATACGGCCGTTTGATTGAGTAGTGTCGCATTGAAAATCTACTGTCTTTCGCCTCCGGTGTTACCGTCGCGAGGTACGGAGGCGGGATCCTGCAAAGAATCCAAGTCATTAAAAAGATATAAACCTCTCTCAGCAGCCATGGAGCTCTGTGGCTCCGATTACCGAGACGTGCGGCGCTGCGGATTTTGCCGCAAGAAGTCTGTCCTTGCAGCAACAGGTGTCACCAGCCGCTCCGCATCAGAACAGCGAGCGTAGTGTCTGGACTTTTGCCATGTTGGCTGCACATCCATTCAGCAGACAGGGATGTGGTGCCGGCTGCACAGCAGACACGGGGGCGATGTGAGTGGCCAGCTTCGGCGTTTACCGAGCACGCAGACTCAGTAAGCACAGCGGAGGCAGAGAGCGAGGCGTCGGGGAAGAACGTCGTCCACTGTCGATGTCACCGCTGATTTGAGCATGCAGAGCTGTATTTCAAATTCATTGCTGCTTACTTTTGGATGCTGAAACCAGGATGTGTATAACAGTAACATCACTAACAGATAAAATCAATTTCAATGCGGGATCGGACTGAAGGCGGCAGCACTCGTCTTCTGCCGGACGTCACTGCAATGTACAAACAGTTTTCGCTGAGGGCCAAATTTTAGCTGCAAATTTGTCATTTTTAAATGAAGATTTCTCCGCTGAATTACAAATTTGGGCTTGCAGATTTACTTTACTGCATTCATAAGGGTCTTATAAATACATATCAGCTATTTCTTTCTGAGATCTGACTACATTTATTTCAATGCAGGTCTACTTTAAGGATTTAGTGGCACTGTCTCTCCACTACTTCAGGGTAACTAGAAAATGTTAAACAAGACATTTGTTGATTTAATGCCTTAACATAGTGAAATCATCTTATCTGAGAAGCATACATCAGATTCATCTGTCATCTACTAAAACAAGAAACGGTGTCCCACAGCAGGCTATACCAAAGGTTCTTGAAATGAAGCAATATTTCCACCTGGTGGAAATTTACCATTAATGCAGGTAGAACAGAGTTTCACCAAGAGCTCCAGTCATTAAAAGTCCACAGCATTGTCATTAAAAGTACAAAATAAAAAAGGAAAGAGACATAATACGGCTGTAAGACTGATTCAGGAAAGCATATAATCCAACATCAATTATTTGTATTCTCCACAAAAATAAATGCATAATTTTTTGGAGTAACTCACCAACCAAGTGTAATTAGAGTTAGAGCTCTACATGCTCATGGAGAAAGGAATCCAGACTTTGAGGCTCCTGGCAGACAGCAGGCGTGGTAAACTCCATCAGGTACTCGCAACGACTGGGCTCTGATGTAGAAGTCACAACGGTCTCTTTTCCACAGGATAACTTAACCTGAAAGACAAAGAACAACCAGAATGTCACACTTTGTGCAATTAAGAACATTCAAGGTTACGATGTATGCTCTAACTAATGGAGCCTTACTCTGGTGGATCTGTTAGGGCCTTGCCAGCACCCAGTTCCATGTTCGTACATCATCACAGAGTAAACATTATCATCAGGACCGGCCCATTTTCCCCATGACCTGGTCAGAACAATTAATAAAATATGAGTTAAGCAACCACTTAAAATACCCTGGAAGAACCAGAGTAAGCACAGACGGCCATTACCCTAGGTTAGTTTCTGAGCCGCCATATTTGGGTTTCTGAGTCACTTTGTGGAATGGACAGAATCTGTAGATGTACCTAAAAAGAAAAATTTAGGCCTTCATTAATAAACCTCACACGTGATTAGTAATGAGAAAATGCAAAACGCTTCAAAAGTCAGTGTGAACACGTACTCGCCGGTGGTCAGCTCGTAACACTGGCTATAAAGGTAAGAAAACTCTGCACTGGGTCCAAAGTCAAAGGAGATCTCCTTCTGAAGGTTCCTGCAGATAAAACACACACCCAAAAGAATATGTTTTGTATTTCATCATCTTTAGCGCTAAACAAAAAGACACTGGTACCAAACACTGATTAAATTATTGGGAGAGAAGATCATTCACATTCAGGGTGAGCACTTACCGGATCTGTTCATCCACCTCCTGAAGAGATCTCTCTGCCTCGTCAAACTCATCTCTGGCTTTCTGAGCAGCTGAAGATTTCACACACACACACACACACTGAATTAACAATATAAACTCACAGCAAAGACTCGCATTTAAAATGACAACATGCCGAGTAGCTGTTGAATAACTGACTGCTTTTCTAATAAATAATTTATTTGCACTGTCAGAAAAAAGTGATCAAAATTCAAGGTAGCACATTAAACTTTCCAGTCACAGCTGTGCTTCTGACGTTTTAAAGCATGAGTCAGTCACTTACAATCAATCAGATTTTGAGTTTCTTCATCATAGGGTGGCATAGCACCTGCATCATCCTCATCCTTCTTTTCTTCAGCGTGCTTCACAGGAGGACTCTGCAAATCAGTGACAAGATGCCATGACTCACCAAGGATCAAGCAATTCCTCCACCTTTAAAAAAGGAACGCTGATCTTACTTTATAATCATCGCCTTCATCTGGGTCATCATCATCATCCTCTTCTTCGTCATCATCGTCTTCCTCGTGAAAGTCATCCTCTGGGTACTGCTCAGACTCGTTGTCTGAGACGGGCTCTTTCACCTCCTCGTGTGGACTCTCCACCACTGGTGGGGCGTCTGCTTTGGCCTGATGTCAGGAAGTGTCAAATTTAGAATAGCAAGGACTTCATACTGGGACTTCACGCCTAGAACAATCAAGTTCTTACCTCTGATCTATATTCTTCTTTAATTTTATTCCAAACACCATCAAAAGTCACTGTATCTACTTTATGCACTCCTCCCAGCAGCTCCTGAAAAAATAAATAAAATCCTTTTTTTTGGTCCACCATACATTAGCAGGTGTGTGAAGCATCATTTAGGAACCTGTGGCATACTAAAGTCAGATTATGAAACACTGCAATTGCACAGCATTTAGTCTGTTTCTATTTCCCAAATACTATTAATGCAATTAAAATAATAAAAATAATTTTGTCTGGGATGGGTGGGGATAATATATACGACTATTTGGCAGCTTCATAAGCAGGGCATGGCAGAAAATACCTTACCTGAGCCTCCGTCTCTTCGAATGAACCATCTGAATTTGGGTCAAGCTCTGAATGGGACAGAAGCTCAGCCACTGAGATGCTGAGAGCAAACAAAATGGTAAAACACTGCAGGATCGCTAATCATGAAATGCACAGCAGCATACCAATCAAAACATGGTTCCACATAGCTTACAAATGACATTCTTTTCTGCACCAATATACTACACTTTATTATAATATCAATTATAATTATTATTTATTCACTTTTCCTTCAATCTCATTTATCACGGCTGAACATTCTGACAGGCAGCAAAACTCACAATCCATCTGCGTCATCATCCAACTCAAGAAAAGCCTCAGCCATTTTAGCCTTGTCCTTCTCCAAGCGAGCCACAGCTTTTACATCTGAAACAGTTTTAATAGTTTTCAGTTTTACCAGCAGTTATGGTGATGTGCACATACATCCACACAGTTTTACGTGCAACAAGAAAAATACATTTCAAGAGACCAGCCTTACTTTAAACAATTCCATTTATTGGCACATTGCTAATATGCTATGCGTGAATTTTGCAGAATATTCTGGAAAACTTCTGAATGTGATGATTACGTAGTGAAGCTAATTACAAAAGTTGACATTTTATATGGTAAGATTTCATGAATGGGATGTGTGAATACAGACACTGCTTTTGATGACTTTTAATCTGTACAGAGTGGTGTTTTATGAGATTCTGTCATTTGTGCAAAATTAAATAATCTTCATATTGACAAAACGAAGGAAGTCCGGTACAGTGTTTGAAGACGTCAAAAACAAAAAAAAAAACTTGAGCTGTAGGCACATCAACTTTATCCAACGCACATTACAAGAGATGTAATCAAATTCAAAAACCTCCAATGAAAAAAGTTGACATTTATGAGGTCTGTTAGAAAAGTATCGCACCTTTTTATTTTTTGCAAAAACCTGATGGATTTGAATCACGTGTGCTTGCATGAGCCAACCTTGAACCTTCATGCGCATGCGTGAACTTTTTCACGGCTGTCGATTGCGTCATTTCCTGGTAAGCAGCCTTTGTGTGGGACGTGTGCAGTGCGCTCGGCGGATTTTCATTTCAAGGAAAAAGACGGAACGACTGGAGCAGCGCCGCATCAAATTTTGCCAGAAACTGGGCGACAGCCAGGTGGAAACCATTCGGATGATTCAGACGGCTTTCGGTGACGATGCTTTGGGCATCAAACAGATTAAGGAGCGGTACAACCGGTTTAAAGACGTCCACACAACGGTGGAGAGCAAGCCACGCTCCAGTCGGCCATCAACATGGTGAAATGACCAGATCATTTCCAAAGTGAACGCTGTGGTGATGCGGGACCATCGTGTGACTGTCCGAGAAATTGCGGAAGAGGTGGACACCAGCACTTTTTCGGTACATTCCACTGTGACAGAAGATTTGGCCATGAAAAGATTGGTGGTGAAATTTATGCTGCTGCTGACGGCTGCGCAAAAGCACCTCAGTGTTGGAAGTCTTACAGGACATGTTGTGACATGCCCACCTCTTCCACAATTTCTCAGATAGTTGCATGACTGAAAAGTCACCGAAAGCCGTCTGAATCATCCGAATGGTTTCCACCTGGCTGTCGCCCAGTTTCTGGCAAAATTTGATATGGTGCTGCTCCAGTCGTTCCATCTTTTTCCTTGAAATGAAAATCTGCCGAGCGCACAACACACGTCCCACACAAAGGCTGCTTACCAGAAAATGATGCAATCGACAGGTGTGAAAAAGTTCACGCATGTGCACGAAGGTTCAAGGTTTGCCCATGCAAGCGCACGTGATTCAAATCCATCAGGTTTTTGCAAAAAATAAAAAGGTCTGATCCTTTTCTAACAGACCTCGTACACTCATACACACAAAAAAAAAAACCTACAACCCTGACACAGCTTGTGGTAATAGTTTGTGTTATTCTAAAATTGGACAACTTTGAGACTTTTTTTTTTTTTAAACTGCAGGCAACTGGTCTCCTGCATTATTACTATTGCATTTGCCCTGAAAAAGCCATATCTGTCTACCTGTCTATTTACTATAGTTTTTTTTAGGCCACACGGGCATTTCTGTATGTAATGTGAGCTCATGTTCATAAAAACAAACACCAATATTTAAATTACTTCCATTAAATATCCAGTTAAGGATCGTAATTGTTGAGGAATCTGTTTAATTTAGGTATGTCTAGGTATAAATTGGTGCTAAATACACTAAAAATACATTTATGGATGTACAGGATGGAACAAGCTACATTCAACACAATCAACAAATGGAGAAACACTTTCCCCATCTCAATTTACCTTCCCAAGCCTTCAGGTGGCGCTCTTTAGCTTCCCTCTCTGGCTGTTCTGCAGTCTCCTTAACAGTTCGCAGCGCCTCTACTGTGTTTTCTAGCTCTTTCTTGCTGGCTTCAACATCTCCCAATTTGGTCTGTTGAAAGAGAAAAACAAAAAAAAACAACACATAAACCAGTGTAGGTTCAACAACTCTGAAATGACATACCTACTTAGTAAGACTACAAATGGCAACCAGTTGCAGCAATTGTTCAAGCAATTCACACAATAAAACTGCAAATACATCACTATAAGATCTTAAAGGTGTGTTTACACATAAGCAAGACGTGTTACGAATGTCATTTTTCTGTCATTCGTGACACATTCCTGACATTCTTAATGTGACAACGCATCTGAATAGGTTTCTTAATAGAGCGCGTTGGTGCGTGATATTCTTGATATTCGTGGAGCATGTTTTTGCCTGTCAAAAAAATCTTCCACGAATGTCACGCACCACCCTCATTTCATCTCATGTCGTGGAGGTCGCAACTGAGCGTATTGATCCGCCTTGATGAGTAGTGATCCTTAATAGAACGTGACAACGTTCGTAGTGGTTCCTGTGATGGTTCTTGGAGCCCAAACTGTCACGCGTTATTATGAAGTGACACAGAAACTGTCAAGTTTTGACACGACTTGTAACGTGGCGTCACATTTCACTGCGCGCCATGACAAATCAGTTTTCTGTCATGTGCGCACAATTAAACTCGGCTCCACTTGTCAATCCACAGTTCCTGCTGAAGCTCCTCAGGATGCTCCTGCAGGTGTTCCACCTGCTGTTGTAACAGATGAGCGGGAGAACAAGTCTGAACCAGAGGAGCGAGAGGAGACTCACGTGCAGCCAGACATCTCTGCACCTCCTCCAGTCCGGCAGAGGAAGAAGCATGCGCACAATTAAACCCTGCTGCACCACATTCAGTTTGATTGTTGACACCAAGTCAGCTAAAAGTCTCATTTCAGTGCTCTTCAGCGCGCTCCTGCAGGTGTTCCATCTGCTGCATGCGCCTGATGTTTGGGAAAATGCGCGAGACGAGAGCCGCATGAAGCCACATATCTGGCTCTGTCCGTCTCCTCCTCCTGGTTCCTGATAATTCTCCAGCAACACGTGCCATTAATCGTAACGTGTGGTAACAGGTTGCAGCAGTTCCTGAGGACACCTGACGCCTCTGCCCGAATAATCACATTCGTGATCAGCGGCCAAGAATGTACACTTCGTGGCATTTGTGACTTGTCGTTATGTGTAAACGCAGCATTAATATTACAATTTGTCATTCAATATCATTGTACACTGATTATCGGTAATAAAAACAGACATTCCATTTATACAGGAAATTGTAACTACCTTGTCATTTTTTAAAGTAGTTTGTAGACTGTTTAAACAACCACAAAAACAGACAGTTCAACTAAGAACAAAAATGACTGTTACTTGTAGCCCTACTTGAAGACTGGACATATTATGGTCACATCAAATGGGACTGAACACAAAAATGGCTTGGCCTGAATGGTGCTGATTAATGGTCACACTCATAAAACTTACAATAACATTAACTTTTTTTTTTTAAAGTGATGACAATTTTTCTTCTTGCTGACCTGTCTATATTAACACAAGAATAGTCATTTTTGCTCTCCAGCTCAGTGTCATTTTCCACCTCTGGCAAAACTTACTACAACTACAACTGCAGTAGAATGTAGAGCTGGTTATGGTTTAGAATTTTAGGTCAAATATTATAATATGCAGTTGCTTGTGCATAAATATTTAGATGTCTTTGTAGTACATTTTGTGTTTGCACGTCTGGTACCTGCAGATTAATACAACAACACACTCCCATCAACACTAGGGATGGGAATAGAGAACAGGTTCAAAATTTTTCACTGCATCAGAATTGTATATGCCTCAGATCAGTGGTGTCCAAACTATTCCAGAAAGGGCAGAGAGGGTGCAGGTTTTCTTTGCAGCCACTGACTTCAGCAGGTTGGATGAGTTAATCACTGCCTTAGATAGAATCAATTCCTTTTGCCAGTACTGCCATGTTATTCTGACACTTCTGCATTGCAAAAAAGTATCACTCATAATGTCATGTCTGGTATCACGACATCAAACTCTGCGTCAAGAAAGGAAAATGGCTTCATTGACACTGAAAACCTGTGTAGGCATACATTTTTCCACACAGAAACTGATCATAAAGTAAGAACCGGAAGGATGAGCAGAATGGAGAATGGCATCAGTAGATATCAATTCCCATCTCTAACTACCACCCAAGATGTGTTCTTGCTCATCCTACCTTTTTTTCTTCAAGGCCCCTCTTTGCTTCTTGGATAAGTTGCTGTTTAAGCAGAAATCCCTCCTTGGCAATCTCTGCCATCTTCTGCAGGGATTCCTTCTCTTTGAGTCCCAACTCCCTGCATAACAGTGGGGACGGGGGGACGTGATGACACATACACACATTTGCATTATGTAAAAGAAATCACATCTCCTATACCTATACAGACCTGGCAGTTTGGTGCAATAAAAACTGTGGGAAACTATTTTTGAAACAGGAAATCCATAAAGTGGTTTAGGAGGAGTTGCATTTATGATTTCAATATCAGTATCACAGTATGATTCTTCAATTAAAGACAAAAGTCCAGTTATTTCTCCATAAAAGTGTTCAGAGCAAAACTGTTTTCCTTCATGTGCATCTTAAAATAGGGTACTACCATAATGTAATGTTTCACTGATGTTCACCAAACAGTTTAGGAGGACATGTACTTACAATACTCACGGTCAGGTACCGAGACAAGATCATTCCTATCCTCCAACCAATTTTTTTGTTTAAGGGGGTGTATTTTAAAAATAGCCTAAAAGGGCCCTAACGTGCATTAAAGGAGATTAGTATAAAATTTGTATGTTTAAATTCTTCTATTGTGATCCAAGTGAATTTTTTATTTATTTATTTTTAATCAAAATTACACTGTTATTCATCCCTAACAATGCAACATTTCATTGTCAGCATATCAAAAACCTGTGGACAGTGGAGGGACCAAGAGGCCAACAAGATGGTCCTTGGGGCAAGACTACGGTTGTCTTTGGACCAAACAGCCTTTACTACCGAACAGCATGCATGTTAAGAATTTACATCAGTAGTAATTCTCTTATACACGTGTCCAACATTTTGAACATGGACACTAATGAATAAATAAGACAATCATTAGTAATAGCTTCAGCAAGTCAGTATTACAGGATGCAGATCAAAGTATAGTTCTGAAAATTCAAAAGCAATGCTGGCAATTGATTTTACATATTCAGAAAATCTCTTGTTGGAGTCCAAATTGGGGTATTCCTGACCTGCAGGTGTTCTGACAGGCAGCACCACTGTTGTACTCATCAGTTGTGTCACAGCAATCTGCAGAGGATATAATGGCATTAAACAAAATCTTTTCAACTCCATACCTATGTTCCTTGCAGTATGCAAACTGGAAATGTTCCAAAATTGGACCTAGATCATATTGAAATGCTGCACTAGACTCTCAGCAGTGCACAAAACCGTCGTCTGGAAGTCGAAGTATTGTTCAAAAATAAATAAAAAGAAAAAACATTTTACAAAGCTTACCGCTTGCCTGCTCGACAGTGGCAAGCAAATGGGGCGATCGGACGACTGCATGATGCTCCTAATTTCCCTGATGCGGAAAGTTAATTCTAAAGTGTCTTTAGAATGAAATCTGGTTTAAAAACAACACCAACATTTCAGAGCTTCAGCTGTAGAGGCTTTTTTTTTTTTAAACAATGATCATAAAGGATAAATAAAAATCATTTAAGATAAACATAAAAAAAATAAACTGGTAATACAAAAAAGTCACGGATATCGTTACTTTAACCGTAAGTATGTGTTGATAGGTTATTATTATGGCGATGACGTGACCCTAACCTTTATCGCCCAAATCTTACAGGGTTAAGTAAACCCAAGGAATAATCGAAACATGAAATGTTGGTTGATATGAAGGGAAAAAATTCCCATGTCAAAGAATCAAACTCCTGTCTCCCACATGGCAGACAGGGATACTTACCACTACACTAATAAAGCGCTAGCAACACACACAGTCACAGAACATCAATTACGGCAGCTACCATAAGAATAGCCCCAAGATTTAGAGTTACGGCTGCTGTAACTGTAACCACTTCGCAAAAAATAAACTGCAGAGTTGCTTCAGCAGCTATGACATCAGCTTTAGAGCCGCACTCCTTCACTGAAAGTGTGCAGCACCCTTCTAGAAACAGCAGTCAGATTTAGGACTTAAAAATAAATAAAACTCCAAGTTTGTCTCAGTTTGCATAATGCACAGAATACATAAATGAGTCAATAAGTACATTGTAAGAGAACTATTCCTACCGCAGATTCCATCATTGATGCGGGAGGAAGGAATGAATGCAGGTCGGAAACCTGTGTTAGTGCAGTAGAAGCTACCATTGGGACAAGCAGCTGTGCCTGGAAATAAGTGTCATTCGTAAATGTGCAAAACAGCTATACAACTTAAACACACTGAATCGCAGCAGAAACACCACCGGCAAAACTTCCCATCATATATTTGAGTGACATGCAGTGAGTTAAGATATTTGACAAACACACCTGGCTCATCAGAGCCATCCTGACAGTCACAGTAGTCATCGTTCACTCTGTCAAAGGGAATAGTGTGGGAGCCATCCAGACAAGTGAAAGGCTTATCCTCTTCGTAGAACTGCCGTTCTGTCAATGTTGAACAGTTGAGTCAGTGTCCAGACAGCCTGAAATCTCTACTAAGCTGATGAAGCCTCAGAGAGCTCTTACTTGACAGGGGGACACCACGAGGACGTTGGACTTCCACTGCTGAGCCTCCCAAACTCAGAAAGAGTAGCAGAAGATACTGACAGCGCATGATGATGACGGTGATGATAATAATAATGATGATAATGCTGCTCCACACTTGGTCAGAGTTTAGTGAGAATCAGCAACTGACGACTTGCCTGTCAATCACATTTAAAGGAAATACGAATGAATATGGATGATACCAACGTACATGTACATAAAATGGTTTAAAAGAGGCATTAAAAACATAATCTATTTACATATAACTGCTACAGCACAGTTGAGCTCAATGCTAGTTAGTTAGCGAATCTTGCTAATACAGCTACTGGGACTTGTTTCCGTTCAACTAGCAGAAAATCACATTTTCGTCGAGACAAAAAAAATTACATAATCGCAGCATCTCCAATATAAGGATGCAAAGAGTTATAACGAAAATGAAAACTTTCTTAGGTGGCTGGGCTGGTCTTACCAAACAAGAAGCTAATGGCTAATAATTTCTGATTGTTACGTCGCTACTTCCGCAACAACAAAGCGCACGCGCAAAGCCCTGCCCCTAAGTGCTGTTTTCATCTGATTGGGCAACGTCATGACTTTTGTCGTGATTGGTGGACAAGGGTCGTCAACCGCCAATAAGAAAGAAAAGACCAGTTCGCCCGACAACCGGCCTGAATTAGGCCAGATACTGGCCTCCATTTAGGTGACCAATAGGAGAGCAGCGCTCGCGCCACACAACGTGATGCTGACGTCAGCGTTGCAGCCGCTAACCAATCACCGGCTAGCAGAGAGAGGCCAGTATCCGGTCTAATTCAGGCCGGTTGTCGGGCTAAAAACCAGTAGAGGTAAGCGTTGGTAGATTTTTCTCTCACACGCACAAACAACAATTGTAGTGGTGTTATTATGTTTTCGCCCCTGTTTGTTTGTTTGTTTGTTTGTTTGTTTGTTTGTTTGTTTGTTTGTGAACAGCCTGGAGCCCACTTGTAACATACATCAACTAGTGATGCATCCTGGACACATCATCAGTGATGTTACCTGGGATCACAGAGTGTTTCAGGTCTTTCAAATATCATACACTCTCCTCCGGGCAACCCAGCCAGGGGTGATCAATCCCCCAGCTTGTGTCCAGGAAGCGCTACCCTACCCACGGATCTCCTCGCCTCATCCACAGCCACCTTGAGGCAACCTCTGCCACCTCTGTGGCTTCCTTAATGGCTCTACGCTTGTTGACCCCAGTGATGCCCAGGATATTGTAGACCCTGCAGAGGGACTGGCCGGCGAACCCTCTGCATCCCACCTCAATGGGCTCACATCTTGCTCGCCATCCGTTGCGACGACACTCCTCCAGCAGATCCTGGTACTTGGCCCTCTTCCGCTCATTGGCCTCCTCAATACGATCTTCCCAGGGGATCGTAAGTTCTAGGAGCACCACCGGCTTGGAGCTCACTGAGGTCAGCACCACATCTGGCCTTAGAGATGATTTGGCTACATTCTCTGGGAACCTTAATTGCTTTTCTAGGTCCACTTTCAGTTCCCAGTCTTGTGCCGATGCTAGAAGGCCAGCAGAAGAGGTCCTGGCGGCAGCTGTTGGTTCTTCCCCAGCTCTGATGAAGGAAATGGTCTTCTTCACTGGGCGAAGACGCTTGCACTGCGTAATCCCCATGCAGATGGTGTTTGCTATGGCCTTCAAGACCTGGTTATGCCGCCAACGGTAGCACCCCTCGCTCAGGCCACTCGGACAGCAGCTCAAGATGTGCTCCAGGGTCGCTTTCTTCTGGCACAGAGCACACGCTGGAGACTCCACCTTCCCCCACAAGAACAGGTTGGACAGGCTTGGCAGTACGTCATAGACAGCCTGGATCAGAAATTTTATGCGCTGGGGCTTGGCTCTCCACAGCTCGGTCCAAGGGACTTAACGCTCCACTGCCTCCTTCCATCGCGTCCAGGCTCCCTGCTGCCGCATTCCTACCATCCTGCTTGCTCTCTCTTCTTCAACTGCCGCTCGCACTTCCTCCAGGAGCAGTGCTCTCTTATCTTTCCCCTTTGCCTTGTCATAGCGAGGTTTTGTCTTGCAGCCCAGGCCTGCTCTTCCCCGCACCACTGTCCCCACCAGAGCTCTGTGCCGCAGCCGTGATTCGGCGACATCTACGGCCTCTGCTGCCCTCCATTTCCGCCCGGTCCTGACTTCAATCCCAACCTGAGAGATTTTTGGGTCACATGACTCTCTGTATTGCAGCACCTCCCTAGTGCGGCTCACCTTGAATTCCTCATTCAGGCTGCTGATGGGGAACTGATTCAGTTTTCAAGGTCAAAGGTTAAAGTCAGGAAAAAATCTTGGAAACCCTCTTGGAAACACTGAATTCATTTTCAAAAATTCATAACTGTGTCAAAAAGATCAAATTTCTTTCACATTTGAGAGCGCTATGAAGGATTGTATCCTTTATTGACTGATGAAGTTTGATAGAAATCTGATCCAGTTTACAGATTTTGTGGCCATTTAAATTTAACATTGAAAACCCCATTTAATGCTATATCTTGATCAAACATGCCCCACACTCATATTTGAAGGTGAGGTGCAGGTTAGCACTCACTGTCATCTGACAAAGTTTGATCCGGTGTCGCCGACCAAACGCCCCCGTAAAAATCGCTCTGCCCTGCCTTCACTGCACGTGCGTCATTTCTGTGCCTCAGTTGCGGTTCACCGATTATCACATCGTTTCTGCTTAATCCTCTGGGGATGACGCTGGGACCAAGTTTTACTAAATTATAAATAACTTTTTATGAGATAGAAACTTACTTCTTTTTTTGCTGAAAAGTTGACTCTGCGGACTTTCGAGCCAGCCGTCCACCATCTTTGTACTCCTCATAGAAGCTGTATGATGACGTGCGCAATGTGATTGTTCAATCGGAACTGGTTCACCGTCACATGGTTTTCCAAAATCCAATCGTAGGGCAGATTTACCTCACACGATAAACCAAAGATTGTTTTTAGGAGTGATGTGTTACTAGTTGGCCCTTTTGAATAGCCCCCTGGCTGCTGGCTCCAATGCACCCTGCGCCATTACGCACAGTGATCAGTGAAAGTGAGAAGATGGATGGCCTCTCACACAGTCTCACGTGCTCAAACAAAGAGTGTGTGAGTATCAGGATTGCTCCACTAGTTTGCCTGTGAATGTTATTGAATAAGCCTGTGGCAAGCTCTCTCGCTCCGGCATAAAGCACTGTTTACCATATCAATGAAGCGAGGGGGGAGGGTCCGCTCCCCAGAGTGTAAATGGGCCTCGAAGTGTGAAAGCTGCTTTCAGTGCAGGAGAGACCAAACACACAGTCAGCTTCATAGAAGTATAAGTTTATGATGTGACCTTTGTGAAATAGCAGACAGAAATTGCTTTGAGATGAAGACAAACAAAACGCATAGACCATTTTGTATATCTTGTTCAAAATGTGCATTTATGTTTATTGTTTGAACCTTTTTGTTGTACAGTCTTTCACACAAGACCTCAAATTACCTTTATAAAGTGTCAAAACAGTTGTTTATTATAGTTTGCTGTGTGTTTTGAATAAATTTGTGTGGAAAATTATTTGCCGCTTTACTTTTTCCTTTCTTATTTCTGATTGTAAACCTTTATTACACTTATAAAACATCACTATAGCCTATATATTCTGAAAGTACAGGTTGTCCTGAAAAAAAGAGACATAAATCTTGATTGTGGAAAGCAGGGAGAGCTGTTAACAGCAATAATAAAACATTTATGACAGGCGAGTGAACTGTCCAAAAAATGCCCTCGGACCCCAGAGGGTTAAAACTGCACTCCAGTCATCATCTATCTCAGTGACAGACATCTGAAGCTTTTGTACAACAATCGTTTCCACATAAATTCGGCATTATTTCATAATAAAAGACGGAAGAAGCGATCAGAGCGCAGCAGCCAGAGGAGCTGCTGCTGCTGCATTCACTGTACCTCCATCATTTCAAAGCGTCAGTAGCACTGATTATCGCCTCTTTTCTGCTTAAAACGGCCTAGTTTCTGCTTAAAACTGACTTTAGAATGATTTAAGAGAATTATTTTGCCATCTGATGGTTAATAATCACATTATTCCCTTTGATCGTGTTGGGTGTAGAGGTTCAGAATCAGATGAGCTGCTGTGGTCCCAAATGACGCATGCGCAGTGAAGGCAGGGCAGACCAATTTTTTTTGGGGGGGGGGGGCATTTGGTCTGCGACATCTGATCTGATCCAGATTGTGGATTTTGTGGACATTTGAATTTAATATTGCAAAGCTTATTTGGTGTACATTTTGTATTATATCTCAATCAAAAGTGCCTCAATCACTCATTTGTGACAATGAGGTGCAAACTGTCACTCAATGAATAGGCTAAGTTTGATCCACATCTGATCTGTATTGCGGATTTAGCAGATATTTGTTATTAACATTGAAAAGCCCTTTTGATTTATATTTTGTATTACATTTTAACTTATGAAAGGCCACTTCAAACAAGACTGTGACCTTGAATTTTTTTTCCCAAGGTAAAAATTTGTATAATTGGAAACTAGTGTTGGCAGAGGTTTGTGCTCTAGTTATTCTTTATTATATGCTTTATGTTATGTTCACTAGCCACTTTATTAGGTACACCTAGATAAACCAGTAAACCATCACTGTAATTAATCTTTCTTTCATGAGGATTACAATGTTCAGTTTTGTTTTTTGTTTTTTAAATCTGTTTGAGAGAGGTGTTGATTTATTTTGGCAGAGCTGTAATTTGTCCTGTGTTTAAGCAACTACTGACAGTCCTGGTAAATTACAGTTTTTCTCAATTGCTAAGTCACATTTCGCAAAAACCGCTCTCCTTTTCTCTAAACTGTGAACACAAAACCCAATTTTCAAGCGACATTCACAAAACCCCAGACTTTTCTTTAAAACCAAACTTTCACCTCAAAACAGTTCATTCTGTGCTGAAAACTGAACTATGCTGTCAAATCGTGCCCCGAGTCAATCAAAATTAAAAACACTACTGAGCAGCCTCTAAACACTATATAGAAAAATAGAAAATACAATGTTCAGGACATGAAGCTGTAGAAATAAATGTTTATTGTTCACTGTAGGCAATGCATGTTGCAAAACAAAAAACTGTGCATTTAGCACTTGTACATAGTAAAAAAGAAGTACAAATAACAGAAATCCTGTGCATTTACACATAGCACTTGTACAGTACAAAAACAAAGAAAATGTGTATTTAGCACTTGTATATAGTAAGCCTACATAAAACTAAAGTACAAAATATATGTGGATTTGTTTGTTTGTTTGTCTGTTTGTCAGCAGGATAACTCAAAAGGTTTTGAATGGATTTTGATGAAATTTTGTGGAGTGGTTGGAAATGACAAGAGGAACAAGTGATTAAATTTTAGTGGTGATCAGGCTCACGATCCGGATCCCGATGCTAATGCGTTAGCATGTCTATGGCATTTTCAATGTTAAAAGTTAGCATTATGCAGTTGCAGCTGTCATCACGTTCGGGTGCATTTGTTTTCAAATTGTAATATTTCTTAAATTTATTTTTGTTTGTATATTAATAATCTAAGATTATTATTATTATTATTATTATTATTGTTGTTGTTGTTGTTGTTGTTATTATTATCTAATAATAAAAGAAATAGATCACTGTGCCAAGGAGGGAATCTCTTTAGGGTCAGTGACCCTATGGCCTTGTTTAGAGAAGTGTTTCATAAATGTTAAAAAATTCATATATTTGCAGTTTAGTTGAATAATAAATTGAATTTTGTCTCTTATTTGTTTTTGTCTATAAGCACAAGCACACTTTTTTTTACTACTGAGCAAACATCATTAGACTTTTTTAGGTTCAGTGATTCCACGGCGTGTAGCTGTTATGGCATTAGTGACCCCATGGCCTTGGCGGAGGTTTGCACAGTGCTTCCAGTTTTTAATATAACCCATCACTTTGAGCTATTTTAAGCCATAAAGTTATGAATAATTAGGGGTGTGGGTGCTTTGAGTGCCACTGTCTTGGAGACAGGTGAGTTTCATGATTGGGTATAAAAGGAGCATCCCCAAAAGTCTCAGCCGTTCACAAGCAAAGATGGGGTGAGGATCACCACTTTGTGAACAACTGCGTGAAAAAATAGTCCAGCAGATTAAGAACAATGTTTCTCAACATTCAGTTGCAAGGAATTTAGTGATTCCATCATCTACAGTCCATAATATAATCAGAAGATTCTGAGAATCTGGTGAACTTTCTACACATAAGCGGCAAGGCCGAAAACCAACATTGAATGCCTGTGACCTTCGATCCCTCAGGCGGCACTGCATTAAAAACCAACATCATTGTGTAAAGGATCTTACCACGTGGGCTCAGGAACACTTCAGAAAACCATTGTCAGCTAACACAGTTCATCGCTACACCTACAAGTACAAGTTAAAACTCTACCATACAAAGTGAAAGCCATACATCAACAACATCCAGAAACATAATGAAATGGGCCCGAGCTCATTTGAAATGGACAGACGCAAAGTGTTAAAGTGTGCTGTGGTCTGATGAGTCCACATTTCAAACTGTTTTTGGAAATCATGGACGTCATGTCCTCTGGACAAAAGAGGAAAAAGAACATCCAAAGTTCAGCACAAAGTTCAAGCCAGAATCTGTGCTGGTATGGGGGTGTGTTAGTGCCCATGGCATGGACAACTTACACATATGTGATGGCACCATCAATGCTGAAAGGTACGTCCAGGTTTTGAGCAACATATGCTGCCATCCAAGCAATGTCTTTTTCAGGGACGTCCCTGCTTATTTCAGCAAGACAATGGCAAGCCACATTCTGCACGTGTTACAACAGCGTGGCTTCGTAGTAAAAGGGTGTGGGTACTAGACTGGCCTGTCTGCAGTCCAGACCTGTCGCCCATTGAAAATGTGTGGCGCATTATGAAGCGCAAAATATGACAACGGAGACCCCGGACTGTTGAACAACTGAACTCGTACATCAAGCAAGAATGGGAAAGAATTCCACCTACAAAGCTTCAACAATTAGTGTCCTCAGTTCCCAAACGCTTATTGAGTGTTGTTAGAAGGAAAGGTGATGTAACACAATGGTAAAGATACCACTGTCCCAGCTTTTTTGAAAGGTGTTGCAGGCATCCATTTCAAACTGAGCAAATATTTGCACAAAAACAATAAAGTTTATCAGTTTGAACATTACAGATCTTGTCTTTGTGGTGTATTCAATTTAATATAGGTTGAAGAGGATTTGCAAATCATTGTATCCTGTTTTTATTTACATTTTCGGCCAAACTTCATTGGAATTGGGGTTGTATGAGTTATGTAATTTTTTTGTGAAATTTGGTTCCAGTTACCATTCATTTTGGTTCCATACATTTCACTCCATTGACTGATTCCAAAAATTGTAAAAATGCATCCATGATACAAGGAAGCTAAATCCAGTTCACCATAAGCAGATTAGAAGCTTAGATGTTGTTAGGGACCTCTCTCGTGGCCACAGAAACACTGTCAGATGAAGAATTGGACAAATTCCTGTTGTTTTTTTGCTGAATTGAAGAAAGTACTTTTTTACTTGTCTAATTTTAAGTAAAATATCAAATGACAAGGATCTAGTTAGGTGTCATATAAAACAAATAATGATTTTTTTCATTTGTGCAATGGAAAGAATATTTTCATTAGCTGGTTTCATTAGATGTCTTAAATAAATATCTTGAACATCTTTTTGAACAGTGTTAAGTCAAAAATGTTGATATGCCCTAACATCATACATTTGTTCATACACTAATCCAGTGATCGAAACTGCTCAACAAAAATATAAACGCAACACTTTTGGTTTTGCTCCCATTTTGTATGTGATGAACTCAAAGATCTAAAACTTTTTCCACATACACAATATCACCATTTCCCTCAAATATTGTTCACAAACCAGTCGAAATCTGTGATAGTGAGCACTTCTCCTTTGCTGAGATAATCCATCCCACCTCACAGGTGTGCCATATCAAGATGCTGATTAGACACCATGATTAGTGCACAAGTGTGCCTTAGACTGCCCACAATAAAAGGCCACTCTGAAAGGTGCAGTTTTGTTTTACTGGGGGGGATACCAGTCAGTATCTGGTGGGACCACCATTTGCCTCATGCAGTGCAACACATCTCCTTCGCATCATCCGTGAAGAGAACACCTCTCCAACGTGCCAAACGCCAGCGAATGTGAGCATTTGCCCACTCAAGTCGGTTACGACGACGAACTGGAGTCAGGTCGAGACCCCGATGAAGATGACGAGCATGCAGATGAGCTTCCCTGAGACGGTTTCTGACAGTTTGTGCAGAAATTCTTTGGTTATGCAAACCGATTGTTTCAGCAGCTGTCCGAGTGGCTGGTCTCAGACGATCTTGGAGGTGAACATGCTGGATGTGGAGGTCCTGGGCTGGTGTGGTTACACATGGTCTGCAGTTGTGAGGCTGGTTGGATGTACTGCCAAATTCTCTGAAACGCCTTTGGAGACGGCTTATGGTAGAGAAATGAACATTCAATACACGAGCAACAGCTCTGGTTGACATTCCTGCTGTCAGCATGCCAATTGCACGCTCCCTCAAATCTTGCGACATCTGTGGCATTGTGCTGTGTGATAAAACTGCACCTTTCAGAGTGGCCTTTTATTGTGGACAGTCTAAGGAACACCTGTGCACTAATCATGGTGTCTAATCAACATCTTGATATGGCACACCTGTGAGGTGGGATGGATTATCTCAGCAAAGGAGAAGTGCTCACTATCACAGATTTAGACTGGTTTGTGAACAATATTTGAGGGAAATGGTGATATTGTGTATGTGGAAAAAGTTTTAGATCTTTGAGTTCATCTCATACAAAATGGGAGCAAAACCAAAAGTGTTGCGTTTATATTTTTGTTGAGTATATTAAACAAAGACAACAAGCATCACCTCAAGGGGACTGCAGAGTAAATGCAGTAATTAGATTACTGAAATATTTCCATGTGAATTTTAGTTTCATAACATTTCTTCATTTCTGAATACACTGTATGCTGAATGGAAACAACTGTTTCATTTTGTTTATTTAATTTTTTTTATGTACATCATGATCATCACCTGATCTTGCCACGTTAAACCTGTTAGAAAACCTCCATGCTTATGCTTCACCATATTAAAATTTCATCTTGTTAGGTCATTTTTTTCATGGTTGTACAAAATGTTTTACAAAACGCTTTACAAAATGTTTTACATAATGTAAAAAAAAGCAAAATCTAAATTCATTTTTATAAAAGTTAACAGTAGCTTCAGCTAAAAGCTTCAGCAGTTTTTCACTTTTGCCTAGCACTTTCCAGCAAAGTAATAAGCTGTTGGGTCTGTAACCTTTGGAAGACTAAATAGGAGTTGGGTGTATAATAGTAGGGTTTGGTTAAATACTTATTTGCCTCACTATAAATGTATGGGCATGTGGGGAAAACTGTTCTGTCCTTGATCCCCTAGGGCAGGGACTGTCTCCAGTGTATATGTTACTCCCCATCAATCACCTTTTCTGACACCTATAGACACATGACGGTCATGCTTACCCCAACCTCAGGGGGAGGTCGGATTGCAAACTCTGTCAACTGGAAAAGTAATTAACAGTTGGCCTCAAGAGTGGGCAATGTTAGCAGCAAAGTTTATAGTATCTGGTAGCAAGAGACTACAGTCTTATCAGACGGTTTCACCGTGCAGCAAAGTACAGAAGAGTTGGGAGGGTGTTGATCAATTTCATCATCATCTTAGTGGGATCCCATTCTCACTTGTTCCTGTCTGTGACCGTGCTATGATAAAGAAATGTTCCAAGAACTCTTCCTAAGAACTGCATCAACTTTGGTATCAAACAATTAAGAACCCAGCTATATCAAGTCCTGCTTAAATGGAAATGCATCACAATGTGCAGCACTTGACCTCTGACCTCTGGATACAATTTATGAACTGTGAACAATTCCTGAACAATAAACCTTATTTCTTAAGAAGAGAACATTATTCCTCACCTCCGAAGCAACTGGTGTTAAGCCTTTTGTGAACTGTGACTGTTTTGAGACTCCAGCGTTACGAGTGCATTCACTCACCCTGTGTGTCTTTATTCCCCATAGTTCCTGGTTTCGGAGGTGAGTGTTCTACCTGGTCCTGGTCCTTGAACCTTAGTAATCATTCTCCTTCAAGCCTGGCTCGGGATACTGCAGCTCCCTATTTTCACCGCCAGGAGGCGGGCCATCTCTCCATACTGCAGGCACCCCAGCGCAGCACCTTCTATTTATTGTTTATAAATAAATATATTTTCCTTTGTACTCCTTCCCGTGTTCAGCTCCCTGCATTTGGGTCCATTACCTGAAATGGTCTGGTTCTGTCCAGACACCTAACCATAACATTGTGGCTATCAAAGCTAACTTTTAGGTTAGCCATGCCCACCGTTAATTGTAACAAACTGCTGTCATGTCCAACTAATGCAAAATTCAATAATTACTTGACTTTGGCACATCTATGCACGCAGTGAGTGCCACTGTCAAATTCTAAAGGGTAAACCAGTAGTATAGTATGCAAAGAGCAAAAGTCTGATTTGAAAAGTAGAGCAGAAGAATGGGATTACTTCATTGCTTAGATTTTATGTTTAAATCACAGTTTGTGACCGTTATGTGAAGGGGCTCAAACTGAGTTACATGGGATGTCTAAAATATTAACGAATTTCAGCCCAAAGTAGCTCTGAGTCACTTCTAAGCACACCTGATGACTCCCCTTATTATATAATAGTTTTGCTGTAGTTAGGAACAATAACCTCTTAAGAAATAGTGTGAACATGCAATCAAGTGAATTATGTTCTGAAAACTGCCACATCAGGGCAAAAAGAGTAACAGGAAATGTAAAAATGAACAATGGGCCTGCTGTTCATATAAAAACTTTATTTGTATTTTGAACACACTTTACAGTACGGAACAGTGAAATAAAAGAAAAATATACTGATATACTATAATATTGTTTTTTATATAGAGATGTTTGCTTATTAAATGTATTTATTCACAAAATGACACCTCGGCTCTGTCCAAAGGAAAACATTTCATAAAAATAATATAATAAAAATAAACTTAGATGCATTTTACACATTACAACAAAAATCATTTACAAATATTACAATCATTTCACATACCCCACCCCAATGTTCTATCTCACTTGTGAACAAGCATATAACGAATAATGAATTAAAGCCCAGAGGATCCACACCCCCTGAAAGGGTCAGTCTATGATAACATAATTTGGCAGCATTTCCAATGAGACCACTGCAAAAACACAAAAGCTTACCAAGTGTATTTCTCTAATTTATAGTGAAAATATCTAAACTGCACTTAATGTAAAACAAAATCTCTTAGTAAGTTAAAGTTCACTAAGATGTAATGACTAATTTTTAAACAATTGTGTTAAAAATTTTGTTAAATGAAAAAGTCTTGGGGAAAAAAAACAAATCACATTTAGACTCATACTTCAGATTAGAAAAAAAGCATCATAGTTTTCCATAAATGTTTAAGCTGTTGTGATATTTGTAAAACATGTTAAACCTCCTGATACTAGTAAACTATACCCCCAAACGAGTTTTCTTGGCTAATTTCAAGACCTTACAACAAGAAATCTGAAATTAATTTTCATTTGTTCCATTGGTAGATTTTTGTAAACATGAAAACAAGATGTTTTTAAAATGTATAATGTAAATGTATAAATAATTAAAAAAGTATGTCAATAGAACAAGTGAAAATTGCCTTGTTGTGACATCTTAAAATAAGGTATTAAAATTATTTGATATAACTCATTTTAAGGTATTTTACCAGTATTAGGTAGTGTTACATCTACTGGAAACAACATAGTGTTTTAAAAATCTTTCAGCGAGTCAAAAAAGTTGTTTCTTCTCAGATATGAATGAAAACAAGATGTTTCAAAGGCTCTTGCACTTAAGATTTTAAAGATGTGTTACATAAAACAAGTGTTAAAGAAATCTTACTTGTTAGGTGATTTTGTCTTATATAAAGTGTCTGAGCTACCTTCACCTGATGAAGGTTAGATACTTTGACTAGAAAAAAAAAATATAGCGGGTAAAATAAGGACTGAACACGTCACCATTTTTCTTAGTAAATATATTTCTAAAGGTGCTATTAACATGAGAGTTTCACCAGATGTCCATAACAACCAAAGTAATCCACACATACAAAGAAATCAAACCATAGATGTCCATAAATTATGTGTAATAATGTGAAATGACACAGGAAAAAGTATTGAACATCTGAAGAAAGGGAGGTGCAAAAAGGCATACAACCCCTGGCAAAAATTATGGAATCACCGGCCTCGGAGGATGTTCATTCAGTTGTTTAATTTTGTAGAAAAAAAGCAGATCACAGACATGACACAAAACTAAAGTCATTTCAAATGACAACATTCTGGCTTTAAGAAACACTATAAGAAATCAAGAAAAAAAGATTGTGGCAGTCAGTAGCGGTTACTTTTTTAGACCAAGCAGAGGAAAAAAATATGGAATCACCCTGTAAATTTTCATCCCCCAAACTAACACCTGCATCAAATCAGATCTACTCGTTGACATTGACCCTATGCCATGACAATGACCCTATGTGTCTTTTTACAAGGAATGTTTTTGCAGTTTTTGCTCTATGGCAAGATGCATTATCATCTTGAAACATCCCCAAACATCCTTTCAATTGTCCAAAATATCAACGTAAACTTGTGCATTTATTGATGATGTAATGACAGCCATCTCCCCAGTGCCTTTACCTTACATGCAGCCCCATATCATCAATGACTGTGGAAATTTACATGTTCTCTTCAGGCAGTCATCATTACAAATCTCATTGGAATGGCACCAAACAAAAGTTCCAGCATCATCACCTTGCCCAATGCAGATTCGAGATTCATCACTGAATATGACTTTCATCCAGTCATCCACAGTCCACGAATGCTTTTCCTTAGCCCATTGTAACCTTGTTTTTTTCTGTTTAGGTGTTAATGATGGCTTTCGTTTAGCTTTTCTGTATGTAAATCCCATTTCCTTTAGGCGGTTTCTTACAGTTCGGTCACAGACGTTGACTCCAGTTTCCTCCCATTCGTTCCTCATTTGTTTTGTTGTGCATTTTTCAATTTTTGAGACATATTGTTTTAAGTTTTCTGTCTTGACGCTTTGATGTCTTCCTTGGTCTACCAGTATGTTTGCCTTTAACAACCTTCCCATGTTGTTTGTATTTGGTCCAGAGTTTAGACACAGCTGACGGTGAATAACCAACATCTTTTGCAACATTGCATGATGATTTACTCTCTTTTAAGAGTTTGATAATCCTCTCCTTTGTTTCAATTGACATCTCTCGTGTTGGAGCCATGATTCATGTCAGTCCACTTGGTGCAACAGCTCTCCAAGGTGTGTTCACTCCTTTTTAGATGCAGACTAACGAGCAGATCTGATATGATGCAGGTGTTAGTTTTGGGGATGAAAATTTACAGGGTGATTCCATAATTTTTTCCTAAGAATTGAGTGATTCCATATTTTTTTCCTCTGCTTGGTCTAAAAAAGTAACCATTATTGACTGCCACAATCTTTTTTTCTTGATTTCTTATAGTGTTTCTTAAAGCCAGAAAGTTGCTATTTGAAATGACTTTAGTTTTGTGTCATGTCTGTGATCTGCTTTTTTCCTACAAAATTAAACAACTGAATGAACATCCTCAGAGGCTGGTGATTCCATAATTTTTGCCAGGGGTTGTAGAAAACCAAGGCACAAGCTGAAATCTAACAGTAATTACAAAGCAGTCCTGCCCCTTGTCAGTGCAAGTTAATATCTGCTAGTTGATTCCCTACTGATGGCCTATAAAAAGGTGTCTCATTGCCAAGGTGTCACACAAGAAACATCTCATGATGGGTAAAAACAAAGACCTCTCTCAAGATCTTCCCAACCTTATTGTTGCAAAAGATACTGATGGCATTGGTTACAGAAGGATTTGTAAACTTCTGAATGTTTCAGTGAGCACTGTTGTAGCCATAATTTGGCCATGACCAGGTGCACCTTGAAAATTTCTGACAGAGGAGTGAAAAGAATTATCAGAAGAGTTGTCCAAGAGCCAAGGACCACTTGCAAAGACCTTCAGAAAGATGTGGAATTATCACGTATAATTGTTTCAAAGAAAGCAATAAATAATGCGATCAATAGCTGCAGTCTGTATGCGCGCTCACCACACAAGACTCCATTGCTGAAGAAAAAGCATGTTGATGCTCATTTAAAGTTTGCTGCCCAACATTTACACAAGCCTGTGAAATACTGGGAGAATATAGTCTGGTCAGATGAAACCAAAACAACTCTCAGGATGCAATAAAAAACACCATGTTTGGAGGTCAAATGGTAAAGCACATCATACCAACAGGTAGGAGCATCATGGCGTGGGGCTGTATTTTAGCAAACAGTACTGGCCAACTTCATATAATTGAAGGAAGAGTGAATGGAAAAATGCAGAGACATTCTTGAGGAAAAATCTACTAGGATGATGATGAAACGAGGGTGGACATTTCAGCAAGACGATCCCAAACACACAGCCAAGGAAACTCTCAATTGGTTTCAGAGAATGAAAATAAAGCTGCTGGAATGTCCCAGCCAGTCACCTGACTTGAATCCAACAGAAAATCTACGGATAGAACTGAGGATCAGAGTTCAAGAGGTCCACAGAACCTTCAAGATTTGAAGACTGTTTGTTTGGAAGAATGGACCAAAATTACACCTGAGCCATGCCTATGACCAGTTTCTCCATACAGGAAGCGTCTTGAAGCTGTCATTACCAACAAAGGCTTTTGTAAAGAAGCATGAAATAAATTTCAGTAAGTGTGTTCAATACTTTTGCACTGTGTCATTCCACATTATTACATATAACAAAGTATGGACGTCTGTGGTTTGATTTCTTTGTATGTGTGGATTATTTGGGTTGTTACCCACATCTGGTGAAACCTTCATGTCAACAGCACCTTTACAAATATATTTACTGAGAAAATTGGTGACGTTTCCAATAGTTATATTACCTGCTGTATACACACACACACACACACACACACACACACACACACACACACACACACACACACACACGCACATACTTTATATATATATATATATATATATATATATATATATATATATATATATATATATATATATATATATATATATATATATATCTTGTATCAGTGAAAGGTTTGGACACAATTCCCCATCCAAACTTTTGACTGGTAGTGTATATATACCAGTTATTCGGGCCTCTATGTGATTAGACATTACTAAGAAATACGATTGGTGGTAATGCTAGAAATGGTCATGTGACCTAACTTACTCACATTTTGATGCTATCGCTCAAACATAATCATTTTTATATGCAGAATAATTAGAAAATGACAAGTTTGTTTAATTATGCCTCAAAAAAGGGTGATCATTAAATGGACTGCATTTATTTATATAGCGCTTTTAAATGCAGTCCATTTAACATTGATACAATGAAAGTCTAGATTTGACCCAGGTGAATATAATCCATAGATGACTTTGAGTGATGAACCACTACCTGAAACATAACCTCACAACCTGATGAAATAAAGTGCTGGTTCAAATATGTTTGACTGAAATCAAAAATGTGGACTATTAAAAAAAAGTGATAGATCCCAAGCGAATGAAAATGTAAAATCACTGCATAAAGGACGTGCAAGTGCTCGAGCGACTCAATTAACAACCTTAAGCTGTAATTCATCAATCATTATGACTTGGATAAATTTATCATTTACAATCTTACATTATATACAAGAGTGGTATTTCTTATAGCTATATCATCAGTATGTGATTCATTTTTCCAGACCATCCGCCAGAATGATATAAAAATAAACTATACACAAACTGTTCAAAGAAAACACTTCCAGTGGTTTTCTTTTCATCGTTTAAAAAGAATGGCAGCAATCAATTAATTGAATAATTTCCTTAATAAGAAACAATTGCTACAGTATCGTGTTTGTATGGCAATTCAATGTTTTTATAGCTTATAACATAACAGGAAGCCACAAAAACAAAGCGACATGTTGAAAGTAAAAGGCTGATGCATATGGGAATTATAGTTTTAAGTACAATGTATTCCTGGATTCCCATTGGAGCAGATGAAAACCTGTGTGGTGGCTCCACAACAGGTCAAACACACAGGCTTGTGTTGCACTGAGCTGTGGCGTCTTCGGGATAAGTTCAGTTACTGACCTGCAGAAACATGTTCTTGCATTGAAAAGAACCACACCCGTACTATATATATATATATATATATATATATATATATATATATAAAATAGACACCTACACTAACTGATGCATTGTAGCCAGTCGTATCCTGGAACCCCGTTCAGTGAGATGTGTCGATGCCAGTGAGCAATTGACACGTGACAATATTTTATCAACCTCAGATGCTTTGTTTATGCGGTTGCTTCCTCGTGACCACACAGTTGCGTACGCAAACCAATACATGCACACGTGGATGCAATAAAATCCAGCAGACTTGATCATTTTCAAACAAAAATAACACCCTTATTCATCTCATTGCCATCAAAACCTTAAAGGGGTCATATTTTACACCCGTTAACCAGTTAATAAGTCACCAGCCGCCCTAAAAACAGACAATAAAATTGATAGACAAACATACCACACAGATTCTGAAGTAATCTTACTTTCAATTATTTAAGAAACAGATTTTTCATTTGGTGTATTAAATGGAAAGGAGCTGCTGCTCACAACCTCCCCTTTCCAAATGGCACATCTGTATTGCATCTGGCCAGTGAGGAGAAAAGAATTATGGGTAATCAAAAGACACTGGGTTGTCGTGGAAGTGCACATCAGGAAGTTTTTGCTGATTGGTTGAATTTATTGCTGTGATTGGCCAACAGGCATGACCTAATTGGTGACGGAACATCTGTGACATATGCCACTGAACTGTAAAATAAGTCATTGTAGGACTTAATCATACCATAATTTGAGCAATGTTTGTTAGTCTGCTTGCTCCCCTTTTCCTCCCAGGTCCTTTTATCAGTTTCCATGTGGACGTCAGTCAACCCCAGAATTATCCTTACAGGATTTGTTTTTCGGGAAAGGTCGAGGTCATTAGGGTCAAAGGTAAAACATTATGTTTCATACCCCATGCCCACCAAACCTGGCATGCATATGTAGCTTGGTTATGGAACTGCCCAGGTGAGATCAAATTTACCAAAAGGTAAATATTTGAGGCTGCGCTACTATATGGCAAAGGTCAAAATTTAAGTTTTATACCATAATTTACACCAAACTTGGCACATACAGTACATGGAAGTGGGTTCTGGGAACCAACCTTGCTGGACAATTTCAGTTTCAGTTACTGGAGCCAAAGTCATATCTCCCTGGATGTTTGTTGGCCTGGTCCTCCCAGGTCCCTTTACTGATTTCTACCAAAACTTGGTATGTCAGTGAAGGTTGACCCTGAAGTAGCTGTTAAAGAATTCATCATAAGAGAATTTGATTTTCAACCCAGTTTGGACCAAATGTGGCACACACCTGGTCTGGCAACATCAGCCAGAGATCAATCATTTGGGTAAAGGCCATTGGGGCCAAATATCAGATTACCATCACCCTTACTGACTTTATGCCAGCAGGTGCTATTAGCTTGTTTTGCGGAAAATACAGAAGTTTCATATAATATAGAAGTGTGAGACTAACACTTAAAGGAATAGTTCACCCGTGATACCCATCTTTAAAAATCAAGAAAACTGAACATCTCTCAGAGTTGTAAATGTCTTGAATTCCCCTCTGCCAAATTGCAACTTTGTGCCTGAAAAGGTATTTTTCCAAACAACGTACTTCAATCTGGCCTACAAGCAGAAAAAGCTGAAAATTAAACTTTTGATGGCAGTCAAAACATGACGAGACTTTATCGTCATGTAGCTGTTGCATCACAGTCTGAACAGCCCCCACTGTGTGGTTCCACCCACACAACTAACTCTAGCCATCACCACAGTTGTGCACATGCACATAGTCCCCCAGGAGACTAATTTAAAGCAAGGACTGACCAGACCGTGACACCATCTCACAACGGTGGTAGAAGTTTCTATCATTTTCTTGATTCATTTGAAATTCATCCATTTTGTGCCAGTAATTTATGAAAGGAACATTGAATGAATGACAGCGGTCGCATTCGCACCAATCTTCGACTCATTACCTGATTAAAGGATGTCATTTCGCAGTCTGTACTCTTTCAATTCAACATTATTACAGTCAAACTCTTGCTACAGATTGTAGCTCAAACTGTAACTTCAACATCTTTATTGGACTTCCAGTTTTAATGGAAATCCAGTGGACTTTTGGCAACAGATGTGTGTGTCTGTGTGTGTTAAATAAAGCAGCGGTGGCATGACACACATTTGATGTCTTAGGGTGGTCTCCCATTGCCCCAGTTTCCATCCCAATTGCAAAATCGATGACCTTGGGCCAGATGTTTTTGTTTTAATAGTAGGCAAAATTTGTATTACCATCTTATATTCTGTGGATGATGATTTAACCCAACATCTCAATTTTTTCTAAACAATTACAGAAATTTCCTGATTGCTCACAATGTTCTGCAATGCCACTTTTACCACAGATTACACCCATTTTTAGGCCCATTTTATTGTGTATCTGATCCCGCCAAAATGTACACAACTGGGTATCAAAAATTGTCAGTGGAAGACCACCTTTAACAATTAGCTATTTACAGGGGAAATAAAAACAACGCATTAAATAAAAAAGAAAATATATAAACAATTTTTTTTTACAAATACTTGTCCATAATTAAGTGCTTATTTTATATTCTAAATTGGTGGATGAACTATCCCTTTAAAGGTAGATTAAAAACAGTTTTGCAAAATATGACCCCTTTAATTCTATTTGCTGCTTCCTCCTGCAAACATAGTTGCTCTATTGTCTTCATTAAAAAGCAAGACATTCTTTGTGTTGCTCAGAGCACAACATAACGGATTGCCAGCAATGTCTCCCTTAACCTCGACAGACACATGACACACAGATACTCACAGAAATAAGCATACAGACATAATATAAATATAGGAGGATATCTATTAAATATCATAGAAATCTACATATTGGCAGGTTTGTATCCTGCATCTGACATTAAGGCAAGAAAGCATCAAACACAACAAAAATGAATAGTGAATGCCACGCCTTTTTTGGCTAAGTCCCGCATTGTTCCCTGGACGTTCTGCCTCCCTGATTTTCTTATTCATCTGTGTTTCCTTTAAATGTTTTCCATCTGTTACTTTGGTGAGAACTGTCGTGTATGAAGAGAGCGGGCGTGAGAAGGTGATGACAGATTGTTCTGCTGATGGCATAATTCAGTATCCTGTCAACATATTCAGAAACTAGAAATCAGGCAAACATATGCTTCAAAGCATCACATGGCTTATTGTCAGAAAGTTAAAAAAATCATTCTAATAAACAAAAATCAAAAAGTCCCCTGGCGGTTGTGGTGGCGGTATATCGATTGCTCTGCATCTAGAGTTCCGAGTTATTAATCTTACCGAAGAGCAACAAAGGAAGACTTACAGCTTAACACATGTCACCACAGAAAAACTGTACGCGTGAGATACATACCACAATACCATAATGATAGATCTTTAACAAGAGACAATCAAAAATGATGACAAAACCCACACACTCCTGTCCCACAATACATTGCTTCACGACAGCTCCGTTCAGGAAGCTGGTGTTTGAGAAAGGCACCGAGCCATCTTGCACCAGTTGCACTCCTCGTAAAGGGAAAAGGGTTTACGGGACGCAACGGTCCCTCTGTCAGCAGCATCTTCCTTCCTCTCGTTTCCCGTCTTCCTCACTCCTCCTTCAACGCTGTAGACTTTCACTTTTTTTTCTTTCCGACACAAATGGAAAAAAAAAAAAGAAAGTAAGTGTCACTCGGAGGTACAACTTTTGTGAGGATAACAGTTTTTCGTTGGGGGTTCTAACAAATGTGGATTTACTAATACTGACTGAACACTAGGTAACACTCCATTAAGAGATGGCTTTTTCCAAAGATCACTATGTATCAAAGTCCCTCGCAAATGCACACATACAAACATACATGTAAGTGTGCGTGTGTCAGATAATGCATTAAAAGGTGGCCTACGACCGAGTGAATGTGTCGTGCACAGATGCACAGAGATGCATACACATGTTGCATCAGTGTACTCTGTGTGACTCTCTGTTTATCTTATTAGAAACACACGTGTTTGTGTGTCACTTGATGTGTGTTTGTGTGTGTGCATTCTCGTACCAGGTTGCTACGCTGTATCCAGTTGCCCGCCTTTGGCTTCAAGTTCATTGTGAAATTAGGCGAACACTTGCCACCCACTCCAAATCTACAGTTGCTGTGTAATTAATTTCTCTTTAAGTGATTTTAATTGATTCCCTTTTATTGTTTAATATAGTTAAAGGTCTCTATTGTCACTGCAGTCTTATTTGTTCTTAGTTTGGCCATTGAAAAGGATGAACAAAATAAGATGTGCAATTGAAGAGGGAGACATGAGCAGAACTCATGTATCTTCAGCTTGTGAAGAAGAATCTTCCTCCTCCTCTACAGGACTTGTGTCAGAAAGTCTCTCCTTCTCAGATCCTTCTTCCAGCTCAACCTTCAGCTCCTCCTCCTCCTCCATTTCCACCTCATCTTCCTCTTCTATTATGTCCTCATGTGCCTCTGTCATTAAGCTAACCTCATCTTCCTGATTTTGCTCCTCTTCCTGCTGCTTGCAGTCCTGTTCCACGTGGTTCAACGTTGGCTGATCGCTTTCATCTTCCTGTCCTCCCTGAAAGCTGTCTTTGAGGGTGAGCTCGAACTGAAACTTGCCTATGCAGGCATTTAGCTCCTTGTCTTGGCCGACCGGAGGAGGCGAGGGGCTTTGTGGGATTGTGCTCTGGTACCAGTCCCTGTTGTCCTCCAGGGTGTCCAGGATGTCCTGGGCATCAGGGTGCACCAGGTCCCCCCATGTCTCCCACAAAGGATGGACAATGTAGTCGATAAATCCCACCTACACCCAGAAAAGGAGAGATTGACTGATGATTCATCTTAAAAAGCACAGTAGTGTTCTTTCAGAAATCAGCAAGAAGAAAATGTATGACTGTTGTGATGATCAGTGACAGCTCCCACTGTAGTTATCACACGCTGCCTGCAACATTAGCACTTCTCTGCTTTTGTGCAACCACATATCAGTCAATCAAGTTGAGGGCCAGACAGAGACTTTTACACTGGCCACTCACGACACAGATGCAATACGACCTTTTGCGAAGAGTGGAAGGAAACGCAACTTTATTATGAACGTGCATCTGATAAGACCACAATGCAGACTCGGAACGTGTTCAAAACCTTTACAATGCGACCGGTGGTGTTTTTCCCATATTACATCATAGCACATGTGCATGGTGTTAAACGCAGACAGAGACACATATGGGTGCACAGGTGTGGGCATGCACACACACACCGACACACCAGGCTTCTATAAAAACTGTGTGGAGGAGATGCATGTTTCTGCTGTTGAAACTCAAATGAGAGCAGCTGAAAGAATAAAAAAAAAAACTATGCTTCTTTAAGGGCCCCTTCACGCATAGTACGAATACGTACAACTCAGGGCAACTCACAGCGGTAGAGCTCATATGAGTGCGCCACAAAATATTGCGTCTGCCGGGCAGGCGTGCACGATGCCGGTGCGATGGTTCGTGCATGCGACGGTGTCTTTCGAGCAGGAACACAGTGCGAGTTGCTGCAGCTACTTGCACTGTGTTCCATGGGATCAGGTGCACTACATTGTTCCACTGATGTGGAGGAAAATAAAATAAAACCCAGCTGTATAATTAGTGAATATCAATGGGCTAATATAAATAATACACAAAAGGGGACGCCATACAGAAACCTGCGGTTAAATAACCCTGGTTAAATAAAAAGAAAAAAATGCTATAGGATTCAAACCCACACACTCTGATTACCAGACAGAAACTTTACCACTGTGCTACAATCACTGTCTTGTAACAGGAGCGTGAAATGGTTAAAATCAGCAAGTAGATAAACATATTTTCTAAAAAAAAAAAAAGAAGAAGAAAAAAAGCACTGTGATAACTGACCTAACGGCATTAACACAGGCACACATGTATTGTGGAGGGAGCCAACACTCTGGCACGCCACATGTGCACGCGGCAATTTCACAGTCGTGGGGCACTTAGACGAATTTCACATCCACCTCGACAGTGATATTCTGCTGACTGTTTTCATGATGATAATACGAATGGCCACACATTTTCGAAGTACCATCCGACTGGTGTTAGATGTTCGTGCGTGTTAGTTGGAATTTGGCTGACACTTGCCGCAAGAGAGTTCGATGGGCTCGCACAGCACACACTCTGTCTTTCAGCCGCTGGTGTGCACAAATAGTTGTAGCAACAGGCGTACAAGGCGTTGGAAGCAGCTATGAAATTACACACACATTTTGCACGATTCCTGCTTCATGTGCATTTTATGTACAAATCGACCAAATTCACACTATGTGTGAAGGGGCCCTAAAGGACATGTCCAGTGTGTCCATGGAGTGCAGAGAGGACACTTTTTAAAGTATTGCACTCAAAATGTTTTTGCATGCATGTGTTGCTATGGTCTGATTAATTTGTGTGAATGATAGTAAATACAATGTCCATGTGGACATACGAAAAGTTAAGTTGCTGGATCATGTGCACTTTCCCCTCTGAGCAAACAATATTTATTCTGGCCACAATACATATATTTCAGTGTTTAGTATTGTGAACATGAACAACTTTTTTTCCAGTCTGGCAATTTGGCAACCTTACAATGTATGCATGAGCTAATCAAATGTTGGAAATAATTAAATTTGTGCACACAGTCAATTTTTTTCTTAAATTTCTCTCTCACAACAGAGCTCTGCATCAGACAGGAAAGGCTAAGCATCACTGCTCACAATGTGCAATTCATACTAGTCTGTTGCTGTCCAGATACAGGCGCACACAAATGCAATGGTTTGGCAAAAGGACCCCAATGCAGAGAACCACAATGATGGAAGATAAAAGCAAATTTACAGTCCTGCAGGCAAAAATAGCCCAGACAGCAGACAGACAGGCTTGTCAAAAACAGGGGGTTGTAAGGCATATGGGTGATCAGTCCAACAGGTGACAGTCTCTCAATGGGAGCAGCAAAGGGTTAAAAATAAGCAATAGGTCAATGCACAGAGAGATTTCATACCAAGCGACAAATACAAGAAGATAGGCAAAAAAAAAAAACACTATAAGATGTATGAAAGAGAGGTTAAAACACTGGAAATATCACTGGGAAATGCAACACAAGAGAGTATTAGAAAGCAGGACAAACGTATGTAATGTGGTGATGAGAGAAGACTTTAACGGCGGTTATAAAGGCAAACAAACAATCAAATGTGGAAGTGCGAGGAACCGGAAGGCCAGAAATAGGAAATTAAAGTACACAAAATGAACAAGGAAGAAACAATAAAGTAAAAGCACCAGAAAATTTTTACCACTGGGGAGAATTAGTGAGATAACATGGAGAATAATAATAACATGCGGTGAATAATACCAGAGACAAATTAACACGAAGCCCAAACCTAAATACCAAAACTTAACCTATGACATGTGACCTATGTATGTATTGGCCCTACAAGACATTTCAGCACTTGTCCAAATAGGAAGCAATCTATGTGAAGGTAATTAATACATCCATCAGAGAGAGGACACTGGACAGTTCTCCTGAGGCAAGTAGACTTTCACGACTCTCAAGAGAAACTGAGCTCGTTTGTTTTATGCTGCATTTATACATAACGACGACAAGTCATGAATGCCACGAAGTAAACATTCTTGGCCGCTGATCACGAATGTGATGATTCGAGGCACAGGTGTCAGGTGTCCTCAGGAACTGCTGCAACCTGTTACCACACATTACAATTAATGGCACGTGTTGCTGGAGAATTATCAGGAACCATTATGCACGGTCAAGAATAGTGTTCCGCATTGTTGCGCGCTATTGCGCGTAACAGCGCATCGTTAAGTTCTGTGATGTTGTGAATGAGGTGAATTGTCTCCACACACACACCCATATTCATCCAACCGAATTCAGATCGCTCCAGTTTTTCAGAAGAACTTTGTGACTGCATGCGTAGTTGGGCTCTGTGCCATGGAGTGGCGCAGAGAGGAGGAGGAGACGGACAGAGCCAGATGTGTGGCTTCATGCGGCTCTCGTCTCATTTTCCCAAACATCAGGCGCATGCAGCAGGTGGAACACCTGCAGGAGCGTGCTGAACAGCACTGAAATGAGACTTTTAGCCGACTTGGTGTCAGCAATCAAACTGAATGTGGTGCAGCAGGGTTTAATTGTGCGCACGCTTCTTCCTCCGCCAGACTGGAGGAGGTGCAGAGATGTCTGGCTGCACGTGAGTCTCCTCTCGCTCCTCTGGTTGCTCAGACTTGTTCTCCCGCTCATCGGTTACAACAGGAGGTGGAACACCTGCAGGAGCATCCTGAGGAGCTTCAGCAGGAACTGTGGAACGACATGTGGAGCCAAGTTTAATTGTGCGCACGTGACAGAAAACTAATTCGTCGTGGCGCGCAGTGAAATGTGACGCCGTGTTACAAGTTGTGTCAAAACTTGACAGATTCCATGTCACTTCGTAATAACGCGTGACAGTTTGGGCTCCAAGAACCATCACAGGAACCACTATGAACGTTGTCACGTTCTATTAAGGATCAATACTCATCAAGACGGATCAATGCGCTCAGTTGCGACCTCCACGACATGAGATGAAATGAGGGTGGTGTGTGACATTCGTGTAAGATTTTTTGACAGGCAAAAACATGCTCCACAAATATCAAGAATATCAAGCACCAACACGCACTATTAAGAAACCTATTCAGATGCGTTAAGTCACATTAAGAATGTCAGGAATGTGTCATGAATGACAGAAAAATGACATTCGTAACGTATCTTGGTTATGTGTGAACGCACCTTAAGAGACTGACATTATTTGTTTCCTGACAAAGAATCTCTCCCTGTTAACGGTATTTAGATCAATACAATCTTACTTTTCAATAGTGAAGAAGTCAGTTGGATGAGTGGTGAATTATCTTGAAGACAAGGTTTGGTAGTAATGGACTACATGTAACTGGGATTACATAATCAGATTACAATACATTAGTAACTTCCAAAAACAGATTACATTGGAAAGTATGTAATCAAATTACAGTTACACTGTAAATGATTACGTACTTGATTATATTTTTATTCAGTTACTGATTAATTTCAAAGTAATCTGACCCAGCTGTGTTGAAGTCCAGCTGCTGTAGAGTAAATTTCAAAAGGACTCTTCTGACATTAACAGTGGGAACATGCACAAAGGCCAACATAGGCTCATGGTGTCTCCTGTCTTATTTGGCAGTTTGTGTTGATGGATCTGCATAAGTTGCATATGTCCGCCGTAGGACCTGGAGCAGGGGTGATTGGGGGGTGGGCAACAAAGGGCCAACATGGCACCACAGGTGGTTTTACTGATTAGCTTCTCCCTTAAAGTCTTGATCATCTGTGAAGTCACCTGCTGAGTAAATCTGGCACTGTCATGGGCCTTCATGGCACAATATTGCCCATCTCTAATCAATCAATCAATCAATCAATCAATCAATTTTTTTTTTATATAGCGCCAAATCACAACAAACAGTTGCCCCAAGGCGCTTTATATTGTAAGGCAAGGCCATACAATAATGATGTAAAACCCCAACGGTCAAAACGACCCCCTGTGAGCAAGCACTTGGCTACAGTGGGAAGGAAAAACTCCCTTTTAACAGGAAGAAACCTCCAGCAGAACCAGGCTCAGGGAGGGGCAGTCTTCTGCTGGGACTGGTTGGGGCTGAGGGAGAGAACCAGGAAAAAGACATGCTGTGGAGGGGAGCAGAGATCGATCACTAATGATTAAATGCAGAGTGGTGCATACAGAGCAAAAAGTCGAGGCTAGCAGTTTATGTAGACCTTTTACCTGACTCTTTTCCACTGATGCAGTGTGTTTGTCACACATGGGGCTGATCTCCATCCCACGTTCTCGCTCTTTATCTCCCTGCCTGAAGAACTCCTCCATGATTCTCTCCGTCCATTGTCGATACACTGCTAGAGGTTTGGTGGGATTGCTCAGATCAGCACAATGCACCATGTTTCTCAGGACCTGCAAAAACACATGCCCACATTTGACCATTATTGCATAAGAAAGGTTGTTGCACATTTACACTGCATTGAATTCAGAAGGATCAAGATTATCTACTCATAATCTCTGTGGCTCTCTGATGCCCTACCATTTTAATGAACAGCTGAACACATGTAACAGAAACATAGCACTTTCGCACCGTCTTTCACCTTGGATTTTCTTGGCAAGTCAAGTCTGGGAGTATAAACTGGTGCCACACGTTGTTGCATTTACCACACCATGGAACCACCTTGGGTCCTCTAAGGCAGTTGTTCCAATATGGGGGTATGTGTACCCCTGGGGGTACTTGAAGGCACTCCAGGGGTATTTGAGAATTTTTAAAATATATATTTAAAAAGGCATCAATTAAAAAATGATTTAAAGTAGTTATTTCATAAATGTTTCAATAAAATATAAGTGCAAATGAGTACACTATTCAATTTTATTATCCTAATAAACCCAAAGTCCCCCGCACTCCAGGATGGTTTGACCCAACCTGGCACATGCCACAAGGCATCATCTGTCAATCACTGCCGCCTTGACAACTCAAACAATGGAATTCTGGTTGAAGCCTGGCAGCAATGCCGCTGACAGGGCTGTCACACCTAACAAGGAGTGACAAGTGCCAAAGAAGACAAAACCAGAAATTCCGTCAGTAATCAAAAGAATACGAGGTCTGTCAATAAAGTATAGGTCCTTTTTTTTTTCAAAAACTATATGGATTTCATTCATATGTTTTTACGTCAGACATGCTTGAACCCTCGTGCGCATGAGTGAGTTTTTCCACGCCTGTCGGTGACGTCATTCGCCTGTGAGCACTTCTTGTGGGAGGAGTCGTCCAGCCCCTCATCGGAATTCCTTTGTCTGAGAAGTTGCTGAGAGACTGGCGCTTTGTTTGATCAAAATTTTTTCTAAACCTTGAGACACATCGAAGTGGACACGGTTCGAAAAATTAAGCTGGTTTTCGATGAAAATTTTAACGGCTGATGAGAGATTTTGAGGTGATACTGTCGCTTTAAGGACTTCCCATGGTGCGAGACGTCGCGGACGGATTGCAGCGTCGGCTCGCAGCAGCTGCGACGCTCCGCCACAGGAAAAACACCTCTGTTGGAAGCCTTAAGGACAAGTTGGAACATGTCCAGCTGTTAAACAATTTCTCATATACTCACTCCACTGAAAGCCATCAAAAGCCGCCTGGATTTTACAAATGGTTATCAACACGGAGGTGTTTTTCCTGTGCCGCCGCACCGCGCCGGCTGCGTTCTGACGCGCGGACCCATCCGCACGGACCCATCCGCACGGACCCATCCGCACGTCTTTCATTAAAAAAATCTCCTTTAACAGTGGAATATCCGGATAAAATGCTGAAACCGACTTCTTCTGAAACTTCTCTGTTCTCTCACGATGTCCTGGATCAATAGAGCCTGAAATGTGGAGGTTTTCAGCTTGAAACAGGCTGACGACGGCGCCTGGGAGTGCTGCACGACGTCTCGCACCGTGGGAAGTCCTTAAAGCGATAGTATCACCTCAAAATCTCTCATCAGCCGTTAAAATTTTCACCAAAAACCAGCTTAATTTTTCGAACCGTGTCCACTTCGAAGTGTCTCACAGGTTTAGAAAAAATTTTGATCAAACAAAGCGCCAGTCTCTCAGCAACTTCTCAGACAAAGGAATTCCGACGAGGGGCTGGACGACTCCTCCCACAAGGAGTGCTCACAGGCGAATGACGTTACCGACAGGCGTGGAAAAACTCACGCATGCGCACGAGGGTTCAAGCATGTCTGACGTAAAAACATATGAATGAAATCCATATAGTTTTTGAAAAAAATAAAAAGGACCTATACTTTATTGATAGCCCTCGTATGTTTGAACGTGTTATGTGCCGACGCGGATTGAGGAGCGGACCTGCGTCTGACTGAACCCAGCGCTAAATAACCACAAACCGGTTCCAAAAACAAAACATTTATTTCCCTTTCTGTGCAATACTTGTGTACAACATAAGATATGGTTTGTCTGGCGGAGTGAAGGACGGCGCGCTCTCCAGCGCCCAAAGGGATCGAAGACCAGCGCTTCTGGACTCAAATTCACCACCAAACACGACAAACTGACTCTGTGAAGGATAGAAGAGGTGAGGTAAGTCAACAGCTACAACTAATATCCTTCAAAGGCACACACTATCAGCAACACATTCAGGTCTGAATTTAAGCTTTATGTAAATGAGCAGCTTCTCACAACAGGTGGAGGATCATCAGTCCGCACACCACGGCCGTGAGAAGCGAGCTGTACAATTCTCATCAATGTTCAAATATACTGCGTAACAAAATACCAAATTACTATTAACACTTATTCAGACAATCAATCACCTCTGATGTGTGCTGACAGCATGTGTCCCTCACCCGTCCTCCTTCACAGGCACGATGTGTCAAACCCAGGCGCGGTCCTCAGCGTTTCACAAACGAACGTCACAAGGTCGTGTTCCCGGCAATTCTGCTTGAACCACTCATGGCTTAAATGCAGAACGCCATCTAATTATCTGCTTCAGCTGAAAGTCCTTAAGTCTGCACGTGAGCATCATCCACAGGTGCTGCGAGTCATTAGGCCTGCACGTGGACATCCTCCACAAGTGCAGCCAATAATGTTGATGAGGGTGAAGGATTCTTCTGCCAGCACCTTCTCCACAGACAAAAAACAGTTTGCATACCACCTGGAGAGCAAAGAAAAGAAAACAACACAAAAACATCCAGCCAAACCCCCCAACACACAACAGTACCCCCCCCATCAATGGGAAGCCTCCCGGTGACCGAACAGATCAGGCCTGAGAACAGCACCTCCCTCCGGGGTCCATGACAGCAAGCAGACGGCGTAACGCTCCCAAGGTCTACAGCAGACAGCAGGACAGGGCACCGCGGCTGGAAGGCCGGCTGGCATCAACAAAACCCCAAAAAAGTCCCACATACAACCCAACATACAAAAAAAAACACAAAACCCACCCAAAACCCACCCAAAACCTCCCCAGGGGACCGTCCCATCCAACCCTGGGAGGAAAAGAAAAACTCCCAAATGCAAAAACCCAACACAGCCCCAACAACACAATACAAACACAAAGTCACAAAGAAAAATAACAACCAACCCCCCCACAGAACGATATGCAGAGCCCAACCCCCCCCCCAGAAGACCTTTACCGCCAGTTCTAGGAGAAACAACCAAAACCGGAATCCCACAGAGGTCCCTAGGTTTACATGGAGGAGCAGCGCCCCCCAGAGGACCGTACCATCAAACCCCAGGAGGCCCCCTCCCCACAACCCAGGAACCCCAGACCCGGCCACACTTGGTGAGTCGGCCCCACAATCAATTCCCCCCCCCACCCCCCCCCCCACCCCCAGAGGACCGTCCCATCAACCCTGGAGGTGGAACCTGGAAGGAAGCATAAAAACACAAAAATCCAACCCCCGGTGGACTTCATTAAAACACCCCGGGGGCAAATAAAACAACTGGAAAACCCTGTTACCTCCCCCAGCACCCCGAAAGACCCCAGATCACTCCCAAAGCCAGTCGTTAGCTCCATTTTGGCGAACGGCACAAAATTACTAAGCCGGGGAAGGAAACAGGAAAAACTAACCCGATCCCAACCCTGAAGCGCAGCGGAAAACCGGAAATACGTCCGGTGCCCCTACCCGACCATACCACCAGCCTATCGGGAGGGGCAGAACTACCGAAATGGCGAACGGCAACAGATCGGCCCACCCCTCCGACTGAGGCATGTTCCCGCTGCACCACACCCCGGTAACACCAATGACGAACGGTCAAAGGCCCACCGAGGCTGGAGTGGAACCGGGCCCTAACCAAACCCAAAAAAAACGCCCCTGACAACCCCCCCCTGGGTGCAGAGGTCTTCTGAGAAACACTCAGCGTGACCAACCTGCACCACCCCACAAGACGAACGGTCTTAGGGCAAGTGAGGTTGGGGTTAGGGAAGCAGGGAAATAAAAAACAACAAAACAAAACGACCCAATCCAAAACAGAAAATACCTAAGTTCAAATGATAAAAACCGACGACTGGCTGAGTCCAGACGAGCTCCGAACCGCCAGTCGTTCACTCCACCAGAACCGCCTCTAAACACCCAAACAATTTATAATCCCTCACAAAAAAACAAGAACAGCCCACATAACTAATTTTTTTTCTTTTTTCTTTTTTTGTGTCCATTATTGTGCCTGTTCCAGAACACCTGGAGATACGTCATCACTATCTTTCTTGACGCTTATGTGACGGGGCAATATGGCGGCTTCAGCTCGTCCGAGCTGCATGGGCTCATCCGCAAGAGGAGCCAGAGGTCCCGTCGGAGGAGTCTCAGTGGGGCGAAGAAGAGGCAGCCCAGATCTGTGTCGGGGAAAGCCCCGAGACAAAAAGACCCGCTCTGATGTCCGCCCTCTCTCGCGTCCACGCTCCTTTATCCGATCATCTAGACGAATAACCAAAGATATTAGCTCATCTAAATCGTTTGGTTCGTCACGGACTGCTAGCTCGTCTTTTAATGAATTGTTCAAACCATCCACAAACACTCCTCTTAAAGCTGCGGTATTCCAACCGGACTGAGCAGAAAAAATTTGGAAATCCATGGAATAATCCGCCGCACTCCGCCTCCCCTGCCTGAGATTCAGCAACCGTTGGGCAACGGTATTTGTTTTCACCGGATGGTCAAAAACCAATCGGAACTCCCGGGAGAACTCCTTAAAGGATCCTAACAATGGAGAGTTATTACTCCATAATGCAGTGACCCAAGCTAAGGCGTCACCTCGGAGCAAATTTGTCACATATGAGACACGGCTACCATCAGAAGAGAAGGAAGCCGGTCGCTGAGCAAAAACCAGAGAACATTGCATCAAAAACGGAGCACAGGCTTCAACGTTTCCCCCATAAGGCTCCGGATGACAAATAACTGGTTCGGAAGCCGAATCTCTGGGTGACGGAGTTATCTGCACCGGTATCGATGGTGCCGCAGCTGGAGCAGCAGGAAGCGGAACGGCTTGCGCTGCAAGCTCCGTAACGCGGGCATCTGTTTGTTTAATTTGGTTTGCGAGATGCTGTAATTGCTCCCATATTTTCTCCAAGTGTTCTTGAACTCTTTCGGCAAACGGAACCGCTTCTGCCGCTGGGTTCATTTTAGAATGGCCGGGAACTACTGTTATGTGCCGACGCGGGTTGAGGAGCGGACCTGCGTCTGACTGAACCCAGCGCTAAATAACCAGAAAACGGTTCCAAAAACAAAACATTTATTTCTCTTTCTGTGCAATACTTGTGTACAACATAAGATATGGTTTGTCTGGCGAAGTGAAGGACGGCGCGCTCTCCAGCACCCAAAGGGATCGAAGCCCGGCGCTTCTGGACTCAAATTCACTGCCAAACACCCCCCAGGTGGACACGACAAACTGACTCTGTGAAGGATAGAACAGGTGAGGTAAGTCAACAGCTACAACTAATATCCTTCAAAGGCACACACTATCAGCAACACATTCAGGTCTGAATTTAAGCTTTATGTAAATGAGCAGCTTCTCACAACAGGTGGAGGATCATCAGTCCGCATGCCACGGCAGTGAGAAGCGAGCTGCACAACTCTCATCAAAGTTCAAATATACTGCGTAACAAAATACCAAATTACTATTAACACTTATTCAGACAATCAATCACCTCTGATGTGTGCTGACAGCATGTATCCCTCACCCGTCCTCCTTCACAGGCACGACGTGTCAAACCCAGGCGCGGTCCTCAGCGTCTCACAAATGAACGTCACAAGGTCGAGTTCCCGGCAATTCTGCTTGAACCACTCATGGCTTAAATGCAGAACGCCATCTAATTATCTGCTTCAGCTGAAAGTCCTTAAGTCTGCACGTGGACATCCTCCACAAGTGCAGCCAATAATGTTGATGAGGGTGAAGGATTCTTCTGCCAGCACCTTCTCCACAGACAAAAACCACTTTGCATACCACCTGGAAAGCAAAGAAAAGAAAACAACACAAAAACATCCAGCCAAACCCCCCAACACACAACAGAACGTGATTTATGTGCACAAGTTGAAACCCACCCATGGCACTGTGTTTTATCTGTGGGTAGAAATTAGCCAACAATAGCATGAAGCAAGCACATCTTCAGCGCCATCTCAAGATAAAACATGCACTCAATACAAAATGTGCCGGTTAGGGGCTACTTGGCTGACAAAATATTTCACTGAAAAAGTTTGAGAACCTGTGCTCTATGGCAATCACCCAGGCAGACAACCGGTCCATCCCTGTTTCTCAAACATAACCATCTCTCTCTGTCATATCAGGTAAAATTTGTGCACTACCTTGGCCTTCTCCAGCCGTAGGAGTCCTCAGCACTGGGGCGCCACCTGCGTGCTGGATCATGCCCAGAGAAACGCGTACTCGGGTGCCTTAAGTAATCTGCCATTTATCACAGTCATTTCAACCGTAGTACCCAGATATCCTCAAAAGAGAACAAGTGTCATCCAGTCATGATGACACTTAGGTCACTGGTTACCGTCCAAGTCTCACAACCATATGGTAAGATAGGAAGCACCAGGAACATGAAATCTTAGGCCTTTGTTCTGCTACAAAGATAGGTGTGTAAAAGGCTGGCGATTTCACCACTCCTTAACTTCCTGAATAATTTTAATGCAATCGTTAATGCTTTTCTTGTACTGCTATGTGACATTTGAAAAGAGCTGTGAAGGCACTTTGCCGAACTTTACACTTAACTCTACACTCAGGAGGCCACAAACACCAGGTGCCCTATCATCCAGCCGGCACAAAGCAGCATGCAGAACACCATGCAGTGCAAGTGTCACTGCTAACAAACCGCCAATGCCTCTGTCATTTTCATACCCAGCACCCACTTTATGTAAGTAACAAGTATAATAGCACTCATTTATGCACTTGTGTGTGTAGATCTAAAAATGATGTGCGGTCGGGTGCTGTGGAAGCAGAAAGCAACAGTGTCAGAATTTTTCTGGCGTTTAAACAGCTAAATATTGAAATACGCCTCATATAGGTGGCTTCATGATGAGGCTCCAGTGTGCTGTGAAAAAAAAAAAAATACAACAATGTAATAACTGTGGTTTACTTCACTAAACTGACCTGTATCCGGTCTGTGTAGTGGTCAAGAAGTAACACTCCAGAACTTGTCACTTTCTTGGTTTCTACCATTGTTTTGAGGTCGGCCAGCAAACTCATGTGTTTAGACATATCTGTCGCCAAAACCTGGGAAGAAAATGTCAACAAATGCCAATGAAAGAGGAGAGACTAAAAAAAGCTGAAATGCAAAGGAGTAAAGAGTGATCTAGAAGTAGATTGACCATGTGCTCACCATGTCAATTACAAGTTTTCTCAGGCTCTGTCTCTGCCGCTTGCTCAGGTTTTGGAAGATGTCACAGTTATCCTCGTGGAGCAGCTTGAAGCCCACGGCCAAGTGATGATTCTCCAACACTGACTCATCATTATACATCAGGGCTAGCTCTGAGTCTGCAAGGAGCACCAGAACTTCATCAAATCACAGTCATTCCATTACTGCTGTACCACACAGCACCGTGCAACTCTCTGGGATCTACGTAGAGTTGGCTGCTGTCTCGAGTGGGTAAATTCTGAACTATTGTTTTGGCATTTAAAGGACATGTTGCACAGAATTCATAACAACTCAGATTTTGGCTAATAGAGGTCATGTGATGATATATCTATATTAATCTGTGCACTTCTGTGAAGAGTCTGTAAGCAAGATACAAAAAAAGTAGGCTTGATAAAGAATTGATAAAGAATTTGATGGATAAGCAGAATCGACAATGGCATCAATATTGATAAAATCTTATCAATACCCATCCCCAATTATAAGAACATAGTAGCAAAAAAGAGATTGCACATAAAAAAGAGAAACGTATGTACAAAACTGGATATTTCAGTGGCAGTGGATATTGCTACTGAAATATCCACAGTTTTGTACATACTTTTCACTTTTCTTGTTATTACGTTCTTATAATTTATAAAAGCGCATGCCAATCAAAACAAACAGCTACAAAATTGTCAAAAACAAAGTCACTCTGAGCAAACGCCCCAGCGCATGCTGTTGATTGCAATGCAGACAAACTGCTGCTAATGTTAAAGATATAAGGCCACCCAAATTTCACTAAACTGGCAACATTTAGTTCTACTGAAATCCAAGCATGACACGGTGGGTTTATTTTAGAAACATCTGTAAAACTACAGCTCATTTTTAATGAAGAGAATATATTTATCTGGAGGGAATTCCTTAATGAATATTTTCTTTTCTGTATTACGCTGTCTGCAGGAGGGTGTGTGTGTGCACGCGCATGAGCTTTTGAAAAGGCTGAAAGTTACCTTTGACTGTGGGTGATGCATGCGCATGTAGATGTCTTGTAAATCACTTCAGAGGTGTTATCAGGTTACAAAAACAAGTTTTTTTTAAGATTTAGAAGAAGCTAGCTTTTGCAAAACATTTGATTTACACAGAAACGCAGCGATCTTGGAGCATTTTCCACCATGTTGGATTTTTTTTTTTTTTTACATTTATTTATTTATTTATTTCAAATTTTTATTTCAACAGTTACAATAACAAACAGTAAATGAATGAAAGACAAGGCCACGCAATTATAAATGGAGCCATTTTGGATTAGCAGCCAGAGAGAGACCAGCCAGTGACGTCATGGTGCCTGTCTACTCTGATTGGCTGTCACCCTGTCCTTCCCATAATGCCTCGTGCAAGCCTGGGGAAGCCACCACGTGATCTATGATGTGGTCCACTGATCTGAATCCTTAGCTATCACTTTCATATAAATGGCCAGTAGTGTCATGTTTCATGGTGTGGAATGAACAGAATGCTGGACACAAAATGCAAACTCATGCACTCAGGAGGTGGAGTAATAAAGGAGGCTTTATCTTGAATAAACAGGCACAGGTACAGTACACAGGTAATCAGACAACATAACAAAGTTAATCGGCAGATGTTAGGCTGAGCCATAGTCGAAAACAAGCAGGGTTCAAAAACACAGTAAGTCCAAATACAAAAGGCTGCGGCAAAAAGCAAGGTCAAAAACAAAGCAAGGTCATACATGGTAGCTAAACAAGGGCTGAGACACAAGGCAACAAGCGTGGCAAACTGGCAAACAGGGAGAGCACCAGGTGAGGCTTAAATACAAGGTGTAGTGATTAAGGAAAATGAGTACAGGTGTGTGAGAAAGTTCAGGAAGGGGCATGGAAGAAAGAGACAAAGATGAAGCAGACAGGTGCAAAAAAGTGCAGTAAAGTAAACACTAAGCAGACAGAAATAAACTGGGAGGTGAGTCCTAAACATAATGCAAAAATAAATAAATACATTAAAAAAATCCAGACATGAAAGGAACGAAGAAACACAACCAGGAAAACAAAGGTGAGAACTGAAAAGAGATCAACAAGAAAATTAAATGCTGGGGCTGAAACTAGAAAGGAACTAACGTGGCAAAAATATAGCACATTGGTAAAAGCAAAAAATAAAATCTGGACTGAAGTAATCATAAACTGAAAATCAAAGACAGAGGATCAAAGACTGGGGACATGGACACCAACAAGAGACAAAACCAAGATGAGGACCCAGACACAGGGCAGATCAAGACAAGTAGTTTCATGATCTCATGTTGCAACGTTCGTTTCACTCTGTCTGTTCGCCATCGTGCTGTTTCTTTGTTTGCTCAGACTGACATCACCCACCGAGAAATGCAGAGTAAACCGTTTTCTGGAAATGCTCCTGCTGACTCACTGAGCAAGAGGTTTAATTAGCAGTAAAGCGGAGCAGCATCCACTGATTGTGAGTGCATGTGCGGGAATAGACTAAAGGCTCCCTGACACTTGCATGACTTTGATCTGCACTCTTGCACGCACTCTGCCACGCATGAGAGTAAACTCATGTCAAACTCATGTCAAACTCATTGTAAACTGTTGTAAACTGTGTGCAGCTTCGTGCAAGTGTGCAAAGAAAATTTAAAAATGTTCAAAATCTCCATCACACATTAATTGTGTGAACCTTACACAAACAAGTCAAAAACTCAGCATGTGAGTGTGAGTGATTGCGACAGCGCACTGCATCAGAGCGCAGCTCATCTGAACTACTATAACAAAATGTTACATCTATAATAAACACAGTTTTACAGCTGCACACAAGAAGGGGTGAACATGCAACTGTTTTTCCAGGCCATGACAATATAAACATGACAAATAATTACCTTTTTAGACAGCTCCAAATACGTTCTCTACCTCATAAAGCTCGTATGCGTGAGAAAAGCAGCAGCTGGAGCGCTCCTCTGTGATTTTGGAAATGTTAGAGGTGTTTTCAACAGCCAAACGTAGAGAAAATGATTAATCTGCTACAAAATAATTATTTTATATGCGCAGCGTCCAGCGCACAAGGCATGGCAGCCAGTGGAACAAAGCATGGCATCCAGCTGGGAAAACAGCGGGTGGGATCGGCACAACGATGTGGGTGCAAGTGCACGGATCAGACTCGTGCAAGTGTCAGGGCACCTTTACAGTCACGAATACTTTGATGTTGTGTTGTTGAATGGCACTTTGAATAACATACGACATGTCCTTTAAAAGACACATAATGTGATTGGAGTATTGTTCAGATGTACAGGGATCACATGATGTTGAAAACATCCTGGTCACGTAATAGTGTGTTAATGTGTTGAAGAGTCACTCTCACAGCAGTAAAACATAGATTTTCAATTACTACAATTACAATTACTCTACAATTACTCTGAAATCACATCCATAAGTCCAGATGTATCCATCTATCCATGATAGACAGATAGATAGATAGATAGATAGATAGATAGATAGATAGATAGATAGATAGATAGATAGATAGATAGATAGATAGATAGATAGATAGATAGATAGATAGATAGATAGATAGATAGATAGATATCTATCTATTATATGTAAATATTGTATGTTTCTTCACTTGACTCACTAGTATTGATGAGGAATTGGTTGGACACTCCTGGATGGTCCACATCATGGATGGCAGCAGCAAATAATGCAGCGAGTATCTCCAGATCGGTGAAGACAGCCTTTAAGAGAGCAACAAAAAAGATTAATCTGCAGTGATTAAACCATTACTTAAGAAACCTAATCTTGACCCTAGTGTATTGAAAAACTATCGGCTGATATCAAATCTATCATTTTTCTCTAAAATTCTGGAAAAAGTGGTTTCACGGCAGCTTGTAGACTATCTTACTGAGAATAATCTCTTTGAGCCACTGCAGTCTGCTTTTAGAAAATATCATTCCACAGAGACGGCTCTCACTAAAGTGATGAATGATCTTCTGCTTACAATGGATTCGGACACCACTACAGTTCTGTTGCTGTTAGATCTCAGTGCTGCATTTGATACAGTGGATCATCATATTCGACTTGATAGGCTGGAAAATCATTTTGGGATTACTGGGAGTGCCCTTGCATGGCTGACGTCATACATGACCAGCCGTTCTTACTGTGTTTTGTACAGTATCACTACCTCTAACCTTAGTGACATGAGATTTGGGGTTCCACAGGGGTCTGTCTTAGGCCCCCTGCTTTTCTCCCTTTATATAGCACCCGTTGGGCACATATTGCGGTGTTTTGGGATTACCTTTCACTGCTGATGGTACATGCCGATACATGCCGATAACTGCTGGTAATCTCGTTCACATAAAATCCTTAGAAGATTGCTTTGCAGCAGTGAGAAGTTGGATGTCTAGAAACTTCCTACTTTTAAACTCTGATAAGACTGAAATGATGGTTCTTGGTCCAGTGAGACATCTGCATCAATTTGACCAGTTAACGCTCAGCCTCAACTCGTGTGTCATACATCACACTGACAAAGTGAGGAACCTTGGGGTAATTTTGATCCTTTGTTGTCCTTTGGCCTCCACATTAGAAATATTACTAGGACTACTTTCTTCCACCTGCAAAATATAGCGAAGATTCGTCCCATCCTGTCTATGGCTGATGCTGAGACCCTGATCCATGCATTTATCTCTTCTAGATTGGACTACTGCAATGTTCTATTTTCTGGTTTACCACAGTCTAGCATTAGGGGTCTCCAACTGGTTCAAAATGCTGCAGCCAGACTTTTGACACAAAGCAGAAAGTACAACCACATTACACCCATTTTGGCATCCCTTCACTGGCTTCCTGTCCCAGTGAGATCAGATTTTAAGGTTCTGCTACTAACCTATAAAATTATTCATGGACTGGCACCTCCCTACCTAGCTGACCTAATTAAACCTTACGTATCGGCCCGGGCTTTACGTTCTCAGGGTGCAGGACTACTTTGTGTCCCAAAGGTGAATAAGAAGTCTGCGGGTCACAGAGCTTTCTCTTATTGTGCCCCTGTTCTGTGGAATGATCTCCCTGCATCAATAAAACAGTCAGATTCTGTGGAGACTTTCAAGTCCAGACTTAAGACGCACTTATTTTCCCTTTCATATGGCTAGCATACTGGTACAGTTTTGTTTTACGCTTTTTACGCTTTTAATTCATTTATTAGTAATTGAAGCAGGCTGCGGCCTCAACTTTACCTAAATTCTGGGTCTTTTAGTGAAGTTTAGGGCTAGTGGCCAGCTATCACCTTAGTATTTCTCTGTTTTTCTTGTTGTTTAATGCTGGCAAATTATACAGTATTTTTGTCTTTCTGACGCCTGATTCTGTTTTGTCTCTCTGTTTAATGTGCAGCTCCATCCAGAGATGGGAGTTGTATTTGTGTTGGTGACCCTCCTGTCCTGTGCGCCAACAGCATTTCTTGTATATTCATCCATGAATTGTTCTGTGAATTGTTCTGTAATTTATGTTTGTTGCATGGCCCAAGCAGAGGGTCACCCATTTGAGTCTGGTCTGCTTGAGGTTTCTTCCTCAGAGGGAGTTTTTCCTTACCACTGTTGCTCTGGGGGTTGGTAAGGTTAGACCTTACCTGTGTGAAGCGCTTTGAGGCAACTCTGTTGTGATTTGGTGCTATATAAATGAAAATAATTGAAATTGAAATTGAATTGAAAAGTTCAACCACACTTTAGAACTGATTCAATGTTACTGTATTCCGATTAAAAAGCCACACCTGATGTTACAAAGTGTTTATGGAACATTTATTCTAGGTTTAACAGATCTGGTATCACACTATAACTTGAGAAATGTTTTGTGTGTGTGTTTGTTCCAGGACTCTTCTGATGTGCTTGAGTCAGTTTCCACCAAACTTGCTCTGTGCATGTAGACATAGCCCCAAACTGCCCATAAGGAAATTATTTTGAAAGAGGTCAAGGTCAAAGGAGTCAAAGCTTAAAATTGGGTGTTATCTGTCTGTTCTCCTACTCCTGCCTGAGTTCTACCAAACTTGATATATGGGTGACAGTCAACCTCAGAGCTACCTTTAAAGCATTTATTTTGGCAGAGAGCAAGGTAACTGTGGACAAAAGTAAACATTATGATTTTGCACTCTGATGTCCACCAAATATGTAAATGTAAATGAGTTATGGAATTGCCCAGGTAACTTCACATTTACCAGAGATCAATCATTGGGGTCAAGGTCATTGGAGTCATAGGCCAAAACAGAACTTTTTCACTTTGATTTGTATTGAACGTGGTATACATAAGGGGATGGGTTTCAGAATTGCCCGACTAGGCCAAATTTGCCAAAGGTCAGTTATTAGAGTCAAGATCGTGTCTGCCTGTCTGTTTGTTGGCCAATTCCTTCCAGGTCCTTTTTCCTAATTTTGTAACAAACTTGATATTTCAGTGAAGGTTGACCCTGAAAGTAGTGTTAAAAAAATCACTAGGGCAAAGGTAAAGGTCAAGGTCAAAAATTATGGAATCACTGGCCTCGGAGGATGTTCATTCAGTTGTTTAATTTTGTATAAAAAAAAAGCAGATCACAGACATGACACAAAACTAAAGTCATTTCAAATGGCAACTTTCTGGCTTTAAGAAACACTATAAGAAATCAAGAAAAAAAGATTGTGGCAGTCAGTAACGGTTACTTTTTTAGACCAAGCAGAGGAAAAAATATGGAATCACTCAATTCTGAGGAAAAAATTATGGAATCACCCTGAAAATTTTCATCCCCAAAACTAACACCTGCATCATATCAGATCTGCTCGTTAGTCTGCATCTAAAAAGGAGTGAACACACCTTGGAGAGCTGTTGCACCAAGTGGACTGACATGAATCATGGCTCCAACACGAGAGATGTCAATTGAAACAAAGGAGAGGATTATCAAACTCTTAAAAGAGAGTAAATCATCATGCAATGTTGCAAAAGATGGTTATTCACAGTCAGCTGTGTCTAAACTCTGGACCAAATACAAACAACATGGGAAGGTTGTTAAAGGCAAACATACTGGTAGACCAAGGAAGACATCAAAGCATCAAGACAGAAAACTTAAAGCAATATGTCTCAAAAATCGAAAAATGTACAACAAAACAAATGAGGAACGAATGGGAGGAAACTGGAGTCAACGTCTGTGACCGAACTGTAAGAAACCGCCTAAAGGAAATGGGATTTACATACAGAAAAGCTAAACGAAAGCCATCATTAACACCTAAACAGAAAAAAACAAGGTTACAATGGGCTAAGGAAAAGCAATTGTGGACTGTGGATGACTGGATGAAAGTCATATTCAGTGATGAATCTCGAATCTGCATTGGGCAAGGTGATGATGCTGGAACTTTTGTTTGGTGCCTTTCCAATGAGATTTATAAAGATGACTGCCTGAAGAGAACATGTAAATTTCCACAGTCATTGATGATATGGGGCTGCATGTCAGGTAAAGGCACTGGGGAGATGGCTGTCATTACATCATCAATAAATGCACAAGTTTATGTTGATATTTTGGACAATTGAAAGGATGTTTGGGGATGATGAAATAATTTTTCAAGATGATAATGCATCTTGCCATAGAGCAAAAACTGCAAAAACATTCCTTGCAAAAAGACACACAGGGTCAATGTCAATGAGCAGATCTGATTTGATGCAGGTGTTAATTTGGGGGATGAAAATTTACAGGGTGATTCCATAATTTTTTCCTCAGAATTGAGTGATTCCATATTTTTTTCCTCTGCTTGGTCTAAAAAAGTAACCGTTACTGACTGCCACAGTCTTTTTTTCTTGATTTCTTATAGTGTTTCTTAAAGCCAGAAAGTTGCCATTTGAAATGACTTTAGTTTTGTATCATGTCTGTGATCTGCTTTTTTTCTACAAAATTAAACAACTGAATGAACATCCTCTGAGGCCGGTGATTCCATAATTTTTGCCAGGGGTTGTAGAAGAGACAGGAAGGAAGAGTGCGTGTGTCTGGGAGAGGGAGTGCTGAGTGAAGTTGGGCAAATGTATGGAGTAAATGTACTTACTGCATATTGATACTGATACTGATATTGTTGGCATTGGGACTTGTAATGTCCTATGTGTAGCAAGCCTCTGTCCAAACTAAATTTCTCCCAAGGGAGACAAATAAAGTAAATTTGCAAATCCTCTTCAACCTATATTCAATTGAATACTCCACAAAGACAAGATATTTTATGTTCAAACTGATAGACTTTTTTGTGCAAATATTTGCTCATTTTGAAATGGATGCCTGCAACACATTTCAAAAAAGTTGGGACGGGGCAACAAAAGACTGGGAAAGTTGATGAATGCTCAAAGAACATCTATTTGGAACATTCAACAGGTTAATTGGAAACAGGTGAGCGTCATGATTGCGTATAAAAGGAGCATCCCCAAAAGGCTCAGCCGTTCGCAAGCAAAGACGGGACGAGGATCACCACTTTGTGAACAACTGCGTGAAAAAACAGTCCAACAGTTTAAGAACAATGTTTCTCAATGTTCAATTGCAAGGAAATTTGGGATTCCATCATCTACAGTCCATAATATAATCAGAAGATTCAGAGAATCTGGAGAACTTTCTACATGTAAGCTGCAAGGACAAAAACCAACACTGAATGCCCATGATCTTTGATCCCTCAGGCGGCACTGTATTAAAAACTGACATCACTGTGTAAAGGATCTTACCGCGTGACCTCAGGAACACTTCAGAAAACCACTGTCAGTTAACACAGTTCGTCACTACATCTACAAGTGCAAGTTAAAACTCTGCAGTGCAAAGTGAAAGCCATACATCAGCAACATCCAGAAATGCCGCCGCCTTCTCTGGGCCCAAGCTCATTTGAAATGGACAGTTGCAAAGTGATAAAGTGTGCTGTGGTCTCATGAGTCCACATTTCAAATTGTTTTTGGAAATCATGGATGTCGTGTCCTCTGGACAAGAGAGGAAAGAGACCATCCAGATTGTTACCAGCGCAGAGTTCAAAAGCCAGTATCTGTGATGGTATGGGGGTGTGTTAGTGCCCATGACATGGGCAACTTACACATCTGTGATGGCACCATCAATGCTGAAAGGTACATCCAGGTTTTGGAGCAACACATGCTGCCATCCAAGCAACGTCTTTTTCAGGGACGTCCCTGCTTATTTCATCAAGACAATGCCAAGCCACATTCTGCACGTGTTGCAACAGTGTAGCTTCACAGTCAAAGAGTGCGGGTACTAGACTGGCCTGCTTGCAGTCCAGACCTGTCACCCATTGAAAATGTGTGGTGCATTATGAAGCGCAAAATATGACAACGGAGACCCTGGACTGTTGAACAACTGAAGTTGTACATCAAGCAAGAATGGGAAAGAATTCCACCTACAAAGCTTCAACAATTAGTGTCCTCAGTTCCCAAACGCTTACTGAGTGTTGTTAGAAGGAAGGGTGATGTAACACAGTTGTAAACATGCCAGTGTTCCAGCTTTTTTGAAAGGTGTTGCAGGCATCCATTTCAAAATGAGCAAATATTTGCCCAAAAACAATAAAGTTTATAATTGTGAACATTAAATATCTTGTCTTTGTGGTGAATTCAATTGAATATAGGTTGAAGAGGATTTGCAAATCATTGTATTCTGTTTTTATTTACATTGGGATTTTATTTACAACACCCCAACTTCAATGGAATTGGGGTTGTTGTTGTGTGTCGCCCTGGTTTCTGCTCTTCTGCTCTCTCTCTCTCTTCCAGGTGGCATTCCTTGTGGAGCTGATGAGCACACCTGTCTACAATCAACCTGCCTCCATAAAAACCCTGGTCCAACAGCTCATCGGTGCCAGAAACTCAGTGTTCACGACCTGATATCTGGCCTCTCTATTTCTGGATAGAGTCAACTGTTTGTGTTCTGTCACAGTAATTCTTGGACTCTCTGATTGTTATCTACCTGATTTTTGACACCTGTGCTATTTTTGGTTCTTAGCAATTGTATACTGCCACCCTCATACAGTTTCTCCATCTCTGTAGTGACACCACTCTCCATCAGCTCCACTGGGGGTCACCTGGACCACGAACCTCGAACCATTCCACACCTTGGAACTCCACCTGCACATCGGATCCACTTGGGTTGCGACCACCGGTTCCCACCGCAACGCGGGCCGGGTCTCCACTCAACTAACCTCCAAGACTGTACTCACCATTCCCACTGCACTTGTTCTTGTATAATAAATCTGTTTTTGTTTTTCCATTCAGCCTCCCTGCATTGGAGTCTAACCCAGGTTTTTGGGGATCAAATCCATAACAGTTGTAATGCTGTATAGTTATGCTTTTGAGTACCTACAATGATATTACTTACATCTAAAGCTGGTGTAGACAGCAACACGTGAGTGGACTGTGTGACATCTGCAGCGTGGAGACTGTTATGATAGGCCACATTAGCATGGTAGTGGTCCTCCAGGGTCATCACATATGTAACAAACGTGTCCACTGGGATCTGAAAGGTCTTTAGAAGATCCCGTTCCTGCAAAGTAAACAGATAGCAGTGGCACAAATACAACAGTGCTATATGGTGCAATTAATACTTTAACCTCCTTGTCTCCTTCTCACCTGGAAGATGGCAAACATTATGCAGCTGAGGGGTCGGTTATTAGAGAACTCTGCCACACGAAATATATTAAGACCCCACCTATTCAAGTCATTCAGCTCCTGGAGACACAACAAGCAAAATTAACACATATCTGGAAAAACCATTTGGCAGTTCCACTACTGACATTCCTATAATAATGATTCATTTTATTACAGTTATAAGATATTTATATTCAGTTTCCTTATTTCATGCCACTTTAATGACCTTGTGGAGATATTTGAGTAGCTGGAGCAGCACAGAGAAGTACAGTACAGTATATGGAAGTCATATTATTGAAACAGAATCTACTGAGAACAAATCAGCAGAGAAATTCAGGACATTGTGGTATTAAGTTGAGTGTTTAAATTATTAAGGAAGGACAAATGCCTTGAATGCCTTTTCTTTCATGATGTTACACAGTAATCCAGTTTAAACTTTCAGTTAATATATACAGTAGCTGAGGCTTAAATTTAAATAAACATACTTTTTAAGTTCTTCACTCAGTAACATTCCAAAACAACATTTAAGCATTGAGGAACATTTAATTAAAAAACATTTAAATAATGAACTTCAATAACATTTTATGAGCAGATGAATAATGTTCTAGTTGATTAGTTAGTTGATAGAATTATTTTTTGATTTTTTTTTTTTTTTTTTTTTGAGTTGATCTGAAACACATTCTGGATTCGGGGATTGAAAAGAACTTTGGAGATACAGCAGCACTGAATTCAAAAAGTTATGACTGGATGTTGATAGAATATTATGAGCATAGAGATCAATTATCATCAGGAAAGTAGGTTTGATGCTAAATGTAAGTGAAAGTGGGTATTTTGGCACTGGGGAATATGTGACGTGGCAGTGGTATACAAACTCTGAGGGCCTTCTCGATTAATCTGATAACTTTTTCAAAAAAATAGTTTATTCTATTAATGCTGAGGGCCATGGAACCTTAACTTTAAATGAAACACGCTTTGAAACTGGGAAGAAGCATTACTGTGAAATCCATACTGTCATTGTGGTGCACTAACATGAGCAAGCTAACAGGGTTTAGGTGATGTTTGTTAATGTCTTACAAAAAAAAAAAAAAAAACAACTCAAGCATTAACAATAAATTTTGTTGGGAAGTTGTTTAGAACTATTGCACATCCAAAGTTGATCCCATCATATGTGACAAAGCATGATAAAAGAGAGATACTCAAAATGATGAGGACTTCTTACTAGTTAAATCCCAGCTGCCCAGGTCCCTTTATTCTGGGATCCCCCGAATCCTTTTGAGACACCCCTTTCAGTTATCAGCATTGCTGATCCTCAACTTTCTGATGATTGTGAAACAGATTATTAAGGTAATTAATTAATCAATTTTAGCACTAAATGACACCATGTAGAATCCCCACTTTGTTATTTGGTTCACAGGTTGCCTTGATCATGTCTTTATAGTCAGTGCTTCATAATCATAAACCGGCTCAATTAAAGCCCAAGGTAAAATGGCCATTTTCAGCATAAAAATGGCCGCTTTTTCCAAACAAATGAATGTATGCAAATAATTTTGGGATGGGAACAATGCCAATGACCATTATTGTGCCCTTGATATTTAAAAGAACAGTTATTGGACAGTTTTTGAGAAAATTGGGTCCAAATACCCAAATTGGCTGTTTTGGCATAAAAAGTGGCCACCATTTACAAATGAATGAATCTATGTCTCTAGGTTTTTGACGTCAAATATGCCAACAACCCATATTACACCCTTGCCAAATTAAAAATTACTGCTTTAATTTTTTTTCTTTCTAAATTACAACAACGTATAATTTACAGGTTGTTCTGTATTTATGTTTTTTTTAAACAATTCTGGCAACCACAGCTACCAGTTTTTTGTTTGTTTGTTTTAACTGTAAAAAACACCAGTTTATCTCTTTTTTTAAAGCATATTGGCTGCTGCTGCTTCTGCTAAACATCTGATAACAACAGTCATAATAAACATTGTTTTCCACATCACATCTTTGAAACACCAGAAAACAAGACATATACAAAAGAGACAAAAAATACGGGAAAATCACCATTATATGGATGTTGCTGGTGTTACTACATGTTCTTGTTATCTTTTGTATGAGATCATTCACATGCAGTTGGTTAAATATTATTTATTTACCCTGGCTAGCGCATCCTCATGTTCTGTCTTCACCCCAAAGCGAGGCATGGTGGAATTAGAAAGGCTGGATCTGTGCGTGAGCTTTTTGACCCCGCTAATGTGACACATGGGCTTCTCTCTCTCCCTCAAGGTCGGAGATGGGATCTCCACCTCGTTCTGCTTATCTGCAGAGATCAACAATCAGACACCAGAAAGGATGGACACCTCCAGGCAGGTGTGGAGAAGGCACAGTGTGACTTACCTAAAAAGGTAGTGGAGATGTATTCTGACACCTGATTCCCTGAGCGACTCATTTCTGACAAATGGGAAAGCTCCCTGTTCAACATCCTCTTGAACTGTGGTGAGGGTAAAAAGAAACAGAAAAGGTGAGATTTTAACAGTAGATATACAGTAGGATCAGTGACGGCACGTTAAGAGTAACTGACATATTTACAAAGTATGTCACAAAGGTTCTGCACACTGAGATATAGGTATAAGAATTATGAATAATTATCATCAGCAATACATGACGTGAGCTTTGATGGACCACACATAGTTGAGTGTTTTTTTTAAAGGTTTATGCCTTAATATTATGACTTCTTTGTAACTTCATTGTAAATTCATTGATACTATTGATCAAAATATTTCACTGATCAATATGAGCTTTTGATCTAATCTTTAGCCAAAATTGTTGCAGAGATATTATGATAAATATTTTTTGAGCCGTTTTGCTTGACCTTGACCTCAATCTTTAACAAATCTATTCCAAAGGTTTTTATAACCCAAGCAATATTTAAGTCTGGTTAAAATACACACACACACACACACACACACACACACACACACACACACACACACACACACACACACACACACACACACACACACACACACACACACACACACACACATTACGCTAACTGCATTTGCATGGTAAAAAAAAAAATAATAACACACTGCAAAAATACATTAAAAATATATCAAAATGTGAGAACATGTAGCAAAAATATGTAAAAAAAAATATATTAAAAATGTAAGAATGCGTAGCAAAAATATAGCACAATGTGAGAACGTGAGGCAAAAATATATAAAAATATATAAAAAATGTGAGAACCTGCTGCTGCTGCTGCAAAAAATAAAACAAAATATATTAAAATGTAAGAGCATCCTGCAAAATATATTAAAATATATCAAAATGTGAGGACATTCTGCAAAAAATATCAAAATGTGGGGACATGCTGCAAAAACTATGTAAAAATACATCAAAGAATGCACAACAAAAATAAAAATACATCACAATGTGAGGATGTTCAGTTTAGTTAGTCTCCATAATATTTTCCTTTCATTTAAAGCTGATACAAAACAGCAAAACATTTGTGTGAGTCAAGTATGGGAAAATAAATTATCACCCTCATTGTATCCTCGTTCACTCAACAATGGGAATAAAATCACTTCTCACACATGTTCTTTCTCTCAGAACAAACTGTACAGTGCTTGTATTTGGATGACGTGATTGCTCCATGGAGTGCAGTTTTACATAGTTTTTTTCTCTTGCAAATTATTCTCTGTTCCACTCCACCAACAAGCCGTGACTGGTAGTGCAGCAGACAAAAAAGTTGCACGATTCACAGTTTCTCCAATCAGTCACAGAAGCTGATACCTTCTTGAGAGTTGTCATCTTTCTCTACACGTCTAAAACAAAAGTGGGAAAAAAGTAATAATTTGCATTAAATACAAGCCTTGTATTTAGTTTGTCCAATTACTTATGAGCTCTTCAAATGGAGGCTTATGGCTGTAATTCTGAAAGGGTTCGGGCAATGTTTTGATAAACCCCTTGAATTAAAGCTGAAAGTTGATACAGCAATCACATTTTGATTGTATTATTTCAAGTCAACTGTGGTGGTCCAGATACATTAGATCTTTTAGGGGTGGAATACGTTTGGTCATTCTCCACTACAAACCTTGTAGTTCACTAATATGTTTTCTGTTCATAGGATTCCATACAGATGTGGTATATTCCAGGTGTGGTCTAAATATTGCCCCGAATACCTTCTTGATGTTCTGGTCAATTATGTGGATGAAAAGATCTCCTGATCATACCCATTGTGCTGTTTGCGTTAGTTACCTTCAGACTAATGTGACTGTTGAGTGTTAGATTGTGGTTAATGACTGCTCTAAGGTAATTTTCTTAAAAAATCTTCTCCAGAACTGTACATATGTGCCATTATCTGCTGCACCTTCATACCTGTAGGGAAGCTCTTTTTCTGTTTATCATCACTGATTTACGCTTTTGGGGATGTAGTTTTAGTATAGCTTACACCATTGTTGCAGGGATGTCAGCTCATGTTGGAGTGCTGCCTGGTCTGTTTCATCTCTAACCAGGCAGTATCTTTCATCATCAGCAAATATGTATAGTTCTGCATAGTACAGAGTTATTTATGTATAGAATGAACAAGTAGTATATACCACAAAATGCTCTCCCTGGGCTATGGTAATGAGCTGGATTTCCAAAGGTAGTGTACTGGGACTCAACTTGTTCATTTTAAACATAAATGACGCCCGTGTCTCATACTATAAGAACTATCTATGTTTGATGCCGAAATCTACAGGTTTAGATGCTTAAATCTAAATTTAGATGGCTAAATCTAAGAAGTGTAAACATATTTCACTCCTAGGTTTAACCTCAGCATTGTGTATGTTGTTTCCACTCCATTGTTCCACCTTGGGACGCAAACTCTTGGGAGGCACTCTAATCAGGAGGCTAAAGCCCATGTGCTCTGGCATCTGTGGCGTCTTTGAATGTAGGCAAGTGAGATTTACTGACTTGTCGTAGCAACTCCTACCGGCCTCCGTCACATATGCAATCTTTAATGTAGCCTTTTGTTAAACTGTCCATGTTTTCTTGTGTATTGTTGTACTTTAATTTACATTTATTGATGTACTCAAATAAAATTACTGTTGTTACTGTGATTATTTTACATCACTCATAGGTCTGAATGACTAGGTGAATGTACAATCTGTGTGGCCAGAATACACTGTTACTGAATGTGCTTTTAGTTCTCCTGTTATTTCAGATCAATGGCTGTTTGGCGGTGAAGACGCCGCAACTCAAAATCGCACACGTCACGTGAAGGCACATTGTGATTCCAACAAGACCCCTTAGTCTGTGTCCCACTGACTGATCTTTCACACATAACAATCTCCATGGCAACCAGAGTGGTTGCCTTGGCAACTGCCTCCTCACAGTCAGTCCTTCAGCTTGATGTAAGAGTGGTGGCTGCTTAGGTGACAATCTGAGAGAGGAGGCAGGTGTCTGTGAACTTTACCAAGGTCAACCCCTCCCCTTCTCTGCTGTCTCCCTCTCCGTTCCTCCCTCTAATATTGCCATCTCAAGGTAAACGTCATGCTTCACCCCTCCGGGCCGACAACGTTGACTGCTTATTTTGCCTTCCTGCCCTCTCGCATAGATTCAGACAATCTCCATTCCTATCAATCCCAGACGGGCCAAACCCAGTGGCACACTTAGTCTTTGCCCAACACCCCCCACTTTCCTCACTCACTCTCTCTCATTCTTTCTTTCCCTAATGCTGTAACGCTGAGTCATAGCTGCCAACCAACACTTCCACAGTGCCAGTCTGAGTGCCAGGACAAACAACACTTGCTCTCGCACAGAATAATGAAACAAACAGGCGAAGGCTGCACAGACGCCAACATGAGCATGCATGCGTTTTTTTCCCCCCAAACTGACGATGATCACAGATGCATATGTGCACGCCACTGCTTGCAATCCCAGCAGTGTGTGAAATGTATCATCCAATAAAACACACAAGCTAGAGAATCACTATTAAAGCAGCAATTCTTGTTCTTTTTCTATAATATGCTTTTGGCTTCCATAAATATGTACCAGGACAGAAAAGCACAGGGATGTAGGACACAGGTGCTGAGGATGGAAACATTCTGTAACACTGAAATCTACTTGCCGTAAAGATAACAGGACTGTTAAGCACAAATTTTCAAATCTAGTTCTTAGATCTTTGTATCTACTGTAGGAGTGGAAAGATGAAAGCTACAAGTGATGTTTGGGTTTATTGTCTTTCTGTTTGTGATGGTGTTGCAGTGTGGAAACACAGAGCAAAGATGGGATTAATAAACTCGGTGCCTTTATTGCTGACGCTTTTCAGAAGATATATGTGTATATATGGGTGTTACATATGGGAGTAAAGAGAGAGTCAAGGAAAATATAATATTCTTTTCTCACATAGCTACAGTCTAACTATGTTTTTTCAATACATGTAGCATTGACCTTGCATGATTCTACCTTGTGCACACAAGTTTTTTTTTTTTTTTTTGCAGAATGACGCTCCTTTTGTGTTGCATAGACAATAATTAAAGTGAGGACATACAAATGAGTTGTTAGACCATGCAACAAAGCATCTACTCAAGATTGACACTGTCAGGCCTTCTTGGCTTCCAAACCCTACCTGGTCCCACCAACCGATGAGCCAGGGCCTGGAGCAGGTCTCACAGAACAGGTCCACTAAGGGCGTCCTGCGTTCCGCCGCTGTCCCGCCCCCCTCCAGCACCTCTCCAGCAGCCGAATCGAGGTCCAGCTCTGCCCCTGCCCTCCCCTGCAGGGGACTGAAGCTGGAGGAGCGGGGCAGCCGGTAACCCCCAGGTATGGGCGAGGGGCAGGAGGATGGCGCTGGGTCAATGGCCTCCACCACACCCATGTTGAGGGCAACGGGAGGCTTGGGCCAATGGCACCGGCAAGTGGCTCGGTAGAGAGGGGTCGAGGCACTGCGGGTGCCCCAACGGCATGAGGGCGTCGTCAGGGTGTGTGAGGAGAGGCCACAGCCAGCCAAGTTGGGACACTCCAGAGTGACAACTGCCCCAAGATGGGGCAAAGGAATGGGGGAGGGGAGGGGGGAGGGTGAGGGTAGGGGCGGCTGGTGCAGACTGTCCTTGCCTACATGCGGCTCACTGAAGCAGGCCACCCAGTCAGTCCTGAGATGGGCTCCAGCCCCACCACGGTCTGAAGATGAGGGTCTCCCTGACGGGCAGACCGGGAGCCCCCCCTGGATCTGGCTGCTGTGAAGACTACATCTCATCCCATTTGCAGGGCAGACTGACCCAGATTTACAGCAACGACAGAGTTGAGGTAGATGACAGCCGAAAAAGAAATGAGAGAGGGCAGCAGAGGGAGCGAGAGTGAGGGACCGTATGAAGGACACACAGAAGAGCCGATGGAGGAGATGAGAAAGGCGGATGTAAACAAAAAATAATGGTGCAACAAGGGCTCAGTGAAATGCTTAATAAAGAACACTTTAACAAATATCAGATGATGGAGGTGAGAGGAGAAGAGAGATGGTGATGGCAGGATGCAAAATTAACCGTGAAGCTGAACGATGGAAGTGAAGGAAGCGTGGCTGACAGCTGGGATGTTAGAAAGGGGGAACAGCAAGACAAAAACAAAGATGGAGAGGATTGGGGTGGGGATAGAGGCAGGCCCGTAGGAGACGATCAGGAAGAAAAACCTTCACCAGAGCTGGGGTCTGTTTCCCTGCTTGGATTGTACCTCCCTCAGCTCTGTGGATCCATCAGCCAGGCCCAGTTCTACCGGTGCGTTAGTCAGTCAGACCGACCCCACAAGACCTGAGTCAGTCCTCACTCAGTCCGGGACATCTCCTGATAGTCCATATCCTGACTGGTAGCTCCGAGTCAAACCCTGCCTCCGCTGTTCAAAACTCCAGAGGTCTAATCTTGCTGCTTCAGGCTGCCGCTCCTCCTCCAGTGCACTGCCTCTTGCGCCATTTCTCTGGATGCTGTAGACAGCTCTCGCAAGCTAATCAGGCAGTGTGGCTGCAGGCGCATCTATGTGTGTGCGTGTGTGTGTATGTGTATCTGTGCAGTCTGTATGCGCACGTGCACCAGACAGCATGTATGTCTGTCAAAAATATGTGTGTGAGTGAGGGTGTGAGCACAGAGCAAAAGACTGAGTGGGACTATTCATGTGCGCAGCTCTGTGTTGGAGGATTTCTGCAGCTCCACACACACACACACACACCACACACACACACACACACACACACACACACACACACACACACACACACACACACACACACACACACACACACACACACACACACACACACACAACAACAACAACAACAGCCTTTCAGCATCCTTCTTTCACATGCTGATCAGAAACACGGAGGATTTTAAATAATACAATGGCAAAGTGACATTTGGAATAAAACAGACATGGTTTAGGATGCTGTCTCTTTAAGGCAAAACACAATTAAAGGAACATTGCCTACATTTGATTGGGTGTTGCCCAAACCACATGGCTCGTGGTGAGCATGGGAAGCCAATGGCAAAAAGGGAAGGGCTGACCCTGCTGCCGTTCTGTAGCAACCAAGGTTACAGCAGAGACATCAGCATCAGGACCAGTCCTCCCCACCCACAGACACGCCCCCAACTCCCCTCAAAAACACAAATGAAAGCATACAGATGTGCAAATGTTTAAACGTGCGTAGATGAAATGCAGCCTGACTGAAAAAAAGGTAAATCCCCGGAGGTGTATGAGCAGCTATTTAAGTCATAATTTATTTTTTGATTCTCATTTACCTACATTTTCTCTTTGACATACATATATTCTAAATCTATCTCACATAGTACACTGCATTTTTTTTTATTTTATCTTATTGATTTATTTTTTGCACATTTAATTTGCACATCTAATATTTACTGTATAAGCAAATATAACTAAGTACAACGCCAAGTCAGAAAATGTTTGTATGATATGGATAATGCAACAAAACAAATCCCAGTGATACTTTCATTTACTTTGACTGCTATTTCATTGCAGATAGCATGAACACACGATATTTCATATTTTGCTGGTCACCTTCATTTCATTTATATCACACTTTCCACCTATATCACAAGATCAAAGTGCTTTACACTGATGCCTCACATTCACCCATTCACACACACACACACACACACACACACACACACACACACACACACACATACACACACACACACACACACACACACACACACACACACACACACACACACACACACACACACACACACACACACACACACACACACACACACACACACACACACACACACTAATGTCAGGGTGCTGCCATGCAAGACACTCACTACACATTAGGAGCAATTTGGCGATTAAGGACCTTGTCCAAGGGCCCTAAGTGATTTTTCAGCCAGATAAGGGTTTGAACTGGGGACCCTCTGGTTTCAAGCTCACTGCTTAACCACTAGACCCTCACCTCCCTTAAACATCCATTCCTGTATTTAAAACCTGCAGTGCATTCCAAAAAAGTTGAGATGGGGTTACTGTCATTCATTTAAAAAAAATCCTAACAGCACAGTACATAAATTTCATTGTATTATTGCACTGACAGTAAATGATATTCTATTCTATGGTAAATCTGTCAAGCAGATTTGAAAAAGTTTTTATCTTTATAAATGCTGAGTATCTTGAATGAGTTTCTTCATTATTTTTTTTTTTTTTTACTTAGTGATGATGGAAAACATCAAGCAACTTTTTTAAAAATTAAAATTATGAGGTTCCCAAAACTTCTGCACGGTACTGTGTAAAAATAAAAATATGCTCAGTTTAACCATAAATCTTGAATTAAATTTATAAAAAAATAATGACATTTTAAACTGCATACATTTCATCACCTTTTCAAAGTACATTAAAAATTTAAACATAGCCTCAATAACAATCATAATATTCAGCCCTGCTCTGGATAGTTTTTTCAGTGTCAACAGAAAAATGTGCAAACATTCTTCTTCAGAAAATAAGTGATTTTCTGTTTAAATGTCATAGTTGTCATTATATAATCAGTTATAAACCCCAAAATCAAAACTAAATTTGATTTTGGGGTTTAGGGGTTTTTTGGGGTTAAATTTAAATTTGGTTTTAGAAAAAGTTGTTTTAAGTTTTAATTAGTTGCAATCGTTTTTAGAACACAACTCTGTTTTAGATAAATTTCAGTCAGGTTTTAGATCTCGACATAGCACTGAGTCAGCTCTTTTAAAAGTACAAAATGACATTCTTTTATCGTTGGACTCTAAAAAACCTGTGCTGCTGGTGATGTTGGATCTAACAGCTGCGTTTGATACTGTGGACCACTCAATCCTCCTCACACGTCTGTCCCAGCAGGTTGGCCTCCGGGGGACTGTCTTGGAGTGGTTTCAGTCTTATTTGACCAACAGGACTTTCAGGGTGATGGTTAATGACTTCTCCTCCTCCACAGTTCCTCTGACCACTGGTGTGCCCCAGGGCAGTATCCTCGGACCGCTCTTGTTCTCTTTGTACATGCTTCCACTGAGTTCAGTCATCACTTAACACAATCTTCAGTTTCATTTTTATGCCAATGACCTCCAGATTTATATGCCAGTTGTGCCTAATAATACAAGTGCTTTGGACTCCATACATAGCTTTTTTAAGGAAATTAAGGACTGGCTGGCTCAGAATTTTCTGCACCTTAATGAAGCCAAAACAGAGTGTATTCTGTTTTGAGCTAAAACTAACTCTGATCCAGATCTTGGCTCCCTGGCTCCTTATCATAGGGCTGTGGTAAGGAACCTTGGTGTGCGGTTTGACGACTGTTTAAAATTTGAGAAACAAATTGACAGTGTGGTAAGAGCCAGTTTTTTCCAGCTGAGACTCCTGGCAAAAGTCAAACCCTTTCTAAGCCAAAGGACCTTGAAAAGGCTACGCATGCTTTTATCAGCTCCCGGATTGACTATTGCAATGCACTTTATGTTGGTATCACTCAAGGCTCTCTAAACTGACTCCAACTGGTCCAGAATGCTGCTGCTCGCCTGTTGACCAATACCAGGAAGCACAGCCCACATCACTCCTGTACTTTACTCCCTGCACTGGCTTCCAGTCCGTTTTAGAGTTGATTTTAAACTGTTAATGTTTGTTTTTAAAGCTGTAAATGGCATTGCACCTTCTTATTTATGTGACCTGTTAAAAACACACAACCCTGTCAGAACACTTCGGTCTGCTGACCAAAACTTTCTTGAGGTTCCCAGGTCCAGGTCCAAAGAATGGGGTGACCGTTCTTTTGCAGTAGCAGGTCCTAAGTTGTGGAATGCATTACCTCCTGAACTGAGGTCCATTAATAGCTTGCCTCTGTTTAAAGCTAAGTTAAAAACATACTTGTTCAGGGCAGCTTTTTGCACATAATTGCTTTGACACTTTTTTGTCTATTTTTATTCTATTTTGGATGCTCTTATTGTGTTTTATTGTGTTTTTCGTACTTTTCTTTTTATTTTATCTCTAGCTGGTGCTATTGGAAAGCACTTTGGTTCAGTGAAAACTGTTGTAAAGTGCTATAGAAATAAAACTTGATTGATTGATTGATTGATTTTCACACTTAATGGGACAAGATAACAAAAATGCAGTTGCCAATGAATGAAAGTCAAGAATAAACTTGATAATAAACCTGATTAAATACAATTTTCAACAGAAGGTGAAAAGTGGCTGCACATTTTAGCTTTTATACATGACATTTATGCAGTAAGTAAGACTGCAAGAGGGAACAAATATTTTCTTGAAGCACTATTTCAAAGTCAACATTTTCTGGAAATGCTGAGAATTTTCAACAGAAAACAATTCATGCGACTGTGCTGTCAGAAGAATTATTTGGTCAATATTATGTGACACCATACACAGTGCACAAGAATTAACAAAGGTCTGAAAAGCTTGAAATTAAAATCACATTGTTTTTAAAAAGAAATTGAAACTGCTGTTCGATGGGGCTGTGGATTTCATTGGAGATTGTTTTGTTTGATTTTATTATATCACCTCTTTGTTATGTTTCCAAGAAGGTATTTAGTGTGCATACTCACACAATTGCTTTGGGGGAAAAGTGACAATCATATCAGCAGAACCTTTGGAGGCCTTCCATTTATGCATTTTACTTCTAATCCAATAACATTTGTTCTGCAAATCTGATTGGTTAATCGTGTGAGATTTCAGACCGTATAATATCGGGGTAATGGTGGCAAAATATTCGACCGTTTCACATTTGGATGTATTACTCCGCGCCCTGACGGGTGTTCTGACGAGATGACGAAAGTATTGATGTGGAATCTGATACAGAATTACCGTTTCACATTTGATGGATTTTCACATTTGATGGATTACTCCGCGCCCTGACTGCTGTTGGAGCGATGCTGCCTTGACGGTATGTCTCGCCAACCGAATTACCTATAGAAAAATAAACCGTGCAAGCAATGGAATTGGATTAGAATGGGAATAACTCCCTTGTGTGTGATGATATGCGGACGTTCATGTTGTTATACGGTTGCAAAACTCCCTTTTTACCAGCTCCGCTAATGTGTTGCCATCAAGCTTAATTTGCGACCATATAACCAGCATAAAGGTCTGCAAATCAGACACAACAGGGTTATTACCTAAATTCTGACAATATATACAGTGAGGAAAATAAGTATTTGAACATCCTGCAGTTTTGCAAGTTCTCCCACTTAGAAATCATGGAGGGGTCTGAAATTTTCATCTTAGGTGCATGTCCATTGTGAGAGACATAATCTAAAAAAAAAAATCTGGAAATTACAATGTATGATTTTTTAAATAATTTATTTGTATGTTACTGCTGCAAATAGGTATTTGAACACTGACCAGTCAGCAAGAATTCTGGCTCTCACAGACCTGTTAATTTATCTTTAAGAAGCCCTCTTATTCTCACTCTTTACCTGTATTAACTGCATCTGTTTGAACTTGTTACCTGTATAAAAGACACCTGTTCACACAATCAATCACACTCCAACCTGTCCACCATAGCCAAGACCAAAGAGTTGTCTAAGGACACCAGGGACAAAACTGTAGACCTGCTCAAGGCTGGGATGGACTACAGGACAACAGGCAAGCAGCTTGATAGAAGACAACAACTGTTATGATTATTTATTAGAAAGTGGAAGAAACACAAGATGACTGTCAATCTCCCTCAGTCTGGGATCCATGCAAGATCTCACTTTGTGGGGTAAGGATGATTCTGAGAAAGCTCAGAACTACACAGGAGAACCTGGTCAATGACCTGAAGAGAGCTGGGACCACAGTCACAAAGATTACATTAGTAACACATGATGTTGTCATGGTTTAAAATCCTGCAGGGCAGCAAGGTCCCCCTGCTCAAGCCAGCACATGTCCAGGCCCATTTGAAGTTCACCAGTAACCGTCTGGATGATCCAGAGGAGGCATGGGAGAAGGTCATGTGGTCAGATGAGACCACAATAGAGCTTTTTGGAATCAACTCCATCCATGTTTAGAGGATGAGAACAACCCCAAGAAAACCATCCCAACCGTGAAGCATGGGGGTGGAAACATCATACTCTGGGGGTGCTCTTCTGCAAAGGCAACAGGACGACTGCACCGTACTGAAGGGAGGATGGATGAAGTCATGTATTGTGAGATTTTGGAAAACAACCTCCTTCCCTCAGTAAGAGCATTGAAGGTCATGGCTGGGTCTTCCAGCATGACAATGACCCCAAACACACAGCCAGGGCAACTAAGGAGGGGCTCCTTAAGAAGCATTACAAGGTCCTGGAGTGGCCTGGCCAGTCTCCAGACCTGAACTCAATAGAAAATCTTTGGAGGGAGCTGAAACTCCAAACCTGAAAGATTTGGAGAAGATCTGTATGGAGGAGTGGACCAAAGTCCCTGCTGCATTGTGTGAAAACTTGGTGAAAAAATCTGTACCGCTGTAATTGCAAACAAAGGCTACTGTACCAAATATTAACATTGATTTTCACAGGTGTTCAAATACTTATTTGCAGCAGTAACATACAAATAAATTATTTTTAAAAATCATACATTGTGATTTCCGGATTTTTTTTTTTTTAGATTATGTCTCTCACAGTGGACAAGCACCTAAGATGAAATTTCAGATCCCTCCATGATTTCTAAGTGGGAGAACTTGCAAAATTACAGGGTGTTCAAATACTTATTTTCCTCATGCTAAAACAACACAAAAAACAACTGACTTTGCGGAGGCAAATAAAAGTTCAGAAATAAAGGTGAATTTGCTTTTGATACAGCTGCAAACCAACATAAATCAAATACCCTGATGGGGGTGGCATGCCCATGTGAGGTCACAGTATGTTGTTCCCAAACCACTCAGTGAGTGCAGTAATCAAAGTGGACAGTTTGTGTGTATGGACAGTTGTAGCACCTTGTTGGAGGCCATCTCGCTGACGGAGCGGTGTGTTTGAATGGTCTCCAGCTGGTCCAGACACCAGTCTAGCTCCTCCAGAGTCTCCCGAGCCATCTGCTGGTACGTCTCCTCTGTGAAGGATTGAAAATTACAGCGTGTAAACCCACCACAAGATGAGGAACTGTGAACATAAATGCAGGAAAGCTGTGAAAACTGTGTCAATTCAAAGTGATCACATTTAGTGTAAAGTGCTTATTGCTTGTTTTGAGTGGTCTTTTCATCTTTTGTTATGGGACAAATTTGGAGAAATTCTATATCATGTTTAGGTTCACATTGTGAAGTTGGACTTTATTTAACTGCATTTTTTTAGATTGTGGATTACATATTTTTTATGATGTCAACTGAGTCTTCACAATTTACTTCTGCACAGGAGCTCAATTTAAAATTTTTTGATGACACCGAACATAGATTTCATAACATTGAAAATAATACTGATCCAGATTGTTTTTTCTTAAAAATAGAAATCATCATTGTAATTATTTTACTGATGACCAATTTAAGCATTATTCCTTCACAAATGGTGCATTCTGTTATACATTTTAATAGCAAAAGCCTTTCTATGATTTTTTCCAAAATTCAGGACTGTTTAAAAATTGTGAATAAATCATTTTTCAGTTATTGCAGTTACTGAGATGTGGTTACAAGATGAGTATGTTGACTCTGTCCAGTTTGAGGGTTATGATTTTTTTTTTTTTGCTAGAAATAGGGTGAATAAACAGGGTGGTGGTGTGGCTCTTTATTTCAGATCAAATCATCACTGTGAAATGGTTCGAAATATGTCATTTTCCTTGGATGACATTATGGAGCGTGTTACTGTGAAATTATATGTAAAAAATCAAAAAAACATAATTATAAGTTGCATTTATAGAGTTCCCGGATCAAATATAAACATTTTTGTGGAGAAACTGACTAAAATGTATAACTCAAATAAAAACAATAAGCTTTTATTTGTTTGTGGAGACTTTAACAGAGATTTTCTAAATCCTCATAGCCAAAGACAAATAGCAGAATTCTTAGATTCTGTATTTTGTATGGGATTGTATCCAGTGATAACGCATTCAATGAACACATCAACACTCATTGACAATATATTAACAAAAGTTATTGTTGGGAATTTAACGAGTGGACTACTTATGAGTGATATTAGTCATCACTTGCCAGTTTTTGTTGCTTACAATTCCTGAGTTGATAAAGCTGATCATATTGAACTTCCAAATTTCAAAAGGAAAATAACTGAGGAAACTGGGAGATTTCCTTCCAAAATGAAAATAGCTAAAGTGATACCGCTGTTGAAATCTGGTGATAAAACATGTTTTTTTCAAACTACAGGCCAATCTCACTGTTACCTCAATTTTCTTAAATTCTGGAAAATATTTAAATGATTTTAGATCTAAATATCATATACTAAATGAGCAACAATATGGATTTAGAAAAAAAATCATACTACTTCATTGATTTTGTGGAACATATCACAAATGCAATTGAAAACAAGCAATATACCATAGGAAAGCATTCCATACCATAGAGCATACCTTATTATTGGATAAACTAGAAGTATGGCATCAGAGGATTAGCTCATGATTGGATGGCTAGTTATTTGTACAGGTACACTGAACAGGTATCAATGTATACAAATTGGTGGGATAAATTCTGAATTTTTGAGGTACACTTGTGGGGTCCCCCAGGGCTCAGTCCTTGTGCCTTTGTTGTTTCTTTTGCATATTAACAACATATGTTTAGTTTCTAAGTTTGTGAGTTGTATTTTATTTGCTGATGACACAACTGTGTTCTATAGTGGGGATCATTTGGGACAGGTTCTGGACATGATGGGGAGGGAGCTACAGAGGTTTAAAGAATGATTTGATTCAAACAAATTGTCATTTCACTTTGGTAAAACAGTGTATCATATTTGGAAATAAGTCCAGGAATTTATGTAGAAATGTACTAGTACACGATATTGATATTGAAATTGAACTTGTAAATGAAACTAAATTTCTTGGGGTCTTTATTGATGATAAACTAAGTTGGAAAACACATATAAATTATGTTAAATCTAAAATGTCAAAGATCACTGCCATTTTGTATAAAGCACAAGACTTCCTGTCCCAGTTACCTTATACCATTCATTACTTGTTCCATACATGACCTACTGTATTGAAGTTTGAGGAACCACCTACAAAACTAATATAAATCCTATATTTCTTCAATCAATCAATCAATTCAATCAATTTTATTTATATAGCGCCAAATCACAACAAACAGTTGCCCCAAGGCGCTTTATATTGTAAGGCAAGGCCATACAATAATAACGTAAAAACCCCAACGGTCAAAACGACCCCCTGTGAGCAAGCACTTGGCGACAGTGGGAAGGAAAAACTCCCTTTTAACAGGAAGAAACCTCCAGCAGAACCAGGCTCAGGGAGGAGCAGTCTTCTGCTGGGACTGGTTGGGGCATGCTGTGGAGGGGAGCAGAGATCAATCACTAATGATTAAATGCAGAGTGGTGCATACAGAGCAAAAAGAGAAAGAAACAGTGCATCATGGGAACCCCCCAGCAGTCTAAGTCTATAGCAGCATAACTAAGGGATGGTTCAGGGTCACCTGATCCAGCCCTAACTATAAGCTTTAGCAAAAAGGAAAGTTTTAAGCCTAATCTTAAAAGTAGAGAGGGTGTCTGTCTCCCTGATCTGAATTGGGAGCTGGTTCCACAGGAGAGGAGCCTGAAAGCTGAAGGCTCTGCTTCCCATTCTACTCTTACAAACCCTAGGAACTACAAGTAAGCCTGCAGTCTGAGAGCGAAGCGCTCTATTGGGGTGATATGGTACTATGAGGTCCCTAAGATAAGATGGGACCTGATTATTCAAAACATTATAAGTAAGAAGAAGAATTTTAAATTCTATTCTAGAATTAACAGGAAGCCAATGAAGAGAGGCCAATATGGGTGAGATATGCTCTCTCCTTCTAGTCCCCGTTAGTACTCTAGCTGCAGCATTTTGAATTAACTGAAGGCTTTTCAGGGAACTTTTAGGACAACCTGATAATAATGAATTACAATAGTCCAGCCTAGAGGAAATAAATGCATGAATTAGTTTTTCAGCATCACTCTGAGACAAGACCTTTCTAATTTTAGAGATATTGCGTAAATGCAAAAAATCAGTCCTACATATTTGTTTAATATGCGCTTTGAATGACATATCCTGATCAAAAATTACTCCAAGATTTCTCACAGTATTACTAGAGGTCAGGGTAATGCCATCCAGAGTAAGGATCTTGTTGTGTGGGCCACCTGAAGAGGAGGTACTGCTGGCCCACCACCACCAGATGGCGCCCTGTCTGGAGTGCGGGCTTCAGGCACAAGAGGGCGCTGCCGCCACAGACACAGCTGGGGGTGACAGCTGTCACTCATCATCTCATGACAGCTATCACCCATCAACACTTCATCATGCTCATGCTACTCCATAAAACCCGGACGTCATCTCCACCTCATTGCAGAGATATCGTCGACCTGTAAAGGTAATAGTCTCAGCCGTATCACTTACTGTGTTTAGTAAACTCGTTTTTGCAGCTGTTTTCCTGCGGAGTGCTGTATCTGGAGATTGGCGTGACCGGCGACAGCTTCGCTTTACACCCCCACCAGATAAGTGTTTGAGACAGGAGCTGCACGAGTGTGTGTTAGAGGTGGAGGTGGAATCTCCATCATCACACCCACATCTTATTGTCTCTGCTCCTTGCCAGCAGTACCAGATCCGACATTCGGAGATGGTGGCCACCTGGGGACTCGGGACTTGGCGGCTCCAGTATTCTCCGGGTTCGGTGGCGGAGGAAATCGTGTGGTTCCGGTTCTTCTCAGGACAGACGTCTTCTATCCTCGAGCCTGCCCACACGTCACCCTTGTGATTGACTATTTGCAAAATTTCACATTCCTCTGTATTGTGGTTGTGCTTATTCACAACAGTAAAGTGTTCATATTCGACTCTTTCATTGTCCGTTCATTTACGCCCCCTGTTGTGGGTCGGTGTCACTACACTTTCCCAACAGATCTGGTTAGACACCATGTTTCTAAGATTTGTGGGGCCAAGTACAATAACTTCAGTTTTATCTGAGTTTAAAAGCAGGAAATTAGAGGTCAACCGTGTCTTTATGTCTGTAAGACAATCCTGCAGTTTAGCTAATTGGTGTGTGTCCTCTGGCTTCATGGATAGATAAAGCTGGGTATCATCTGCGTAACAATGAAAATTTAAGCAATGCCATCTAATAATACTGCCTAAGGGAAGCATGTATAAAGTGAATAAAATTCGTCCTAGCACAGAACCTTGTGGAACTCCATAATTAACCTTAGTCTGTGAAGAAGATTCCCCATTTACATGAACAAATTGTAATCTATTAGATAAATATGATTCAAACCACCGCAGCACAGTGCCTTTAATACCTATGGCATGCTCTAATCTCTGTAATAAAATTTTATGGTCAACAGTATCAAAAGCAGCACTGAGGTCTAACAGAACAAGCACAGAGATGAGTCCACTGTCCGAGGCCATAAGAAGATCATTTGTAACCTTCACTAATGCTGTTTCTGTACTATGATGAATTCTAAAACCTGACTGAAACTCTTCAAATAGACCATTCCTCTGCAGATGATCAGTTAGCTGTTTTCCAACTACCCTTTCAAGAATTTTTGAGAGAAAAGGAAGGTTGGAGATTGGCCTATAATTAGCTAAGATAGCTGGGTCAAGCGATGGCTTTTTAAGTAATGGTTTAATTACTGCCACCTTAAAAGCCTGTGGTACATAGCCAACTAATAAAGATAGATTGATCATATTTAAGGTTGAAGCATTAAATAATGGTAGGGCTTCCTTGAGCAACCTGGTAGGAATGGGGTCTAATAAACATGTTGATGGTTTGGATGAAGTAACTAATGAAAATAACTCAGAACAATCTGAGAGAAAGAGTCTAACCAAATACCGGCATCACTGAAAGCAGCCAAAGATAACGATACGTCTTCGGGATGGTTATGAGTAATTTTTTCTCTAATAGTTAAAATTTTATTAGCAAAGAAAGTCATGAAGTCATTACTAGTTAAAGTTAAAGGAATACTAAGCTCAATAGAGCTCTGACTCTTTGTCAGCCTGGCTACAGTGCTGAAAAGAAACCTGGGGTTGTTCAAAAGAAAGCTATAAGAATTATTAGTAAGAAACCATGTCGTGAGCCAACAAATCCATCGTTTGTCTGTTTGCATATTTAAAAATTTTGGGACTTCATTGATTATATCATAATACAAATTATGTTTAAAGTAAAATATAAACTTTTACCACAACATGTCCAGGACCTGTTTGATGGACTCCAGTTATAATTTGCGAGTAACATTATTATTTCAGAAGTCAATGATTTGAACTACTGTAAAAAGTCATTCTGTTTCTGTTAAAGGTGTTAATATTTGGAATAACTGCCTGGATAACATAAAATCACTCTGCAATTTGGTTCGCTTTAAAAGGCTCAACAAAAAATATTTGATGACTTGCTATACACCATGATGAATTAGGTTTATCGATTTTGTTTTGTTTTTGGTGCACTGCTGTTTGCATGTTTGTGTTTTTGAAATTTTAGTTTCGGGATTAATTTATATTTTGTATTAGTTATCATGGGTATGTGTATAATTTTATATACATACGAGGTCTATTAGCAAAGTATCCGACCTTATTTAAAAAAAAAAACATATCGATTTGAATCACGTGTGCTTGCGTGAGCCAACCTTGAACCTTCATGCGCATGCGTGATTTTTTTCACGCCTGTCGGTTCCGTCATTCACCTGTGAGCAGGCTTTGAGTGAGGAGTGGTCCACCCCCCTCTGCGGATTTTCATTGTCAGGGAAATGGCTGAGAGACTGCCACTTTACTTGATCAAATTTTTTTTAGAAACTGTGAGGCACATCCATGTGGACACCATTCGAGAAATTCAGGTGGTTTTTGGTGAAAATTTTATGGGTTTCAAAGACATTAAGGGATCTTACTGTCGCTTTAAGGACGGCCCACAGCAGCTGTGGGGTGTGCTGCGCTCCAGCTGCCATCGACAGGCTGAACGACCATTTCATTTCTAAACAGATCACTCTGTGGATCCGTGACCATCGTGTGCACTTTCTCTGGTTATCACAAGAGCTGGACATCACCCATTTTCCTGCAGATTTCACTTTTAACAAGAGATTTTGTCACGGAAAGCCTAACGGACGCTTCGCATGTCATGATGGATTCGCTGCTGGACCGACACAAAACCACCTCCGTTTTGGTCTCACAGGACGGCTTTGAGATGGTGTTCAGACAGTTGTCGGTGGTTTTTCAGTCGAGTGATTATCCAAAAAATTGTGGATGTGCCAGGACATGCCAGAACATGTTCTGTGACGCTTCATCACTGCGTTGCTTTGCACGTCGCGGCACTGCTGTGATGCGCGGATTCCTCCCCACGTCTGTCTCAATTTGTCGAAAAAGTGCTGATGTCTACGTCTTTTCACAATTCCTGTGCTAGTCCAGACGACGTCCCGGATAAAACACAGCATCCAGTTTGGAAATGAACGGCACATTCCACTGTTACGAGGAGTTTTTGTCATGGAAAGGAGCGGACGCTTCGCGCGTCACGATGGCAAGCGAGACAAAGAACACCTCCATTTCGGAGTGCCAGAAGGACAAGCTGGGACATGTCCACCTCTCCACAATTTCTCTGATACTCACTCGACTGGTAAGCACTGAAAGGCATGTCCCAGCTTGTCCTTCTGGCACTCTGAAACGGAGGTGTTCTTTGTCTCGCTTGCCATCGTGACGCGTGAAGCGTCCGCTCCGTTCCATGACAAAAACTCCTCGTAACAGTGGAATGTGCTGTTCATTTCCAAACTGGACGCTGTGTTTTATCCGGGCAATGCCATGATGAAGCGTCACAGAACATGTTCTGGCATGTCCAGGCACACGAGAAAGTGCACACGATGGTCACGGATCCACAGAGTGATCTGTTTAGAAATGAAATGGTCATTCAGCCTGTCGATGGCAGCTGGAGCGTGACGCGCCCCACAGCTGCTGAGGGCGTCCTTAAAGCGACAGTAACATAAAATTCTTGAAAGGGTAGTTGTAAAACAGCTAACTGATCATCTGCAGAGGAATGGTCTATTTGAAGAGTTTCAGTCAGGTTTTAGAATTCATCATAGTACAGAAACAGCATTAGTGAAGGTTACAAATGATCTTCTTATGGCCTCGGACAGTGGACTTATCTCTGTGCTTGTTCTGTTAGACCTCAGTGCTGCTTTTGATACTGTTGACCATAAAATTTTATTACAGAGATTAGAGCATGCCATAGGTATTAAAGGCACTGCGCTGCGGTGGTTTGAATCATATTTGTCTAATAGATTACAATTTGTTCATGTAAATGGGGAATCTTCTTCACAGACTAAAGTTAATTATGGAGTTCCACAAGGTTCTGTGCTAGGACCAATTTATTCACTTTATACATGCTTCCCTTAGGCAGTATTATTAGACGGTATTGCTTAAATTTTCATTGTTACGCAGATGATACCCAGCTTTATCTATCCATGAAGCCAGAGGACACACACCAATTAGCTAAACTGCAGGATTGTCTTACAGCCATAAAGACATGGATGACCTCTAATTTCCTGCTTTTAAACTCAGATAAAACTGAAGTTATTGTACTTGGCCCCACAAATCTTAGAAACATGGTGTCTAACCAGATCCTTACTCTGGATGGCATTACCCTGACCTCTAGTAATACTGTGAGAAATCTTGGAGTCATTTTTGATCAGGATATGTCATTCAAAGCGCATATTAAACAAATATGTAAGACTGCTTTTTTGCATTTACGCAATATCTCTAAAATCAGAAAGGTCTTGTCTCAGAGTGATGCTGAAAAACTAATTCATGCATTTATTTCCTCTAGGCTGGACTATTGTAATTCATTATTATCAGGTTGTCCTAAAAGTTCCCTAAAAAGCCTTCAGTTAATTCAAAATGCTGCAGCTAGAGTACTAACGGGGACTAGAAGGAGAGAGCATATCTCACCCATATTGGCCTCTCTTCATTGGCTTCCTGTTAATTCTAGAATAGAATTTAAAATTCTTCTTCTTACTTATAAGGTTTTGAATAATCAGGTCCCATCTTATCTTAGGGACCTCGTAGTACCATATCACCCCAATAGAGCGCTTCGCTCTCAGACTGCAGGCTTACTTGTAGTTCCTAGGGTTTGTAAGAGTAGAATGGGAGGCAGAGCCTTCAGCTTTCAGGCTCCTCTCCTGTGGAACCAGCTCCCAATTCAGATCAGGGAGACAGACACCCTCTCTACTTTTAAGATTAGGCTTAAAACTTTCCTTTTGCTAAAGCTTATAGTTAGGGCTGGATCAGGTGACCCTGAACCATCCCTTAGTTATGCTGCTATAGAGGTAGACTGCTGGGGGGTTCCCATGATGCACTGTTTCTTTCTCTTTTTGCTCTGTATGCACCACTCTGCATTTAATCATTAGTGATTGATCTCTGCTCCCCTCCACAGCATGTCTTTTTCCTGGTTCTCTCCCTCAGCCCCAACCAGTCCCAGCAGAAGACTGCCCCTCCCTGAGCCTGGTTCTGCTGGAGGTTTCTTCCTGTTAAAAGGGAGTTTTTCCTTCCCACTGTAGCCAAGTGCTTGCTCACAGGGGGTCGTTTTGACCGTTGGGATTTTACATAATTATTGTATGGCCTTGCCTTACAATATAAAGCGCCTTGGGGCAACTGTTTGTTGTGATTTGGCGCTATATAAAAAAATTGATTGATTGATTGATTGATCCCTTAATGTCTTTGAAGCCCATAAAATTTTTACCAAAAACCACCTGAATTTCTCGAATGGTGTCCACATGGATGTGCCTCACAGTTTCTAAAAAAAATTTGATCAAGCAAAGCAGCAGTCTCTCAGCCATTTCCCTGACAATGATAATCCGCCAAGGGGGGTGGACCACTCCTCACTCAAAGCCTGCTCACAGGCGAATGACGCAACCGACAGGCGTGAAAAAAAATCACACATGCGCATGAAGATTCAAGGTTGGCTCACGCAAGCACACGTGATTCAAATCCATATGGGTTTTTTTTTTTAAAATAAGGTCGGATACTTTTCTAATAGACCTCGTATGTATAATTTTATTTTTTGGTTAAAGGGGTAGGCGTTTACAAGCTTTGCTTCTGCCTACACACTTTCATGGGTGCATGGGTGTGCTTGTTTTCTTTCACTGTAAGTTTCTTGTTGTTTTGGATCTGTGTGTGCCGAATAAATTCATTCATTCATTCAAAAACCATATATATTTATTGTCTGTGCACAGTTCATATTTTAATTCTGCCATAAAGAGCCTGTATTGTATAAAATCTGTTTTGATATACCATCTAATGTTGGAGATGGTTGAGGTTTAATGTTACATTTCCTCAAAGTCCTGCAAATACGAGTATTTCTTTGCACTTTAATGCTTTACAAAGCATTTTCTGTGCTTTCCCACAAAGACACACAGAAGAAAAGTCACTCCAACGAAACCACAGTTGTGTTTATGTGGACATTAATATTCTAACTTTAATCTGGTTAAGAACATATTCTGAATAAAACACTGAAATGTAAACAGCATTTATACAGTGCATCCAGAAAGGATTTACACTTGTACATTTTGTTACGTTACAGCCTTATTCCAAAATGGATGATATTAATCTTTCTCGCAAAATCTTACAACACCCCATAATGACAACATGAAAAAGTTTTTTTTTTGTTGCAAATTTATTAAAAATAAAAAACTAAGAAATCACATGTACATAAGTATAACGGAGGCCAACAGGAGTCGCTGTGCATATGTATAGTAAACCTCACTCCAACAGCTCAAAAGGATTTATTCATTGGTCACAAGGCCAGAGCCCTGGGTTTTAGCCTTCTGGTTAGAGAGTCAGCCTCCCATGCCAGGGATTGTGAGTTTGTGTCTTGAGGGGAGCGAATGGGTGGAGTCATAACACAACAACACAGAGTGCAGCTCACACCCTTTGCTCAATACTCTGTTGATGCACCTTTGGCAGCAACTACAGCCTCAAGTCTTCTTAAATATGATGCCACAAGCTTGGTGCACCTATCTTTGGGCAGTTTTGCTCATTCCTCTTTGTAGCACTTCTCAAGCTCCATCAGGTTGGATGGGGAGCATCGGTGCACAGCCATTTTGAGATCTCTCCAGAAATGTTCAATCAGATTCAGGTCTGGGCTCTGGCTGGGCCACTCAAGGACATTCATTCAGTTGTCCTGAAGCCACTCCTTTGATATCTTGGCTGTGTGCTTAGGATCATTGTCCTTCTGAAAGATGAACCATCACAACAGTCTGAGGTCAAGAGTGCTCTGGAGCAGGTTTTCATCCAGGATGTCTCTGTACATTGCTGCATTCATCTTTCCCTCAATCCTGACTAGTCTCCCAGTTCCTGCCACTGAAAAACATCCCCACAGCAGGATGCTGCCAACACCATGCTTCACTGTAGGGATGGTGCCTGGTTTCCTCCAAACATGATGCCTGGCATTCATGCCAAAGAGTTCAATCTTTGTCTCATCAGACCAGAGAATTTTGTTTGTCATTGTCTGACAGTCCTTCAGGTGCCTTTTGGCAAACTCCAGGTGGGCTGCCATGTGCCTTTTACTAAGGAGTGGCTTCTATCTGGCCACTCTACCATACAGGCCTGATTGGTTGATTTGCTGCAGAGATGGTTGTCCTTCTGGAGACGATGGTTCACTTCTCTCCACAGAGGAATGCTGGAGCTCTGACAGAGTGGTCAGGTTCTTGGTCACCTCCCTGACTAAGGCCCTTCTTCCCCAATAGCTCAGTTTAGATGTGCAGCCAGCTCTAGGAAGAGTCCTGGTGGATCTGAAATTCTTCCTTTTATGGATGATGGAGGCCACTGTGCTCACTGTTGACAAGAGTAGAAATGTTTCTGTATCCTTCCCCAGATTTGTGCCTCGACACAATCCTGTCTCTGAGGTCTACAGACAATTCCTTTGACTTCATGCTTGGTTTGTGCTCTGACTGTCAGCTGTGGGACCTTATATGTAGATATGTGTGTCTTTCCAAATCATGTCCAATCAACTGAATTTACTCCAATTAAGCTGTAGAAACATATCAAGGATGATCAGTGGAAACAGGATGCACTTGAGCTCAGTTCTGAGCTTTATGGCAAAGGCTGTGAATACATGTGGTTTCTTAGTTTTTTATTTTTAATAAATTTGCAAAAATCTAAAAAAAAAAATCACATTGTCATTATGGGGTACTGTGTGCAGAATTTTGAGGGGAAAATTTTAATTTCATCCATTTTGGAATAAGGCTGTAACAACAAAATGCAGAAAAGTGCAGCGCCGTGAATACTTTCTGTATTAACCATACCTTAAATCTAAATGAGGTCATAAACAGAGTTAGCAATAAGATGATTAAGATGTGGATTATTCTGATAGCCTGATAATTGAAGTGTGTTGCTGATATGTACAGGATACACCTCAAATAGAATCTGACCTCCTGTTGGAGTTTTAACAGCATTTACATAAATCATATCAGGTGTAATCTGACCGTGACTCCTTAATCAGACTATGTTCTGTCACAAGTAAACAGGAATACGAATGCAATATTCTTCTAGCGACTGTGGTCTTCAGGATAAGGTCAATAAAAAATGATTTTTGCTGTTCATGTAAACATTGTCATTCACCAAATTATTCACAGTTTTATTTTAGATGAACTGCTCCTAAATGAAATGATTTTTTTTAAATAATAAGACTCTTATATAGCGCAGAACTTCAAATTACTATATCATTTTCAACATGCATAAAATATGATCGTGCATGTTACTTGAATGCACAACATCCATTTCTCCAGCAGATGTCCCCATCGTTTTGAAGAAAACCTTCAAAACACAACGCAGCATTCATTCTGCATGGTTTTAATAGAGTAAATAATAATTACATTATGACATTTACTGACATAATGTATTTAAAAATTCATGCCGAAAACTGATCTGATTATGAATTTACTTATTAAAGAAAATGTATACATATAACTGGTATATTCAGTACTCTAAAGAATAGATAGATAGATAGATCGATCGATCGATCGATAGATAGATAGATAGATAGATAGATGATAGAATTATTATTACAATATATTTACAAACATAAAATTTTAAAAAATATAAAGCATTTTTGCAATGTAAAATAAACTGTTTATAAATTTAACAATTCTCTCTCATACTATTTGTTAAAACTGTACATGTAATATTATGTAGACACATAATAATTAGACATTGTATGTTTTGTGTAATATATTGCATGTCATGCCATTTCAATAATAATGTTACAACTCTTGCACAAAAATAGCAATTCTAATAACACCTATTGTTGTTTTTGTTATACTTGTTGCCAATATTATAACCACAATTACTATTGTATAAAAATCATAAGACTATCCTATTATTTAAATATATATAACTGTATATTGCAATAAAAATAATCTTTTTTTGCTGTGTGTGTGTGTGAGTGAGTGAGTGAGTGAGAGAGAGAGAGAGAGAGAGAGAGAGAGAGAGAGAGAGAGAGAGAGAGAGAGAGAGAGAGAGAGAGAGAGAACAAGGCAACATACCAGAGAGTGTAGCTTGGGGAACAGTGGGCTGGCTTGTCACTGGTGACCTCCTGTGGAAAAAAAATAACTTTACATCAGAAGGAGACCACCCTCACTGCTGCCCCCCGCTGGAATTACACATCATCCACTCAGCAGGACTTGACAGCATGTGGTAATAAAGACATTCTCACAGAGGGCACAATTTTGTTATTACATGCATGGCAATGAGACAAATGTTGCAGTGCACGTCTTATAGCCCATTTTTTCCTCTGCAGCATGTGAATTTTATTGGACTCATTGCATCCAAAAATAGCTACAGACAAAGCCTCTGCTCTCTTCCAAATTTCCTAATTGTGGTGAAATGCGTATATATATATATATATATGTTCTCCACGCAGATTGCAATAGCCAATCACAGATTAGCCTTTCTGTCCATCATTTACCTGCAAAAAGGCTAGGACCAAAAGTTATATTGGATCGGTTCCCACTGACCAATAGCGTTACAGCTTACTGCCAACAGCTAGCCAATCAGAGCACGGCATATGAAGGTCAGGAACTAGCTGACAGACGGTGGTTGAAAAAATGGCAACAAAAAGCAAAAAGCAGAAAATCGTCTGCCAGTGAGGTTTGCTGAGTTCACAGAGGAGGAACTGGTGGAAATATTGAACTCCAAGCATGCCAAAAACACTAAGAAGGTAAATAAGCACGCTACTGACATTTTAGAAGCATTCATCGCATCAGAATCAATCATATGTTGTTCACAACAAAATCAATTGATCTAATTTACTTGACTCTTTGTTGTTTGCTTAATTTGGGAGGGGGGTGGAGAACATACCGATGGATGGCAAGTTGTCCAACATAGATAACTATTGGATGAAGAAAAGTTATATTGGACGAGGCGTATAATGTATAATGTTATTTGTATAATGTATATATATATATATATAAAATGGCTGAGTTTGTCATATGATTGGTGCTTTGTGTGTCACATGACATGGATTATTCGTCCCATTTGTGTTGTATCGCATTTAGAGTGCAGTTTGGTTCCATTTAGAGTGCAAATTTGGTTCCATACGTTTAGTACCGTTGCACTCCACACACACACACACACACACACACACACACACACACACACACACACACACACACACACACACACACACACACACACACACAAAGCAAATCCACTGCGCTGTCTGGAGGCTGTTGGAATGAAAAGCTAGATTGATTTCTGACGTGATTTTTTTTTCACTGCAGTGAGGATGTACACAGTCTTTTTTTTTTGGTAGTACATGCACACACAAGTGCCTACCCGGTTGTGTGTGTGCGCATGCACGGGGGACAGTGACTCTACCAAGACGATTTGATTGAGCCAACTGATGCTGCTAATTCTTGTAACACACACATGTACACAATCCACTGTAAGCTGTCTGGATGCATGAAGAGCTGTTCAGATGAAAATCTGACGTGATTTTTGGCTGGACTGAGGAACTATACAAAGTCTTTTTTTGTTCTTCTTCTTTTACGGAAGTCCAAAGTCAGTGCACAGCATCACCGGACTACACATCACAATTTGGACTTTAGCAGCAGTGGAACACCAAAATGTAAGTCCCTTTTCTGTTGTTTATAAATGAATAAAATATCAAATGACAAGGATCTATTTTAGCCATTATATAAAACAAATAATGAATGTTTTTACATTGTTTCAATGGAGCGAGGCTTGGTTTGTTCCAGCTTTCACCTCATGAAATATTCGTACCATTGAACTTATAAATATTCATTATGTGTATAATGACATGCAGCTAAAAGTCTGCCAAAGCCTGTCGAGCACATAAAACCAGAGATTTTAGTGCCATTGGCCATCTTCCTCTCGCTAAAGCTGAGGTTTGGTGTTCTGCTCACTGTGTTGGATAAATGCCATAAAAAAGCATATTGCATTTGCCTTGATGGTCATAAACTGGTTAATTGCAGCGGCCAAAGTACGTTCCTATGGGAGTAAAGCGTAGCAACCATTAGCAAACAGGCACGTCAAACCAAGCAGGTGGTTGTGATGAGTGTAAATGGGGTGTGGGGAGTCTGACAGCATGGTACTGACTTGCTAGTAGGTGTTGTAACATTGGCGAGGATGGTGAAGTTGCTTCTTACAGTTCGTAGGCTGGCCAACACCTGGGGGATGGATGGAGAGCGTAGGAGGCAGAGCAAGAGGAGGAGGAGGACAGGAAGGGAAGAAGGGAGGTTGGAAGGAGCAAAGGGCACTAATTAGCCACCTTTTCCTGTCATTTACAGCAATTAAACATGTCAGACTGGAGGAGGACAGGGGGTACGTTACCTGAGCAAAAGGGGTGACGATCATGTCTTCAGCATGCCTGCAGAGCAGCAGAAACAAAAAGAGAATTTAAGTATTTTTGGAGCAGAAACATCAGTGTTTATATGTGAGGCTGCATCTGTGAGGAGGATGTTTACAACATCCAGCGTGGATCTAAACAGAGAAACGGCACCAAGATACACTAATGGCGGGCTGCAACTGACACGTCTGAAAACGCAGCACAACACCACCAAGAGAATTCATCATGATTTCATTATCATAACACATGCATAACCAGATCAATAACCACCGCCGCGCTGATTGGGGATAATGTGTCGCTACCCCATGGGGCATGTTGAGTGGAGGAGATCCAGGACGCGGTGGTCCTTTCTTACCCCTCACTGTTGATGGAGGAGTTGCGTGACATGGTTTTGGGGGATGTGTCGTAGTCTGAGTCCGAGCGGTACAGGAAGGACTCCCTGCGTTGGCTCTGGGGGAATGAAGGGTGGAGCACCAACCCAGGACTCGCCTGGGAATCCATGGGACTGCGGCCTGTTGAGGGACCATTCTCCGAATCAAAGCTGGAAGAAAATAAAGAAAATAAGAATAAATTCAGCCTGTTGTTTTAATCTGGTATGCTGGACAAAATAACCCCCCCCCCCCCCCCCAAAAAAAAAAACAATGATTTGGTGTCATCTCTGCTGTAAATGTTGTTTTTTGTTTGTTTGTTTGTTTTTTTGAATAGCCTAGAAGACAAACACGAACCTATCCAGCTCTGAATTTGTGGTTTACTGACAAGACTTGCCTTAAAGGGAATATGTTTTGCTTAAGAAAAATCAACCTTTCATACAAAATAATGTTTGGAGATATTTTTTTAAACATCATCAACGTTTCACTGTTCTACAGATCTCAACATGGAAACACCCTCTGCTCGAAAATACATTTAAGCTTGGTTTGACTTGTTTTAGAGTTGTGTGACATATGTCACAGAGGTTCATATTTTGGCTTCAGCTGGTTTTGTGAGACATGCCCACTGAACTGTGTCCACAAAGAAATGGAAGAGAGCCAAGAGTCACATGTTTCTGGAACTTGAACATTGTTGAAAAGGTACATCACATGATCCAAAATGCACTTTTTCAGCAAAGTAATACAAATTATCAGGTGACTTAAAATGTTTGTTGTCAACAATATATTATATGCACTCATGTGATACATCTTGTCCCTAGGTACTTGGGCCAATTTCCTCCATACTTTGTGTACGCATGTATATAGTTCCCAGAAGTATCATTCAGGGGTATGTTTTGGCATAGGAGAAGGTCACTGGTGTCAAAGGTCATTTTTTTTTGTTTGTCTGTCTGTTTTTTCCCTGACTTCCCCAGTGTCCTTTAATTGATTTCCACTAAACTTAATATGTGCATGACAGCTGGCCACAGAATTTCCATTAAATGGTTTGTTTTGGCAAAGGTGAAGGTCAGTGGGTCAAAGGTCAAATTTTTTGTTTATCTTTTTGTTTGTTCCCTGACTCCTCCTGTGTCCTTTAGTCAATTTCCACCAAACATCATGTGCATGACAGCTGGCCACAGAATTTCCATTAAATGGTTTGCTATTGGCAAAGATCAAGGTCATTGGGATCAAAGGTCAAAATTACATATATTTTTTCACTCTATACGTACTGAACCTGACACACACATATAGCTGGATTCTGGAATTGCCCTGATGGGCTTAAATTTCACAAAGGTTAATGACAAGGTCATGTCTATCTCTTTGCTGACCTACTCCTCCCAGGCCTTTTGGATTATTTCTTCCAAGCTTGGTATCTGGATTATGGTTAACCATGGAATTAAATTAAAGGTTTAATTTTTACCTTGGGGTCATTGAGGTAAAGATCAAGAAACTGATTTTTTTTTTTTTTTTTTTTTTAACCTGATTTGGACCAAACTTGGCACACAATCTTAGATGGATTCTGGAATTGCCTTAGAAAGGTCAGCCAAAATTCAAACATTCAGGTGAAGGTTAAGATAATTGTGGTTAAGGTCATGGGGTCAAAGGTCACATTTCTACTAGGCAGTGCAATTGCATTCTTTACCAGGAAATTCTATCATTTAAAAAAAAAATCATATTAAATGTGTTTAATATTCCTGATCTGCCAAAGCCCTGAGCATCCTCATGCTCACAGCTGGTGCTACACAGTGAAAGACAAAACCAGATTTTGCACAATATGACCTCTTTAAAGTCTAAGACTAAACTCCTATCACCTCTCTGAGCCGTCACTGTCTGATTGAAAATCTGAATGATTTATATCCAGATTAAGATTTACATTTATAATTGCACATCAAACCCTGTCTGAAATTAAATGTCACTGATCAAGTCACGATACATCAGTATGCTCCTCCTGTTTATCACCAACGGATTTATTCTTCAAGTCAAGAGAAAGGTTCTAAGATAAAAAAAAAATTTGACTCTGCACTTTAGGAATGAAATCAGAATTCACAGAACATAGTTTCAGTTTGTTTTGCAGCATATAGTGAATATGAATAAATAAAGCAAACAAAAGTATCAATTTCTTTCACAAAATATGAGAAAATAGCACAAGTTGACACTCATATGTAAATTACTACCTATAATAAATATCGATAGAACGATTAACTAGGTGAGCAATTAATTGGGCTAATTAAATTATTTTTTCAGTTAATTAATTGACTTTGCGTGATGCCTGGACTCACAAGGCCTACTAAAAAAATATTTTAAAAATCCTGCAGATCTGGGCATGGGCGTGTCAGTACCTGGGCTTCATTACAGATTTGTGCAAAAGGTAAGTGATATTTTCAGAACATCGACATAAAACAATAGCAATTTGCTTCACTGAGTGATTAATGCTGTTACTGGCTTTTGTCATTTCACGATAAATGTCATTCCAGTAAGGTTCTCACCAGGGTGCAAAATAAACAATGATAATCCAGGGTGTAAAATTTTTAATCGAATCTGACTTGGTTTAATGGAATTTCTCTGCTTTGATTGCATGATAGTTTTTTCTTAATTACACAGATAAGTAAAGTTCCTAAATTTCTGGGTGAAAATCAACAAGGTACCTACCTATTATAGAACCTAAGGTCAAAAAGGCAAAACACTAAACTACCACACAGGGACAAGGATCGAGGGCTATAATTTTTGCTGTTTTACTTTTTAGCTTATTTAAAAGACACCCCCCCCCCCAAAAAAAAAATGTTCTAATGCCGCCCCTGGAAAGACTGACTGTAATGAAACCTGCATTTACATTTTGATTATTTTTAGAGATATATGCCTTTCATTTACTTTTTTTAAAGAGAGAGACTGAATATGAAACATGTAATTATGATCTAAACTAAAATAAGGGATTCTTTACAGCTTCAATCCATTCATTAAGAAGTGGGCATTTAAAAAAAATTTAAATAATAAAAATTAACTTTATTTCATCAACCTTGACTGAGGGGATCTAAATTATGCAAAACCTTTCTATTCACTGTCTGAAATGCATAAAAAAGTCTGTCTTCAGAAATGTTAAAATGAAGCACAGCAAATATTCTCGGCGGGCGGAACTCCTCATAAAACTTGTTATAATACAAAACCCTTGTGTCAGTTTACATGCAGTTGGGTGCCTTAAAACAGTGGGAAAGGGTGCTTTGAAACAGTGGTAAAGAAACTAAACAGAAAGACTTGAGCAGAGCCGTCTTAAATAAATTATATGATCATGTAACGAAGTAATAATGAGTGCACATAACTACAGCTATTTTGTGTGTCAGTTGTTATTATTATTAAACTGTATCATGGTCAAAAAATAAAATAAAACCCCACCATATCAGGATTATGGATTGCCCATTGGCTGTCATGTTCTCTCAAAATCAGCACTGATTGCTCAAAAACTGTCAGGCTTACTGGAATGGCATGGCTGGAAATGCTGGATTCAGATGTCAGTAAAACGGGTTAATTAAAGCAGGCAGTGTTCGGTACTCATGTAGGCAGGCCAAGATAAGCAACAGGATCCGATGCATTAGGCAGAGACAATGTCAAAAACAGGCAGGCAGGTCAAAACACAGGTAGACAAAAAACAGGACAGAAATGCTCAGAAGAATAAGTGCTGAAAAGTAGCTCAAGGCTCAACAATCTCAGAACCAGACAGGGTGAAAGGTGTGACTTAAATAGTGGGAGTGTTTAGCAGGAAATGCAGGACAAGTGTGTGTGGAAGGATCTGGAAAGGGGTGTGGCAAGCAGGAGAGAGGATCACAGGGAAATGCCCATCACCAAACAGAAGACAGCAGACAAGAAAGATCCCTCCACCAAACCCCAAGCAAATATGAGAGTGACAGAAAATTCATCCAAAACCCCAATCATGACAAAAACAACAACAACAACAACAATAACAATAAAACAAAAAGTAAAATCGAAAACTTTTTAACCACAAATGACAAATTTTGTCTTATCTCTGAATAATAGATGACTAAACCTGTGTGCAGTGTAAATGCATTTGTTTCATCCTTGCAGAAATAGCAAAATAGCTTTGTAAAATCCCAATGTCACCTCTCCAAAACTTTCCTTTTTTGGGTGGGGGGTAATTTCTCAAATTTAAGTGTGATATTTTTAGATTTAAATTCTAAATTGGCCAATTAAAAACCACTCCTCAGCCTACAAGACTTTGTGAATATAGCTACAGATCAAATTATCATTAACCACGCTTCTCAAGCAATGAAAAACACATCAGAAACATTTGCCGGGGGCCAGGGTTGGGCTGGGGGTGTGGGGGAGCAATCTTCTGTAAACTACACTACCTAATACCCCTACCCGCTTTTATTCCCCTGCTAGCAAACTTTGAGAGTAATAATGCAACTTCTGAAATCATTATTTCCCTAATTATAATCAATTTGACAAGGTTTATTGGGAATCATTTACATAGGAATGTTTTTTAATGAGTTTGTGCCAGTGATTTGCATTGATAGACAAATGATCATACCGAAAACTGATATATGTAGATATATTACAGCCTAATTAAAGATGCTTGCAGAAAGTAATTAGAAAGAGCTGTGAGTGTGTGCACAAGCATCAGAAAGTTTTTGTTTGCATTCAAAGCTGCACCTGTAAAGGCAGTTGGACGAGCGTCTGCGCTCCTGGATGCTGCGGTTCAGTTTCAGACGTCGAAACAGAGCAGAGCCCCAGTGTGCACGAGCCTGATCGGGCGACAGAGGTGAGGTGACCAAGGGCTCCTGTGTCAGCCCCTCAGCGCTCTCACACAGTGTCAGCTGTCGTGTCAGCTTCTTCTGACTCATCGCTGCCACCTCCAGTCCAGGTGAAGCAGGCCAGCTGAAGAAAAGAACCCCCAGGCTCCACTTAAAACCAGCAGTGTGCTTCCCACGCAGCACCCTGTGTGAACCAGTTCAGAACAAACCTGACACACAGGGCCTGACCCTGCCTTTATTTCAGGTCTCCTGTTTGTATCATGAGAGTGCATCAGCGCGCACGTCCTGCATCGTAATCTTCAGGTTACTTCAGCTCAGTTGGCCTCCAAACGCTGTTGCTGGTGCAGATCGTCCCAAAAAAACATCCCCAGACCTTTGGCCCCGCTGGTTTTACAGGTTGCTGGCTGCAGCCTGATATTCCCAAAACTAGGGGCATCCAGATGGCAAAAACAGCAGGCGCCTGTACTGATCGTTCTTTTTTCCCATTAGGAATAGTTTCTCTCGTCGAGTTCTTACATCTGTTGATTTTTTCTTTCTCTTTCGTGTTGCCTCACTTCTGCAAGCGTGTGCTCTCACTATCCTTATCACCACTCACAGTTCCTCTGCAGCAACAGGAAGGCCGATCGGTGCGCCGAATAGACCACAGGCAGCAGAAACGAGACACACACACACACACACACACACACACAGAGTGTGTGTCATCAGGATTTGTGGAAAGGAAAGAAAAAACACTGAAAGAGGAGGAGAAAACTGCAAAAAAAAAAGTAGTGGCGGGGAAGCAAAAGAACAGTTTGACTCACCCCACTGTGTAAATGTTTACACATTGCACGGCGTGCACAGAGTTTGCATGTAAAACAGTGAGTGTTTTGACATCCACAACCCTGTTCACCAACAACGCTTTCAGTGGCCTTTAGAGGTGCACAAACCACTACCTTAATATTCTGCATAAGCAACAATTAGACCATGAAACAGCTTTCAAAAAGGTGCTTTAGGTCACGCAAAACTAATTCAGCAGTGACGCAAATAGCGATGTGGGAAAGCCTCAATCAAGCAAAGCTTTGTCTTCCATTTCCACTGCTTTGCTTCAAGTATGAAACCACTTTCTTAAGGCAAAATTATTTTACTGCAGCGTTAATAAAATGGTGCAAGATTGATAATCTTTGATGGTAGTTTACAGAACTATTGATTAATATTATGTGGAGGCGGTATTACAAAAATTGTCTGTGCAAACCACAAGTTCCAGCAAAGAGAGAAGTAAAACAGTGGTTAGTGAGCATCTAAAGTATTACAAAATGAATGAAAAGGAAGGGTTGTATTACATTAGAACTGCTAAGGCAAGTCCTTTTAACATGCATTAGCTAAACTACAATTTTTTAAAATGTGCAATGCCATTGTGTTGAGTCAAAGATCAAATTCAAGATATTTGCAATTACATTTTGACTATAGTCAAAACTTGAATTTCAGATATTTGTAATCCAGGTTTGAGTAGTAAGATTCAATCTACTTTTGTCATTCATATGTATGAGGTGTCTCTTAAAAGATACCATCGTAGTCCCAAAACAGGCTGCCAGTTTAGTGCAGGGCCAACACGTATGTGTGTGTGTGTGTGTGTATATACATATATATATATATATATATATATGGAGAAGGAAAGGTGATGTAACATAGTGGTAAACATACCACTGCCCCAGCTTTTTTGAAACGTGTTGCAGGAATCCATTTTAAAATAAGCAAATATTTGCATAAACAATATGGTTTATCAGTTTGAACATTAAATATCTTGTCTTTGTGGTGTATAATATAATATAATATAATATAATATAATATATAATATAATATAATATAATATAGGTTGAAGAGGATTTGCAAATCATTGTATTCTGATTTTATTTACATTTCACACAACTTTGCAGCTTCATTGGACTCAACAAAAATATAAACGCAACACTTTTGGTTTTGCTCCCATTTTGTATGAGATGCCATATCAAGATGCTGATTAGACACCATGATTAGTGCACAGGTGTGCCTTAGACTGTCCACAATAAAAGGCCACTCTGAAAGGTGCAGTTTTATTACACAGCACAATGCCACAGATGTCGCAAGATTTGAGGGAGCGTGCAATTGGCATGCTGACAGCAGGAATGTCAACCAGAGCTGTTGCTCGTGTATTGAATGTTCATTTCTCTACCATAAGCCATCTCCAAAGGCATTTCAGAGAATTTGGCAGTACATCCAACCAGCCTCACAACCACAGACCACGTGTAACCACGCCAGCCCAGGACCTCCACATCCAGCATGTTCAATTCCAAGATCGTCTGAGACCAGCCACTCGGACAGCTGCTGAAACAATCGGTTTGCATAACCAAAGAATTTCTGCACAAACTGTCAGAAACCGTCTCAGGGAAGCTCATCTGCATGCTCGTCGTCCTCATCGGGGTCTTGACCTGACTCCAGTTCGTCGTTGTAACCGACTTGAGTGGGCAAATGCTCACATTCGCTGGCGTTTGGCACGTTGGAGAGGTGTTCTCTTCATGGATGAATCCCAGTTCACACTGTTCAGGGCAGATGGCAGACAGCGTGTGTGGCGTCGTGTGGGTGAGCGGTTTTCTGATGTCAGTATTGTGGATCGAGTGGCCCATGGTGGCGGTGGGGTTATGGTATGGGCAGGCGTCTGTTATGGACGAAGAACACAGGTGCATTTTATTGATGGCATTTTGAATGCACAGAGATACCGTGACGAGATCCTGAGGACCATTGTTGTGCCAACATCCAAGAACATCACCTCATGTTGCAGCAGGATAATGCACGGCCCCATGTTGCAAGGATCTGTACACAATTCTTGGAAGCTGAAAATGTCCCAGTTCTTGCATGGCCGGCATACTCACCGGACATGTCACCCATTGAGCATGTTTGGGATGCTCTGGACCGGCGTATACGACAGCGTGTACCAGTTCCTGCCAATATCCAGCAACTTCGCACAGCCATTGAAGAGGAGTGGACCAACATTCCACAGGCCACAATTGACAACCTGATCAACTCTATGCGAAGGAGATGTGTTGCACTGCATGAGGCAAATGGTGGTCACACCAGATACTGACTGGTATCCCCCCCAATAAAACAAAACTGCACCTTTCAGAGTGGCCTTTTATTGTGGGCAGTCTAAGGCACACCTGTGCACTAATCATGGTGTCTAATCAGCATCTTGATATGGCACACCTGTGAGGTGGGATGGATTATCTCAGCAAAGGAGAAGTGCTCACTATCACAGATTTAGACTGGTTTGTGAACAATATTTGAGGGAAATAGTGATATTGTGTATGTGGAAAAAGTTTTAGATCTTTGAGTTCATCTCATACAAAATGGGAGCAAAACCAGAAGTGTTGCATTTATATTTTTGTTGAGTGTATATATATATATATATATATATATATATATATATATCCACACTAGTTACCCGTTAGACCAGATCATTACAGCAACTGCTAGCCACATAGTAAACAGTTACAGAACGGGTGTGTGTTTGTACTATCCACTACTGCCTTATTGACTTACTGACTCACTTACTTGCTTGCTTACTTACTTGCTCTCCAGGCCTCTACTGGTGGTTGGCTCTCACTGCGGTATTGTATCACTTCCTGTTCCGGAGCACAGCGGTGTTTTGCTGTATCTGTTAGCTGTTTAATCTGCGCGGTTAGATTGATCTAGATAACTAGATGACGATTTGTTTCACAGTGTAATCTTCACGTGCCTTAACTAAAGCACTCCCTCTGCTGAATCACCTCTAAATTATTTTCACATTCTTCACTTTGTGAGTTTTTAGGAATCCGCTAGCTTAGCGCAGCTACTAGCTCTTAGCCGGTTTAGCATGGCAGCTCCTCCTGTCTCTCACGCACTTTTCTGCTCTGGGTGTGAAATGTTTAGTTATTCCTCAGCCTCCTTTAGCAGTAATGGTACTTGTAATAAGTGTAGCTTATTCGTAGCTTTGGAGGCCAGGCTGGGCGAATTGGAGACTCGGCTCCGCACCGTGGAAAGTTCTACAGCTAGCCAGGCCCCTGTAGTTGGTGCGGACCAAGGTAGCTTAGCCGCCGTTAGTTCCCTTCCAGCAGATCCCGAGCAGCCGGGAAAGCAGGCCGACTGGGTGACTGTGAGGAGGAAGCGTAGCCCTAAACAGAAGCCCCGTGTACACCGCCAACCCGTTCACATCTTTAACCGTTTTTCCCCACTCGGCGACACACCCGCCGAGGAACAAACTCTGGTTATTGGCGACTCTGTTTTGAGAAATGTGAAGTTAGCGACACCAGCAACCATAGTCAATTGTCTTCCGGGGGCCAGAGCAGGCGACATTGAAGGAAATTTGAAACTGCTGGCTAAGGCTAAGCGTAAATTTGGTAAGATTGTAATTCACGTCGGCAGTAATGACACCCGGTTACGCCAATCGGAGGTCACTAAAATTAACATTGAATCGGTGTGTAACTTTGCAAAAACAATGTCAGACTCTGTAGTTTTCTCTGGGCCCCTCCCCAATCGGGCCGGGAGTGACATGTTTAGCCGCATGTTCTCCTTGAATTGCTGGCTGTCTGAGTGGTGTCCAAAAAATGAGGTGGACTTCATAGATAATTGGCAAAGCTTCTGGGGAAAACCTGGTCTTGTTAGGAGAGACAGCATCCATCCCACTTTGGATGGAGCAGCTCTCATTTCTAGAAATCTGGCCAATTTTCTTAAATCCTCCAAACCGTGACTATCCAGGGTTGGGACCAGGAAGCAGAGTTGTAGTCTTACACACCTCTCTGCAGCTTCTCTCCCCCTGCCATCCCCTCATTACCCCATCCCCGTAGAGACGGTGCCTGCTCCCAGACCACCAATAACCAGCAAAAATCTATTTAAGCATAAAAATTCAAAAAGAAAAAATAATATAGCACCTTCAACTGCACCACAGACTAAAACAGTTAAATGTGGTCTATTAAACATTAGGTCTCTCTCTTCTAAGTCCCTGTTAGTAAATGATATAATAATTGATCAACATATTGATTTATTCTGCCTTACAGAAACCTGGTTACAGCAGGATGAATATGTTAGTTTAAATGAGTCAACACCCACGAGTCACACTAACTGCCAGAACACTCGTAGCATGGGCCGAGGCAGAGGATTAGCAGCAATCTTCCATTCCAGCTTATTAATTAATCAAAAACCCAGACAGAGCTTTAATTCATTTGAAAGCTTGACTCTTAGTCTTGTCCATCCAAATTGGAAGTCCCAAAAACCAGTTTTATTTGTTATTATCTATCGTCCACCTGGTCGTTACTGTGAGTTTCTCTGTGAATTTTCAGACCTTTTGTCTGACTTAGTGCTTAGCTCAGATAAGATAATTATAGTGGGCGATTTTAACATCCACACAGATGCTGAGAATGACAGCCTCAACACTGCATTTAATCTATTATTAGACTCAGTTGGCTTTGCTCAAAATGTAAATGAGTCCACCCACCATTTTAATCATATCTTAGATCTTGTTCTGAATTATGGTATGGAAATTGAAGACTTAACAGTATTCCCTGAAAAGTCCCTTCTGTCTGATCATTTCTTAATAACATTTACATTTACTCTGATGGACTACCCAGCAGTGGGGAATAAGTTTCATTACACTAGAAGTCTTTCAGAAAGCACTGTAACTAGGTTTAAGGATATGATTCCTTCTTTATGTTCTCTAATGCCATATACCAACACAGTGCAGAGTAGCTACCTAAACTCTGTAAGTGAGATAGAGTATCTCGTCAATAGTTTTACATCCTCACTGAAGACAACTTTGGATGCTGTAGCTCCTCTGAAAAAGAGAGCTTTAAATCAGAAGTGCCTGACTCCGTGGTATAACTCACAAACTCGCAGCTTAAAGCAGATAACCCATAAGTTGGAGAGGAAATGGTGTCTCACTAATTTAGAAGATCTTCACTTAGCCTGGAAAAAGAGTCTGTTGCTCTATAAAAAAAAGTCCTCCGTAAAGCTAGGACATCTTACTACTCATCACTAATTGAAGAAAATAAGAACAACCCCAGGTTTCTTTTCAGCACTGTAGCCAGGCTGACAAAGAGTCAGAGCTCTATTGAGCCGAGTATTCCTTTAACTTTAACTAGTAATGACTTCATGACTTTCTTTGCTAATAAAATTTGAACTATTAGAGAAAAAATTACTCATAACCATCCCAAAGACGTATCGTTATCTTTGGCTGCTTTCAGTGATGCCGGTATTTGGTTAGACTCTTTCTCTCCGATTGTTCTGTCTGAGTTATTTTCATTAGTTACTTCCTCCAAACCATCAACATGTCGATTAGACCCCATTCCTACCAGGCTGCTCAAGGAAGTCCTACCATTAATTAATGCTTCGATCTTAAATATGATCAATCTATCTTTATTAGTTGGCTATGTACCACAGGCTTTTAAGGTGGCAGTAATTAAACCATTACTTAAAAAGCCATCACTTGACCCAGCTATCTTAGCTAATTATAGGCCAATCTCCAACCTTCCTTTTCTCTCAAAAATTCTTGAAAGGGTAGTTGTAAAACAGCTAACTGATCATCTGCAGAGGAATGGTCTATTTGAAGAGTTTCAGTCAGGTTTTAGAATTCATCATAGTACAGAAACAGCATTAGTGAAGGTTACAAATGATCTTCTTATGGCCTCAGACAGTAGACTCATCTCTGTGCTTGTTCTGTTAGACCTCAGTGCTGCTTTTGATACTGTTGACCATAAAATTTTATTACAGAGATTAGAGCATGCCATAGGTATTAAAGGCACTGCGCTGCGGTGGTTTGAATCATATTTATCTAATAGATTACAATTTGTTCATGTAAATGGGGAATCTTCCACAAGGTTCTGTGCTAGGACCAATTTTATTCACTTTATACATGCTTCCCTTAGGCAGTATTATTAGATGGCATTGCTTAAATTTTCATTGTTACGCAGATGATACCCAGCTTTATCTATCCATGAAGCCAGAGGACACACACCAATTAGCTAAACTGCAGGATTGTCTTACAGACATAAAGACATGGATGACCTCTAATTTCCTGCTTTTAAACTCAGATAAAACTGAAGTTATTGTACTTGGCCCCACAAATCTTAGAAACATGGTGTCTAACCAGATCCTTACTCTGGATGGCATTACCCTGACCTCTAGTAATACTGTGAGAAATCTTGGAGTCATTTTTGATCAGGATATGTCATTCAAAGCGCATATTAAACAAATATGTAGGACTGCTTTTTTGCATTTACGCAATATCTCTAAAATTAGAAAGGTCTTGTCTCAGAGTGATGCTGAAAAACTAATTCATGCATTTATTTCCTCTAGGCTGGACTATTGTAATTCATTATTATCAGGTTGTCCTAAAAGTTCCCTGAAAAGCCTTCAGTTAATTCAAAATGCTGCAGCTAGAGTACTGACGGGGACTAGAAGGAGAGAGCATATCTCACCCATATTGGCCTCTCTTCATTGGCTTCCTGTTAATTCTAGAATAGAATTTAAAATTCTTCTTCTTACTTATAAGGTTTTGAATAATCAGGTCCCATCTTATCTTAGGGACCTCATAGTACCATATCACCCCAATAGAGCGCTTCGCTGTCAGACTGCAGGCTTACTTGTAGTTCCTAGAGTTTGTAAGAGTAGAATGGGAGGCAGAGCCTTCAGCTTTCAGGCTCCTCTCCTGTGGAACCAGCTCCCAATTCAGATCAGGGAGACAGACACCCTCTCTACTTTTAAGATTAGGCTTAAAACTTTCCTTTTTGCTAAAGCTTATAGTTAGGGCTGGATCAGGTGACCCTGAACCATCCCTTAGTTATGCTGCTATAGACTTAGACTGCTGGGGGGTTCCCATGATGCACTGTTTCTTTCTCTTTTTGCTCTGTATGCACCACTCTGCATTTAATCATTAGTGATTGATCTCTGCTCCCCTCCACAGCATGTCTTTTTCCTGGTTCTCTCCCTCAGCCCCAACCAGTCCCAGCAGAAGACTGCCCCTCCCTGAGCCTGGTTCTGCTGGAGGTTTCTTCCTGTTAAAAGGGAGTTTTTCCTTCCCACTGTTGCCAAGTGCTTGCTCACAGGGGGTCGTTTTGACCGTTGGGGTTTTTTCCGTAATTATTGTATGGCCTTGCCTTACAATATAAAGAGCCTTGGGGCAACTGTTTGTTGTGATTTGGCGCTATATAAATAAAATTGATTTGATTTGATTTGATTTATTGCAAATTATTTTAATCTCTTTTTAGGACAGGTTAAACGTCATTGGGAATTTTTTAAATAACATTATAATGTATAATGGCTAAATAATATGATAAACTACCGCAATCCCCCTGGACCAATCAACTCTAATCTCACCCAAATTATACTTATACAAAGTATACAGAATACACACACACACACACACACACACACACACACACACACACACACACACACACACACACACACACACACACACACACACACACACACACACACACACATCTTCAACCACTCAGTCCAATTGAGGGTCACAGGGGCTGGAGCCTATTCCAGCAGTCATAGAGCGTGAGGCGGGGTACACCCAGGAGAGGACACCAGTCTGTCACAGGGCCACAAACAAACAAACAACCACAGTCACACGCACACCTAAGGACAATTTAAATATTCCAATCCACCTAACCTGCACGTCTTTGGACGTGGGAGGAAACCGGAGCACCAGGAGGAAACCCACGCAAACACGGGGAGAACATGCAGACTCCACACAGAAAGGCCAAAGGTGGGAATTGAACCCATGACCTACCTTCTCGCTCCAAGTATACAGAATACACAATAATTAATTATACAAAAAATACATTTTAGTAAATTTTTTATATATATATATATATATATATATATATATATATATATATATATATATATATATAGTGAATCAGATGAAAGTGCTTGTTTAATAATTCAGTGAGCCCAACTACACATATAGATTAGAAAGTGTTCCATAAAGTATATATAAATATTATAATATTTGATGAAAAATGAGCACAAGTATGGAAAAAAGACAAGTTACAGAACACTGTGCTGTAAACGTATAACTAATAAAACAAAAACATATATTATAGCCCCTTATAGAGATAACTGTAATGGTAAACTATTTAATAAAATCACTAACTAGGGTTTAGTATAACATTATCCATTGAACACATATACTAGAATGTGTTATTTACTCATAACAGGCTCATTTCCACACTAGTTACCCGCTAGACCAGATCATTACAGCGACTGCTAGCCACATAGTAAACAGTTACAGAAAGGGTGTGTGTTTGTACTATCCACTACTGTCTTATAGACTTACTGACTTACTTACGTACTTGCTTGCATATTGCAAATTATATTAATCTCTTTTTAGAACAGGTTAAACTTCATTGGGAATTTTTTTAAATAACATTATAATGTATCATGGCAAAATAATATGATAAACTTGTGTGGGCCGCTGAAGAAGAGGTACTGCTGGCCCACCACCACCAGATGGCGCCCTGCTTGAAGTGCGGGCTTCAAGCATGAGAGGGTGTAGGAGCAACCAGGAGTGACAGCTGTCACTCATCATCAGCACCAGCTGTCACTCATCCATGACTCATCACCATCACCATAAAGGCCGGACTGCAACTCCACCTCCTTGCCGAGAAATCAGCTACCATAGAGGTAATTTCTCTGCTGTAGTTAAACTGAGTAATAGTCTGATCTCTTTTGCAGCCGTTTTCCTGTGGTCTTCGCCTCACACCCCAACCAGATAAGTGGTTACACAGGAGCTGCACGAGTGTGTTATTGGAGGTGGAGGTTCTCCCTCCTTAAGGAACACAGACTGAGGGATTACTGAGTGTGTGAACTCACACTCATCTGTGCTGTTTCTGTTCTCTGCCAGCAGTACCAGGTCTGACAGCTGGAGACGGTGGCCACCTGGAGACCAAGGACTTGGCAGCTCCGGTGTTCTTCAGATCCGTTGGTGGTGGAAGCCGTGTGGGATCCGGCTCGTTTCTGGACGGACGTCTCCTATCCTCAAGCCTGCCCACACGTCACTCAACGTATAATTGACTGTTTTTCCAAACCTGTTATTGTCTGTATTCTGTTGTGCATGTCATAACATTAAATTGTTACTGTTTTGGCTTATCCATTGACCGTTCATTTACGCCCCCTGTTGTGGGTCCGTGTTCCTACACTTTCACAAGAGGATTTCTCGGGCAGCGTCATGGATCCCAAGGGGCGTCAACCATCGCTTGAACAGCCAATGGAAGAGCGAGGTGCACAGGCACCAGCAGGAGGCATGTTAGGTGAGCTGCAGCAAATCTTAACCACTTTTACTGCTCGGTTGGACTTAGTTACCGAGCAGAACGTTATTCTCAATCGGAGGATGGAGGTTCTCACCGCCCAGGTGGAAGCGCATGCTCAGGGCGCTGCTGCAGTACCTCCTCCTGCTGACCGAGTGCCAGAGACAGACATTCCGCTGGTCGTTCAACGAACCCCCCCCACCATCCTCTGAAGCATACATAAGCCCTCCGGAGCCGTACGGAGGCTGTGTCGAGACGTGCGCGGACTTCTTGATGCAGTGCTCGCTCGTCTTTTCACAGCGTCCCATCATGTACGCGTCAGACGCTAGCCGGGTGGCTTACGTAATAAATTTGCTTCGAGGAGAGGCATGCGCCTGGGCTACGGCGCTCTGGGAGCAAAATTCACGGCTTCTAATGACATATACTGGGTTTGTGAGGGAGTTCAAACAGGTTTTTGATCACCCCAATAGAGGCGAGACTGCTTCGAATGTGCTGCTGTCAATGAGACAGGGGCGTCGGAGTGCAGCGGAGTATGCAGTCGACTTCCGCATCGCGGCTGCGCCGTCCGGCTGGAATAACGTTGCACTCCACGCCACCTTCGTAAACGGACTGTCTCCGGTCCTGAAGGAGCACTTGCTGGCTAAGGATGAACCACGGGATTTTGATGGGCTTGTTGATCTGGTTATACGATTAGATAACCGATTAGAGGAACATTGTCGGGAGCAGGGTGGGGGGCGTGGCCAGGCACGAGCCGTCCCTCTTCCTTCCGGGTCCGAAAGGGTGCCGCCGTCCCCACACTCCACAGCCAGAGACTCCCGTGTGGCAACAGCCCCCCCTGCTGACGAAGCTATGGACACGAGCAGGACCAAAGTCAAATCAAATAACAGACAACGGAGGCTGGCCCGTGGGGAGTGTTTTTTCTGTGGATCGAGTGAGCACCTACAGAGGAACTGCCCCAAGCGGTTAAACGACAATGCCCGCCCTTAGAAACTGGGCTAATGGTGGGCCATAACACGCACGCGGGGAGACACCGTAAATCCGCATGCATCCCAGTTACGATCCTGAGTGGGGATCTGACCCTTCACGCCCCAGCACTGGTAGACACGGGGTCGGAAGGGAATCTGCTGGACAGCAGATGGGCAAGGGAAGTCGGGCTCCCTCTAGTGGCTCTACCTTCACCTTTGAAGGTACGGGCACTAGATGGCACCCTTCTTCCACTAATCACACACCAGACACAGCCCGTGACGTTGGTTGTGTCTGGTAATCACAGGGAGGAAATTGTGTTTTTTGTAACACCGTACACCTCCCGTGTGATTTTGGGTTATCCTTGGATGATAAAGTACAATCCCCGGATTGATTGGCCGTCTGGGGTGGTGGCCACCGGGAATGTCTAGGATCCTTGGTTCCGCCTGGTGTGACAGCTAATGAGGAGGTCAAAGTCCCCCCCAATCTGACTGCGGTACCGGAGGAGTACCATGATCTTGCTGACGTCTTCAGCAAAGATCTGGCACTCACTCTTCCCCCGCACTGACCGTACGATTGCGCCATTGATTGGATCCTGGGCGTTGAGTACCCGTCCAGCAGGCTGTACAACCTCTCACGTCCGGAACGCGAATCAATGGAGACCTACATCTGGGACTCATTAGCTGCCGGGTTGATCCGGAACTCCACCTCCCCGATGGGTGCAGGTTTCTTTTTTGTGGGTAAGAAGGACGGCGGACTCCGTCCATGCATCAATTACAGAGGGCTGAACGGAATAACGGTTCGCAGTCGATACCCGTTGCCCCTGTTGGATTCGGTGTTCACGCCCCTGCATGGAGCCCAAATATTCACAAAGCTGGATCTTAGGAATGCGTACCACCTGGTTCGGATCCAGAAGGGAGACGAGTGGAAGACGGCATTTAACACCCCGTTAGGTCACTTTGAGTACCTGGTCATGCCTTTCGGCCTCACCAATGCGCCCGCGATGTTCCAGGCCTTGGTTAATGACATCTTGTGGGACTTCCTGCATCGGTTTGTCTTCGTATATCTAGACGATATACTCATCTTTTCCCCGGATCCTGAGACCCATGTCCAGCATGTACGTCAGGTCCTGCAGCGGTTGTTGGAGAACCGGCTGTTTGTGAAGGGCGAGAAGTGCGAGTTCCACTGCTCTTCTTCGTCCTTCCTGGGGTTCATAATCTCCTCCAACTCCGTCGCCCCTGATCTGGCCAAGGTTGCGGCGGTGAGAGACTGGCCCCAACCAACAAACCGTAGGAAACTGCAACAGTTCCTCGGTTTTGCAAATTTTTACCGGAGGTTCATCAAGGGCTACAGTCAGGTAGTTAGCCCCCTGACAGCCCTGACCTCCACTAAAGTCCCCTTAACCTGGTCGGATCAGTGCGAAGCCGCGTTTAGGGAGTTGAAACGCCGGTTCTCAACTGCACCAGTTCTGGTGCAGCCCGATCCAAAAGGCCAGTTCTCCTATCCTCGAGCCTGCCCACACGTCACTCAACGTATAATTGACTGTTTTTCCAAACCTGTTATTGTCTGTATTCCGTTGTGCACGTCATAACATTATATTGTTACTGTTTTGGCTTATCCATTGCCCGTTCATTTACGCCCCCTGTTGTGGGTCCATGTTCCTACACTTTCACAACAAAACTAGCGCAATCTCCCTGGATCAGTCATCTCTAATCTCACTCAAATTATACTTATGCAAAGTATACACAATACACAATAATTACTTATACAAAAAATACATTTTAGTCAATTTATTATATATACTGTATATCCCAAATATCAGTAACTAAATATTTAAGTAGGTTTCTTCAGTCATAGTAAGTCCTTGGTAGGCCCTGGTGCTTATCTCCAGATTCTGTAGTGTCAAGCTGGACCGGACACCAGTGTGATAGAGGATTCTTCCCCACCCAAGGTCAGTACCCTTTTACAGCTAGGTGACCTCAGACAACGTAGATTTAATGTCTTGTCCAAGGACACAGAGAGGTTGCGTGAGTAGGATTCAAACCCAGGTCTGCATATTGGCAGATTAACTTCCTATCCACTAAGCTGCCTGCTCTTAGTCATAGTATTTCTGAAATATGAGTTGATGAATAAAATATATTTTATTATGTCCACAGCCAGTAAATTTTTATTATATCTTCTTGAATCATTAATCTTTCCTGAGAGCAATTACTGGGAAAAAATACAGAGAAACATCTTCCAAGGTCCTTCTGCTCACTCGCACATCTTCCTCCAATTAAGGGGGTGCAGGGGACAATGACTGGAGCCTATCCCAGCAGTCAGTCATAGGGTGTGAGGCGGGAGCTGGGTGCACCCTGGACAGAATGCCACTCTGTCACAGTTCCAAGGTCCTTCTAACGATATGTATTACATCTATTTCCAGTTCATAATCTGGAAATTTGTCATTGTGCTGCAGCACTGTTTCCTCATTTTAATAAAATTGCAGTCTTTAAATCATAGTAGCCGAGTAGTTGTGTACCCAGGCAATGCCCAGGTGTGAGACTTCAGATATCTACTTTTGCATAATGACTCAAGGATCAATACATTTATCTAGTTCATATTAGGAACTTATGTTTGTGAAATATTTGTGTGTGTGTGTGTGTGTGTGTGTGTGTGTGTGTGTGTGTGTGTGTGTGTGTGTGTGTGTGTGTGTGTGTGTGTGTGTGTGTGTGTGTGTGTGTGTGTGTGTGTGTGTGTGTGTGTGCGTGCGTGTGCGTGCGTGTGTGTCTTCTCTTCAGAGCTCTATTGGTGTTGAACAGCTTGATTTAAGAGTAGCAGAACATGCTTGGAACATTGCTGGGAGGTCAGTTTAGTTCACTGGTTCACTGGTCAGAGTCTTTCAGCGTTTGTTTGCAACATTGTGTTCAGTTTGGTGGAATGTGTGCAAAAACTGTACACATGTATTCAGAAATGAGGTAATACAAGTTTAAATCCAGCAATGGTCTAGTTCAGCATGATTATATCCCTGATCATCACAAGTGCAGGATTTGATAACCTTTGATAAAAAAATAAATTATTTAGTTACTTTCTCTGATTTTTCTTGGTTTGTTTGTTTGTTTGCTTTAAAATAGGGTTATAGTAACATTGCACCATTGTGTTTTCAAGATATGTATCTAATGAAGTACGATGAGTTTTGTGTTGTCAGTTGTAATTGTGAACTTGTTCAGTAACATTCATTTGTGTATGTGCATGTATGTATATGTGTATGCATATCTATGTATATGTATATATATGTATGTATGTGTGTGTGTGTGTGTGTGTGTGTGTGTGTGTATGTGTAGGTGTATGTTGGTGTGTGTATACATGTATACTGTATATGTATGTAAATATGTATGTAGAGGAAGACATGGTGTTCACTTCATATGTTTATGATAATGGGATTTGAGTTTGTGTTTTTAAATGTGTTTGTAGCATGGCCCAAGCAGAAGGTCACCCCTTAGAGTCTGGTCTGCTTGAGGTTTCTTCCTCAATACATCAGAGGGAGTTTTCCTTACCACTGTCGCCTGTGTGCTTGCTCTGGGGGTAGGTAATGTGTATATATATGTATGTATGTATGTATGTATGTATGTATGTATGTATGTATATAGGGGGTGGGCGTTTATAAGCTTTGCTTCTGCTCACCCCTTTTTGGTCACACATGTCACTGTGGAATTGTCTTGTATATCAGTTTTTGTTATTGACGAGTGTAATAAATAAATAAGTTCAAATAAGTTCAAATAAATAAGTTCAACAATGTTGGCGCCATGTTCTTGATCCAGTGATTGGTAACATTCTTAGAAACATCCCAGCGATGTTCTGGAGAGTTTACAAATGAATATTCCTACAATGGTGGGATGTGTCACTGTCACTTTAATGCAATATTCAGGCAATGTTCATTTGCTAGCTGGGAACTCACACTCACTGGCCACTGTATTAGGTACGCCTGTGCAAGTTAACACAAACAGCTAATCAGCCAATCACTTGGAAGCAACTCAGTGCATTTAGGCATCTAGACGTGGTGAAGATGACATGCTGAAGTTCAAACCAAGTATCAGAATGGGAAAAAAAAAAAAGGGAATTCAAGTGACTTTGAAGGTGGCATGGTTGTTGGTGCCAGAAAGGCTGGTCTGAGTATTTCAGGAAGTGCTGATCTACTGGGATTTTCACACAAGCAGTCTCTAGAGTTTATAGAGTATGGTCCAACAATGAGAAAATATCCAGTGAGCGGCAGCTGTGTGGACAAAAATGCCTTGTTGATGTCAGAGGTCAGAGGAGAATGGACAGACTGGTTGAATGGGTGAATGTGTGAAGCCATCACATCAATATGGATCAACATCTCAGAGGAAGGTTTCCAATACTTTGTTGAATCTATGCAACAAAGAATTAAGGCAGTTCTGAAGGCAAAAGTGGGGACCAACCCAGGACTAACAAGGTGTCCCTAATAAAGTGGCCAGTGAGTGTATGTGCCTGTACACGTAGAGACTGTAGACTTTAAAGGTAAAATTCATACAGTCCCAGTTCCAGTGAAGTTGGGACGTTGTGTCAAATGTAATTAAAAACAGAATACAATGATTTGCAAATCCTCTTCAACCTATATTCAATTGAATACACCACAAAGACAAGATATTTAATGTTCAAACTGATAAACTTTATTGTTTTTGTGCAAATATTTGTTCATTTTGAAATAGATGTCTGCAACACATTTCAAAAAAGCTGGGATAGTGGTATGTTTACCACTGTGTTACATCACTTTTCCTTCTAACAAAACTCAATAAGCATTTGGGAACTGAGGACACTAATTGTTGAAGCTTTGTAGGTGGAATTCTTTCCCATTCTTGCTTGATGTAAGAGCTCAGTTGTTCAACAGTCCGGGGTCTCTGTTGTTGTATTTTGCGCTTCATAATGCGCTACACATTTTCAATGGGCGACAGGTCTGGACTGCAGGCAGGCCAGTCTAGTACCTGCACTCACTAACACACCCCCATACCATCACAGATGCTGACTTTTGAACTTTGTGCTGGTAACAATCTGGATGGTCGTTTTCCTCTTTTGTCAGGAGGACACGATGTCCATGATTTCCAAAAACAATTTGAAATGTGGACTCATCAGACCACAGCACACTTTTCCACTTTGCATCTGTCCATTTTATATGAGCTCAGGCCCAGAGAAGGCGGCGGCATTTCTGGATGTTGTTAATGTATGGCTTTCACTTTGAATGGTAGAGTTTTAACTTGCACTTGTAGATGTAGTGATGAACTGTGTTAACTGACAATGGTTTTCTGAAGTGTTCCTGAGCCCACGCAGTAAGATCCTTTACACAGTGATGTCTGTTTTTAATGCAGTGCTGCCTGAGGGATTGAAGGTCACGGGCATTCAGTGTTGGTTTTCGGCCTTGCCGCTTACGTGTAGAAAGTTCTCCAGATTCTCAGAATCTTCTGATTATATTATGGACTGTAGATGATGGAATCGCTAAATTCCTTGCAATTGAATGCTGAGAAACATTGTTCTTAAACTGTTGGACTATTTTTTTTCACGCAGTTGTTCACAAAGTGGTGATCCTTGCCCCGTCTTTGCTTGTGAACGGCTGAGCCTTTTGGGGATGCTCCTTTTATACCCAATCATGACACTTACCTGTTTCCAATTAGGTGTTCTTTGAGCATTCATCAACTTTCCCAGTCTTTTATTGTCCTGTCCCAACTTTTTTGAAACGTGTTGCAGGCATCCATTTCAGAATGAGCACAAAAACAAAAAAGTCTATCAGTTTAACATGAAATATCTTGTCTTTGTGGAGTATTCAATTGAATATAGGTTGAAGAGGATTTTCAAATGTATTACTTTACAACTTTTCTTTACTTTATTTGAAAATCATTGTATTCTGTTTTTGTTTACATTTTACACAACATCCCAACTTCATTGGAATTGGGGTTGTAATATATGGTTATACATTCGTGAACCAATGGGTAGATGCGTGTTCAGCATGCCTTCCTTTTGATGCTTACCCCAGAACAATGTTTCGAAAGACATCACTAGTGAATTGAATTGAATTTGCAGTACTGATAAACCCTTTTGGCACCATCCACATGCGCACATTCCATCAAAGGCATTAAACAATAAACACGTGAATGAAGTGTAGAATTCCAGCTTTAATTCAAGGGGTTTAGTAAATCTGTCGCATTGAAATTTGCCGTTTTTATGCAGTCTGTCTATGTCGACTGTCTTCCTTCATGTCCGTTGTGTTGGTGTACAGAGGAAAAACTGTGACTTTCCAAATGGACCTGTTTTTTGCTCAGTGCTTGTCTGTGAGTGGTACTTTTTAAATTATTTTGTTAATGTTTAGAATACAGAGTGGACCTTTAAACTGTGTTTGTGCCTGAGAGAGAGAGAGAGAGAGAGAGAGAGAGAGACGGAGCGAGTGAAAGACCAGAAATGTGTGTTTACCTGTGGGAAAACATAACGAGAAAAGATATGCAGACTCTCTTTGTCACACTTTCAGTCGACACTCTGCACATACCAAATGAGAGCAGTTGCTTGAGTGATTTTTTTTCCCCCTTCAGCCTCCCTATGTACAGAAAGAAACCAGCTGCATGCACTCAGTGCTTCACCTTTCAGCAGGCAGTGAAGATAAAAGATCTTGTCAAGCTCCTCCTGCCTTCCACTTCCAGTAGTTCACCCTTTCTTCTTCCTCTCTCTTACTGGTACTGAGCGTTTGTTTATGACAGACGGCGGCGCTCGCCTTGGAGAGTTTTAATACGGCCGCACAGACGCCCTATCTGAGCAGAGCATCTCAAAGAGAGCTTGGAATCATGTCCAGAATCCCAATGCCCAGGACACGTCCTACTGTCTCTGCTGTGCTGAAGAGGAGATAATTAGTCAAGCTCCTGTTAAAACCAGAATCCCAGCTCAATAATAGCTGGTAAAACATCACAAAGTGAGTCATGCACAAATGTGGACGCACGCTTTGGTAAAATTACACCCCCGTGCTGCGCGTTAAGCGCGCTATTGATTTTAGTCAAACACTATAAAAAGAAAAGATGCGCACAGCATGCAGAGTTTGATTACAAGCGTCTCTCCTGGTTCCATTATGGAGTGAATCACTGAGAACAATGACATGATGATTGGAGGAGATTTTTTTGCCATCTGACTGACTCCTTCTAGTGTTTCTAATCAGACTTTTTGACTTTCCCTAGTGAGTAAAAATCTCATCTAGTGACTAGCGACAGATCTGGAGACTTTCATTCCACAAAAACCATTTGTAAGTAGTTAAAACTACAGGGCCACTCTGTGGCTGGGAGGTTAGGGTGCGCGTCACATGGCGCACGATGCGGTTTGCAGGGTCACCAGGTTAGAATCTCAGCCGGGGCGACGTTTGCTGCATGCCTCTCCCTTTCTTTGATAACATGTTGCTTGTCTCTCTTTCACCCTCTCATAAAGGCTTAAAAATGCTCCAAATATATAACAAATATTATAATAAATTACAAAAACAAATGTATCTATGTCTACAGTCCTCTGCAAAAGTTTTAGACACATTTAATGCATCATAAAGGCATTGAAAATTATGAAAACCTGATAAATATTCAGAAATAAATTAAATGTGTGATGAATTTCAACTTTGATGACAATCAATAAGACAACTGAGTTCTATAGTTATGTGTGATTTTTCGAACCTCAAAACTATTTTAAGGATAATGCCACTTAAAGTATAATCGTGTTTTACGAGGTCTATTAGAAAAGTATTCGACCTTATTATTTTTTTCAAAAACCATATGGATTTGAATCACGTGTGATTACATCAGACATGCTTGAACCCTCGGCATGCGAGAGTTTTTTCACGCCTGTCGGTTACGTCATTCGCCTGTGGGCAGTCTTTGAGTGAGGAGTCGCCCACCCTCTCGTCGATTTTTTCATTGTTTAGGAATGGCTCAGAGACTGCTGCTTTGTTTGATCAAATTTTTTTCAAAACTGTAAGGCACAACTGAGTGGACACCATTCGATAAATTCAGCTGGTTTTCGGTAAAAATTTTAACGGCTGATGAGAGATTTTGGTCTGGTAGTGTCGCCGTAAGGACGGCCCACGGCGCCTGATGGCGATCTGTGCTTCGAGACGGCAGCGTCTCGCCGTTTCAAGTTGAAAACTTTCACATTTCAGGCTCTGTTGACCCAGTAAGTCGTCAGAGAACAGAGAACTTTCAGAAGAAGTCGGCATGAGGAGTTTATTCGGACATTCCATTGTTAACGGACATTTTGTAATGAAAGAACGTGCGGGCAGAGTCGCATGTCGGGCCGGACCCGACCGCGGGGGGTCGCGACAGGAAAAACACCTCCGTTGGAAACCTTAACGGACAAGTTGGAACATGCCCAAGCTGTTAAACAATTTCTCAGTTACTCACTTGTTGAAAGCCATCAAAAGCCGCCTGAATTTTACAAATGGTTTTCAACACAGATGTGTTTTTCCTGTCGCGGCGCACGTCTTTCATTACAAAATGTCCTTAAACAGTGGAATGTCCGCATAAACTCCTCATTCCGGCCTCTTCTGAATCTTCTCTGTTCTCTCACGACGTCCTGGGTCAATAGAGCCTTAAATTAGGATGATTTCAGCTTGAAACAGGCCGACGACGGCGCCTGGAAGCGCTGCAGGACGTCCCGCTCCGTGGGAAGTCCTTACAGCGACAGAAACACCCCATAATCTCTCATCAGCCGTTAAACTTTTCACCGAAAACCAGCTGAATTTCTCGAATAGTGTCCACTCAGATATTCCTCACAGGTCCAGAAAAAAATTGATAAAGCAACGCGCGCCCATCTCGAGCAGCGTGTGAAACAAAGGAATTCAGCGCAGGATGGCGGGACCACATCTCACTCAAGGCCTGCCACAGGGAAATGACGTCACCGACACGCATGAAAAAAACTCACGCATGTGCACGAGGGTTCAAGCATGATTGGTGTAATCGCACGTCAATCAAATCCATATAGTTTTTTTTTTTTATAAAACTGCCGGTTAGTTTTATAAGATACCTCGTATAGCCATTTTAATATGCATGCATGATGATTTGCAATGGTGTTTGTGTGGTACTCTACTGGCCAGTTACATTAATATTATTATTGTTGTGGGGAATTAAAGCTAACATATTCACATTAATTGGAACTAATTTTGTGTTGGCATGCCAGTAAAAGGAGATGAGAGAGGGGCATCAAATGGTACTTTTATATATTAAAAGCAAAGTGGCCTCTGTGTGCATGGATGCATGCATGTGTGCATGCATGTGTATGACTTAGATCATGGAGAAACTGGGGAAGCTGACATTTGAAGAGTTCAGATGCAAAACCCAGTACGTACTTTTTTCTAAATGGAGAAAAATGCAGTTGAAAATCAAGATTTAAAGGAAACCATATTCGGAAATGCACAGACTTTCATCAATAAAATGAGAACAGTTTGTTCAAATTCTTTCATATTTTGCACACTGATGGTCCCCTTGACAGTCAAGTACATGTTGGCCTCAACTAAAAATTTATGGTTTTGGAGATACAGGGTTTTGCATCTGAACTCTTCATTTTCTGTTTGGGTCAAGGATGAACACTGTGAAAAGGAAAAGTTGGAAGGACTAATATTTTTGGAGAAATTAGGGTTAGGTAACAACAAGCAGGTTTAGGTGTTCCTCACTCGGGGAGGAGGAGTAACAGAAAGACAGAGGACAGGAAGGAGAGGAACAGCAGTAGCCAGAAAACCAGCAGCTATCAGTGCGTCTGGCATTTATATTTATATTTGCAAACTGTGTGTGTGCTTCTTACCCTGTGTGCTGCTACACAATGCTGCTGGAACCTCAATTTCCCTGAGGGAGTCTTTCCAAGGGATTAATAAAGTTCTATCTAATCTAATCTAATGGTAAACAATGGATGTTGATAGTAAATTCTGGACTCGCACGCCCATTCCAGCGGGGGCAGTAAAATCATCTATTCAATTCCATTTCAATTTTATTTATATAGCGCCAAATCACAACAAAAGTTGCCCCCAAGGCGCTTTATATTGTAAGGCAAGGCCATACAATAATTACGTAAAACCCAATGGTCAAACGACCCCCTGTGAGCAAGCACTTGGCGACAGTGGGAAGGAAAAAACTCCCTTTTAACAGAAGAAACCTCCCGCCAGAACCAGGCTCAGGGAGAGGGCAGTCTTCTGCTGGGACTCGGTCATACTATATATAAACCAAGTGGCCTCTGTGTACGTCTGTGCATGTGTGTAACTTCAATCATGGAGAAACTGGGGAAAGCTGACGTTTGGTGTTTGGTATTTTGGGTCAGTGTGGCGCCCGTGGATCCCCATGGGCAACGCTGGGATGCCGAAAACATTTGCACAGTACTGCATCATCTGTTGACGGTTTTAGAGTACTCCAGAATCCTTTGCGCACCGGGGAGGAGGCTTGATAATGGCTCAGCTTAATGCTAACTTTAACATTGAAAACGCCATAGACATGCTAACGCCTTAGCATTTTGAGTCCCATTTTTAAAAATACATCTATCAACTGTTTCAGAAGACATAACAGTTCGCGTTCAAAATAAAAAGGTAAATATTACCTCAATACATGTGCTCTTTAGGGTTTTAGCGGGGAAAATTAAGATAGAGCAAAATAAAACAAAGAACAACGAAGCAGCAGACGAATCCCCTGCTTCATGGTTCAAGGTTCAAAGCAAAGCTGTGCTGCAGAAATGCTTGATTACAGACCCGCTGCAGGGTCTGTAATCAATGTAGAGAAATGATCATTTTCCTGACAAACACCCCCAAAAACAACGGCCACTCTGAAGGACTGATAAGGGAATCGTTAAGCAAAAAGGCTGTTGATGTCGATGGATTGAATAATTTCTTAAGGATATCGACACACAACCCTAACAGCAACACGTTTTTTTTTTTTTTTTTTTCTTTAAGAAGCCCTCTTATTCTCACTCTTTACCTGTATTAATTGCACCCGTTTGAACTTGTTCCCTGTATAAAAGACACCTGTTCACACACTTAATCAATCACACTCCAACCTGTCCACCATACCACGACCAAGAGTGTCTAAGGACCCAAGGACAAAACTGGTAGAACCTGCACAAGGCTGGGATGGACTACAGGACAACAGGCAAGCAGCTTGGTAGAAGACAACAACTGTTATGATTATTTATTAGAAAGAGGAAGAAACACAAGATGACTGTCAATCTCCCTCGGTCTGGGATTTCATGCAAGATCTCACTTTGTGGGGTAAGGATGATTCTGAGAAAACTCAGAACTACACAGGAGGACCTGGTCAATGACCTGAAGAGAGCTGGGACCACAGTCTCAAAGATTACATTCATAACACATGACACCATCATGGTTTAAAATCCTGCAGGGCAGCAAGGTCCTCCTGCTCAAGCCAGCACATGTCCAGGCCCGTTTGACGTTCACCAGTGACCGTCTGGATGATCCAGAGGAGGTATGGGAGAAGGTCACGTGGTCAGATGAGACCAGAATAGAGCTTTTTGGAATCAACTCCACTTACCATGTTTAGAGGATGAGAACAACCCCAAGAAAACCATCCCAACCGTGAAGCATGGGGGTGGAAACATCATACTCTGGGGGTGCTCTTCTGCAAAGGGGACAGGACGACTGCACCGTATTGAAGGGAGGATGGATGGGGTCATGTATTGTGAGATTTTGTCAACAACCTCCTTCCCTCAGTAAGAGCATTGAAGGGTCATGGCTGGGTCTTCCAGCATGACAATGACCCCAAACACACGCCAGGGCAACTAATGGAGGGGCTCCGTAAGAAGCTTTAAGGTCCTGGAGTGGCCTGGCCAGTCTCCAGACCTGAACTCAAATAGAAAATCTTTGAGGGAGCTGAAACTCCAAAACCTGAAAGATCTAGAGAAGATCCGTATGGAGGAGTGGACCAAAATCCCTGCTGCAGTGTGTGAAAACCTGGTGAAAAAGTAACAGGAACGTTTGACCTCTGTAATTGCAAACAAAGGCTACTGTACCAAATATTAACATTGATTTTCACAGGTGTTCAAATACTTATTTACAGCAGTAACACACAAATAAATTATTTAAAAAATCATACACTGTGATTTCCAGATTTTTTTTTTTTTTTAGATTATGTCTCTCACAGTGAACATGCACCTAAGATGAAAATTTTCAGACCCCTCCATGATTTTTAAGTGGGAGAACTTGCAAAATCGCTAGGGTGTTCAAATACTTATTTTCCTCACTGTATATTTACTTGTACATTTTTTATTATGGTGTGTAGAGCATCCCCCTCATGGTATTTTAGTTGAAAAATCTTACATGCAGATGTTTGTGCAAGTCTCATTTGCTTATTAAATTTGCATTATGTACTGAAGCCTTTTGTGCAGAATCAATAATGCAGGAAAATTTGGAAGTTTCTGCAGCAGCACTTGATTTTGAGCTGCTCACGTTTCTGTAACAAAAGGGGGGAAGCTTGATTTCATGTCATTAATAGTGCAGGCGTGAAAAGGCTTTGGCAGGCCTGCCGAGTCAATGCGCGTGATTCGTTTAATTAAACCTCTAAGTCTGTGCGAGGGTGTAGAGGAGATTTACATTCATCCCTTCCATTGACCCTCTCTTGCCTTTGATTGTTCATTAACAATGATCATGAGGGAAGCCCTGGCTGGAGCTCACTGCTGCAGCATCAGCGTTTTCCCCTCAGTCTGCTTGGTGTCAGCTCTGCTTTGCCTCCATTCCACAGCATGCGTTGTCATTAATCAGGCCTCTCCGAGGGGGATGAGCCAGCCCTTATTCATTTAAGCTGCTTTAAAGAAGTGTTCATTCTCTCAGTCAGCCTGCTCTCTCAACTTTCTCCATTTGCGCCAGTTGTCCAACTTAACGATTAACCGTCACCCTCAACACGCAGTGACATTTATTTTTCCTCCGATGCTTCCTCCTCTGACAAGCAAGTACTTAAACTGCTCATCACTTCATTCTTTGACTTCTTTAAAGAGAAACTGGACCCTGAAGATGGAAGCCCAGTTATAAATTGGTATCAGATGAGATGTATGAGTGTGTTGTCCTGCTTTCCATATTTTCACACTGAGGCAAATGTTATGTGCCCAGTCTCTCCAATAACAGTCAAATAGTAACAGGCAACTAGAAAGTATTCACAGCGTTTCACTTTTTCCACATTTTGTTGTGGTACAGCCTAATTCCAAAATGGAAGAAATTCATTTTTTTTTCTTCTTCAAAATTCTACACACAACACCCCGTAATGACAACATTAAAAAGTGTTTATTTTTTTGCAAATTTATTAAAAATAAAAAACTCAGATATCACTCGCACATAAGTATTCACACCCTTTGCTCAATACTTTGTTGATGCAACTTACAGCCTCATTTATTCTTGAATATGATACCACAAGCCTGGTGCACCTATCTTTGGGCAGTTTTGCCTATTCCTCTTTGCAGCACCTCTCCTGCTCCATCAGGTTGGATGGGGAGCGCCGGTGCACAAACATTTTCACATCTCTCCAGAGATGTTCAGTCAGATTCAGGTCTGGGCTCTGGCTGGGCCACTCAAGGACACTCACAGAGTTGTCCTGAAGCCACTCCATTGATATCTTGTCTGTGTGCTTAGGGTCATTGTCCTGAGGTCAAGAGTGCTCTGGAGTAGGTTTTCATCCAGGTTTTCATCTTTGTACATTGCTGCATTCATCTTTCCCTCAATCCTGACTAGTCTACCAGTTCCTGCTGCTGAAAAACATCCCCACAGCATGATGCTGCCACCACCCTTCACTGTAGGAATGGTGCCTGGCTTCTTCCAAACATAATGCCTGGCATTCATGCCAAAGAGTTCAATCTTTGACTCATCAGACCAGAGAATTTTGTTTCTCATGGTCTGACAGTCCTTCAGGTGCCTTTTGGCAAACTCTAGGAGGGCTGCCATGTGTCTTTTACTAAGGACTGGCTTCCATCTGGCCACTCTACCATACAGGCCCGATTGGTGGATTGCTGCCCAGATGGCTGTCCTTCTGGAAGGTTCTCCTCTCTCCACAGAGGAATGCTGGAGCTCTGACAGAGGGACCATCAGGTTCCTGGTCACCTCCCTGACTAAGACCCTTCTCCTTTTATCGCTCAGTTTAGATGGGCGGCCAGCTCTAAGAAGAGTCCTGGTGGATCCGAACTTCTTCCATTTGCGGATGATGGAGGCTACTGTGCTCATTGGGACCTTTAAAGCAGCACAAATGTTTCTGTACACTTCCCCAGATTTGTGCCTCGAGACAATCCTGTCTCAGAGGTCTACAGACAATTCCTTTGACTTCATGCTTGGTTTGTGCTCTGACATGCACTGTCAACTGTGGAACCTTATAGGTAGACAGTTGTGTGTCTTTCCAAATCATGTCCACTCAACTGAATTTACCCCAGGTGGACACGAATTAAGCTGTAGAAACATCTCAAGGATGATCAGTGGAAACAGGATGCACCTTAGCGCAATTTTGTGCTTCATGACAAAAGCTGTGAATACTTTTGTACATGTGAGTTCTTAGTTTATTTTTATTTTTAAAAATTTTTCAAAACTCTCCAAAAACATTTTATCACAATGTCATTATGGGGTATTGTGTGTAGAATTTTGAAGAAAAAAATGAATTTAAGAATTTTGGAATAAGTCTGTAACAACACTGTAAAATTACTGAAGAATCAAAGCTGTATTCTCATATGTACGTATATAGTATGCATACATAGTATGGTGGACACAGTGCAATGAAATTCTTACTTGAAAGCCTTCTTCACAGACTAGACAATTTAGAAACAGTACAACTTTGCAAAGTAAAATGAAATTCTGCCTAGTATACCATAACTAATGTTTCTGTGTAGGCTCTCAGTTGTCCAGGTGGTTTCCATAGTAGAGAAGCTTGAATTTTCGAATGGACTGGGTTGCTTGACACAAGGACGGTTTGCTTCAAATTGCAGAAGCTCCCTCAGCTAAAATTCTTGCTCTGGTAGTCTGACTTCTGTCTGACTCTCGTTGAGAAGAACAAACAGAAGCTACAAAAGCTGGAGTTTTAAACCTAACCAGACGCCTCCTACCGGGAGGCAGACTGCTATAGGCTAGTAGTGACTAAACAATTGCTTTAATTAGCACCTATTGTGCTGTAGTTAGCAATCTCCTAATGACAGGGCAGCTGTCCCTCCTAATGATGGGACTGACGCCTCTCCTGATGGCGTGAATGACTCATTACCATGAACAAAAGACTGACACTGCTTTGAGTACCCCGTTGTAAACAGGGGACAAATCGTGTCTCAGACCCCCTCCCCGCTTAAGGCTGAGTTTCAACTGTTTCACATAGAATGCCTCTTTCACCCCTCTCTCAAATCATTTCTTCTCTCTGGCTAAGATTTTAACTTCCTTGTCCTCAAATGTGTGGTTAGTGTCTTTAAGGTGGAGATGAACTGCAGACTGAGGTCCACTGGTGCCCTCTCTCATATCAAAGCAGTTTCAGTCTTTTGTTCATGGTAATGAGTCATTCACACCATCAGAAGCGGCGTCAGTCCCATCATTAGGAGGGACAGCTGCCCTGTCATTAGGAGCATGCTAACTAGAGCACAATAGCTGCTAATTAAAGCAATTGTTTAGTCACTAGCCAATAACAGTCTGCTTCTTGGTAGGAGACATCTGGTTAGGTTTAAAACTCCAGCTTTTGTGGCTTCTGTTTGTTCTTCTCGACAAGGGTCAGACAAAAGTCAGACTACCAGAGCAAGAATTTTAGCTGAGGAAGCTTCTGCGATTTGAAGCAAAACATCCTCGCGTCAAGCAACCCAGTCCAGTCGAAGATTCAAGCTCCTCTATTACATAACTAATGTTATATTATCAAAGTCACCACAATGGTGAAAATGTTGTGTGTGGAGTGACTGTTCAGACTTTGACTTGTTTATTGTGTGCTGAGGAAGGGAAGGGGGGGAAAACAATTTTAGAAGGACTGCATTTGTATAGCACTTTTCCATCTAGCAGACTGCTTTACAATGATGCATCACATTTGTTTTCCCATCCAAGGACAGTACCTATTTGTACAGCTGGGTGGACTGAAACAAAGCAGTGTCTCTTGTCCAAGGACAGAGACAGACAGCATGAGCACTAACCAAACCCAGGTCTACACATTTTCAGGCCGGCTCCTCATGCCTTATAATGCTTTCTAAATATTGCACAAACGTATGTGAAACATACTGTTAGCACATATTGCACATTATAATGCATATTATGATCATTGTGTAGAGGGACTGTGCAGACTTTGATTTTTATATTGTGTGTTTGGGGTGGGGGTAGAATGGGGAAAAGCAGTATTGCACATAACACACTATTAAGATATTGTACTTTATATTCCATGTTATGAATACTGCTGGGATAGGCTCCAGCCCCCGCGACCCTTAACTGGACTAAGCGGTAGAAGATGGATGGATGGATGGATGGATGGATGAATATTGTTATTATTGCACACACTGTTGCCATTGCACACTAAAACTGTAGTTAATCAAGGTCTAATTACAAGTAGTATTTGGGCCTTGCAGGAATATTTGAAAGTATAACTGGGTATTACGTCTCGAGCAGGGGTCTCACAGTGATGGCTCGTAGGCTGCCAAAATATTGTGGACCACATGTGCCAAGTGCCTGTGCTACCCTTCACTGCATCCACAAAACCATGGAACCACCTTGGGTCTTCGATGGCAACCACCCAGGCAGATAATTGGTCCATCTCCACCCAGTAGCTGTTTATTTGCCAGAGCAACCTTCACCTTTTCCTATAACTGGGGTCCTCAACAGTCGGGCACCTATGGACTATCTGCCACATGGCCAAATTACCACATTACCTTGGTCTTTACATGCAGGAACTGTAGGTGGTCCTGTAGCCAGTAGGTAGTAGTTTTGGGGGGTTGGTGGCGGGATTAGTCATTTAGCACCCATAACAATGGCTCACAAAGCTAAAAATCAAGAAAGATTTTTGTTTCTGCTCTCTGTGGGATAAATTCTGCAGCTGCTTTCCATCAGTATGTAGCACCACACTATGCTGAGGGGGAAAAGCTGTTTGGAGCCTCATGTCTGGACAAGACAAACCCACAAGGGTCTTGTCTTTGGAGGATGACGACTGGTGCGGTGCTGAGGGGTGCCCTGCTGCACGGCAATGCCCAGGTCAAAACCTGAGGCGGTGCATGTGGGTGGGTACCTGGAACATCCTTTCTCTCAGTCAGGATGAACATCTCCCATTATGATATGTATGTTTTTTTAATATTGCATATATTAATATTATATAGTTATTTTTCTTTCTTTACTTATAACACAAAAAGGACTTTCAGCATGACACTATTTTAGACTGAATCATCATTTTATATTATGCGCAGAAATTAATCATTTGAATAGGGATATCCCCAAAACATTCATTTAATTTTGATTAACTCCAGGAGTTGATTAGTACTGAGTTTAAGACAAGTAGAAATTCTTTCTTTCTTTCTTTCTTTCTTTCTTTCTTTCTTTCTTTCTTTCTTTCTTTCTTTCTTTCTTTCTTTCTTTCTTTCTTTCGTTATCACATGTGCAGTCTCCCCCATAATGTTGCAGAGTCAGAAACAGCCATTAAAATCACAATCAAACATTACTAACTGGAGTTTCAAACCTTCCTCTAGCGCATCAAAACATCAGCAGTTTGCATTTTGTCCATCACACGGTTAACAGTAGCTAACGTTTTTAGCTAGCTAGCTAGTTTCTACAACAAAATCGGCTACTCTTTGGGGTTATCAAATGTTTTAAGACAAGAGGAATTTTGAAATGCTGAAAAATATCACTGTGTGGAAATTTCATGACTTTGAGGAAAGGAAGAAAAAAAACTTTCATTGTTCAAGGATGCACAGAACACAGATTAAACACCATGCACAGAACACACAGAATACACAGATTAAACACTGTGCACAGAACACACAGAATACACAGATTAAACAGTGCACAGAATGTACATATTAACTAAAATGTACAAAATGCACAGAACACACACAACAGACATATTAAACACAATGTTCAGAACATACAGATTAAACCCAGTGCACAGAACACATAGATTAAACACAACACACAGAATGCACAGATTAAACTAAATGCACAGAATGCACAGAACATACACAGCACAATGCACAGACTGTACAGATTAAACACAATTCACAGAACACAAAGATTAAACAGAATGCACACAACACATACAACACAGAGATTAACTACAATGCACAGAACACAGACAGCACACAGATTAACTACAATGCACAGAACACATACAGCACACAGATTAAACATAATGCACAGAACACATACAGCACACAGATTAAACACAATGCACAGAACACATACAGCACACAGATTAAACACAATGCACAGAACACAGACAGCACACAGATTAAACACAATGCACAGAACACATACAGCACACAGATTAAACACAATGCACAGAACACATACAGCACACAGATTAAACATAATGCACAGAACACATACAGCACACAGATTAAACACAATGCACAGAACACACAGAATACACAGATTAAACACTGTGCACAGAACACACAGAATACACAGATTAAACAGTGCACAGAATGTACATATTAACTAAAATGTACAAAATGCACAGAACACACACAACAGACATATTAAACACAATGTTCAGAACATACAGATTAAACCCAGTGCACAGAACACATAGATTAAACACAACACACAGAATGCACAGATTAAACTAAATGCACAGAATGCACAGAACATACACAGCACAATGCACAGACTGTACAGATTAAACACAATTCACAGAACACAAAGATTAAACAGAATGCACACAACACATACAACACAGAGATTAACTACAATGCACAGAACACAGACAGCACACAGATTAACTACAATGCACAGAACACATACAGCACACAGATTAAACATAATGCACAGAACACATACAGCACACAGATTAAACACAATGCACAGAACACATACAGCACACAGATTAAACATAATGCACAGAACACAGACAGCACACAGATTAAACACAATGCACAGAACACATACAGCACACAGATTAAACATAATGCACAGAACACAAACAGCACACAGATTAAACACAATGCACAGAACACATACAGCACACAGATTAAACATAATGCACAGAACACATACAGCACACAGATTAAACATAATGCACAGAACACATACAGCACACAGATTAAACACAATGCACAGAACACATACAGCACACAGATTAAACACAATGCACAGAACACATACAGCACACAGATTAAACATAATGCACAGAACACATACAGCACACAGATTAAACACAATGCACAGACCACATACAGTACACAGATTAAGCATGATGCACAGAACATACATATTTAACACAATGCACAGAACACACTAAATATACAGCTCAAACTGAACGGAACACATATAACATATAGATTAAACACAATGCACAGAACACATACAGTACACAGATTAAACATGACGCACAGAACATACAGATTAAACAGTGCACAGAACACATAGAACATACACATTAAACAATGTACAGACTAAACACAATGCACAGAAGACACCGATTAAACACAATTCACGGAACACACAGATTAAACACAGTGCACAGAACACATACAGCACACATATTAAACATGACGTACAGAACATACGGATTAAAAACAATGCACAGAACACACAGATTAAACACAGTGCTCAGAACACATATAACATACAGATTAAAGAATGTACAGATTAAACACAATGCACAGAACACATAGAACATACACATTAAACAATGTACAGACTAAACACAATGCACAGAAGACACAGATTAAACACAATTCACAGAACACAGATTAAACACAGTGCACAGAACACAAAGAACATACAGATTAAACAATGTACAGATTAAACACAATGCACAGAACACATAGAACATACACATTAAACAATGTACAGACTAAACACAATGCACAGAAGACACAGATTAAACACAATTCACGGAACACAGATACATAACACATACAGCACACATATTAAACATGACGCACAGAACATACGGATTAAAAACAATGCACAGAACACATGTAACATACAGATTAAAGAATGTACAGATTAAACTCAATGCACAGAACACAGATTAAACACAGTGCTCAGAACACATATACAGATTAAACAATGTACATAGTATTAAACACAATGCGCAGAATGTACAGATTAAACAATTCACAGAACACACACAACACACATTTTAAATACAATACACAGAACACACAGAATACACAGATCAAGCATAATGCACAGAATGTACAGAATAACAAACTGCACAGATTAGACACAATTCACAGAACACAGAGATTAAACACAATGCACAGAACATACAGATTAAACACTATCCACAGAACACAGAGATTAAACGGTGCACAGAACACACACAACACAGAGATTAAATACAATGCACATAACATACAAATTAAACACAATGCACAGAATACACAGATTAAACAGAATGTACAGAACACACAAAATGTACAGATTAAACAGTGCACAGATCACACAGAATACACAGATTAAACACAATGCACAGAAAGGGGCAGAACAGACAGACATTACAGTGTGGGGAGTAAAGGAGGAGAAGGAATTTACATACTGGGAAAGGTGCTACTTATGTAAGACGACCATATAATCACAGCTGTCCTCTACTGCAGAACTTGAATCATCTACTTATCCATCAAGCGCATTAGAGGATTTTATTTATTTATTTATTTTTATGGCCCTGTGTCCAGATGTGGCATTGTTTTTTGGATAACATGCCCGTAACTGACACATCTCAACTGACAAGTCCACAGCAGCCCGTGAATATTTGCTTGCACCAACTTGACCTTTGTGCTTCCCTGGCAATTAAAGTTTAATGATGGCATTTATGGCATGATGCAAACAGATGCATGAAAAATGCTGGCACATGGGCATCTGTCCAGTGGAGTTTCACAGAGCCAAAGCAACAGCAACACACGAGGAGGAGAGAAGCAAAAGGGCAGAAGAAGGAAGACAGCTGGACACCAGAGGCTGTTTGAGACGCAAAATATAAAGTGACTTCAGTTGATATTTCAGACTAATCAAGAGCAATTAGATGAGGTCATGCTGTTAAATGAAGCTTACTGAGAAACATTCCTGAATTATGTATAGCAAACTCCCCAACATGTCATATTTGAACCGAAGCACTCAGAAACTCTTCTTTTGTCTATTATAAATATGACAGATTTTTCTGTCTTTTCATGCACTATGTATCTGAGATGACTCACTGATTTTTTTTTTCCTCTGTCAGATAAAAATGAAACAATGCTAACAATAACAATGAAGATTCAAATCCACTGCAGCCTCTGCACACTCACATTTGTGCATCACCATGTGGAGCTGCAGATGTGAAATGCAAAATCTGAGCTTTTTAACAGAACAGCGCACATTATCTCATCATGATGCATGGTGGATTAGGACGTAAACATGGCATTATTTCACCACTGGAAGCAAATGCAAAGCTTCTCTGAGCCGTGAGCTTGGCTTTGCTCAGCGAGTCACATGTCAGGAATATACATTAGATTGCATTATAAGATGCAATAAAAGAAGTCAAAACAAAAAGCTCATCCAGGAATTTGATTATGGCAAATGCAGTTTGGTGTAAAACATAACCAAGCTTCCACAATGCTCATATAGTTTGTTAGCCTGTGAACCAAATGAATCTGAGAGCTTATATTTGATTTGCTGCAGCAGATTACTTTCCCCCCTCTCCCACTGAAGCTGATCTCCACCAGGCTGACTAATCGGCCCGGCCAATCACAGGCGTTTATCTAATATAGAGCAGACAGGTTCTCTCGTAATGTAAACTCTGGTCTAGGCACATGCACCGATGCCACGGATCACCGCATCCACCACACTATAGAACCATCCCGGGCAACCACCCAGGCAGACAACCTTTATAATATTAAAATGTGGCCTTTTTGCAGTTGTTGGGATCTTCAACACTAAGGTCCCTTTGCCACACAGTCAAAACAGCAAAGCTGATATTCCCTCAGAATGCAAGGGATACTCCTCACCTGAGTCTTCATAAATAGCTGCATGTTTGACACAAAGCCATTCTGAAAAGGCCAAGTTCCAAAAACATTCAGTCTTTGTCTTAGGTCACTGGTTAGCAAGTCTCACAACCGCATAGTAAAGGCACCTTGTCACGCACATATTTGATCCCTGCCCAATTCATTGTGCCCGTGCATCCCGCTTGACGCCACGCTATGTAAAAGAATTATTTGGTACTTGGCTGATGAAACCATTCTCTCATCGCTCCCAAAATCACAGAGAAATCATCTACAGCTGCAGGTTGTCTTGTGCGAATCTTGTCTCAAAGTTAATTATTTATAAATGTTATATATATATATATATGTAGTAATGGATTGGTAAAACAGTTGCATTTTCATTCTTTCTTATGAGTTAGATAATGTATCTGTAAAATTATGTTTATTATAGCTGTAGTAGCATCTCGTCATAATCGTTCAGATGCCCTGTGCGCAGTGATTAGGTTGCACAATATTCAGGACTAGTTCCTGAAATTAATATGTGGCAGAAGTTTTGAACATTTTTCAAATTTTCTTTGCGCACTGCTATGCAGCCGCGCACCACTCACACACAGTTTGCAACAGTTTACGACTCGTTTACTCATCAGCATGCCAGATGGCGTGCCACTGTGGGGATCAAACTCACGCAAGTGTCAAGGTGCCTTAAGCCAGGAAGCATCAGGACCACGAAGACATTGACTTTCATTCTCTTATATAAGTATCACCATCGCCAGACACCTCTGTCCAGTGACCTCATAACTCCATCATCCTTTGCCCATCACCTTGAACTCAAATCAGATCTGGGAGTAAATGAAAGCCAGACACTGCAACGCCACACTCAGCTTGTCAAGTACATGACAAGCTGAGTGTGGCGTCAAGACACCCACTGACTCCACAAAGATCACAGCTTTGTCCACAAAGTCACTGTCATACAACCTTTCCTCACCAAAAAAAGGCACCTAAGCCACTGTTTTCCACAACCCAGATGAAAACTCCGCCCTCAGAATTTCCAACTTTGGAAAATGCCACTGAAAACCAGAATTCCTACTCGGTTATTCGGCAAAGGTTCTCACAACTTCATATCATTACACAAAAAGGCCATGTCAGTTCAATTCAGTTATTCATACTGCACCAAATCACAACATACATTGCCTCAAGGCACTTCACCAGGGTAAGATCTAACCATACCAACCCTTCAAAGCAAGCACATAGACAATAGTGGCAAGGAAAACTCAGATTGTACTGACTGCAGGAAGAAATCTCAACCAGATTAGACTTGGAGGGGTGACCATCTGTTCTGGCCATGCTATCTATGACAAAAATCAAAGTACAAAAGAGAAATGTCCAACATGCCAAACAGAGAAGATGGAACCAAGCATCCAGGCTCTTGACAGTTCCAGTGGTCATAGAGACCAACCAATCCAATAAAGAACAACAAAGATCCTGGGCCCACAAAGGGCGTCCATCATCTACAACTGACAGCTCTGAAAGTCCCCCAGACTCCACATTGCGACCCCCCCCCCCCCCCCCCCCCCAAAAAAAAAGAACCCCATCTTACACGGTAAAGGTTATCCAGCACATAGTGGGTAAAACAATCGACTCGTTTGTCTTGATAAAACATTAATGTTCCTTCTATACATTTTTTGCTCTTGTGTTTCTTCAGTTAAGTGAAGCCCACATCTGTCTGTCTGTCTGTCTGTCTGTCTGTCTGTCTTGTATTGTTGGTACAAAGGCAGCACAGTAAACTGAGAGTCAACCATGTTTTTCATCGACTTTGTGCATGAAATATCCTGAGCTAAAAAAATGGTGTAATTTTGAGCTACAACAGGTACTTGTATCTATAAATTGTCCTTGAAAAAGTCACAAAAGGTGCTCAAGTTCCCAACTCCATTAAGCAATCCAGAGGAAATCCGACCACATAGTGGCTCCACCCACCCGCTAAACTAGTTGATTCTAATCAATTCAACTCTTCAGGCAGATCATCAGTGAAATCACCTGTTGTAGGTGCACAGGTTTCTACCTGTATATTAAACATTCTAATCCAATTACATTTTTTCCGCAAATCTGACTGGTTAATCGTGTGAGATTTCAGACCGTATAATATCGGGTGTAAGGTTGCAAAATATTCAGCCGTTTCACATTTCATGTATTACTCCGCGCCCTAACTGCACGTGCTGCTACGTAGATGTCAATAATGGCAGTGTCAGCTAGTCGTGTAGCGACGACGATGCCGAAATGGGTGATTTGAAGCTACCATATACGAAAGTATTGATGTGGATTCTGATACAGATTTACCGTTTCACATTTGATGGATCTGATGGATTTTCACATTTGATGGATTACTCCACACTGTGACTGTTGTTGGAGCGACATTACCCCAATGGTAAGCCTCGCCGACCAAATTACCTACAGAAAAATAAACCGTGCAAACAATGGAATTGGATTAGAATGGGAATAAACCCCCTTGTGTCTGATGATTTGCGGATGTTCATGCTGGATTACGGTCACAAATATCTGTTTTACTCAAGAGTAAAAAACGTAAAGCTCAATTTGCGACCGCATAACCCAGCATGAACATCCGCAAATCATCAGACACAACAGGGTTATTCCCTAAGTGAAAACGTACATTAAGATATAACATTTTTGCATATGACCACTTTTCATTGTTTACAACATGAATATGTCAAGAAGACAAAATAAAGCAGGTGTGGCAGGTGAGTGGTTCATGTGCTTGTTTCCAGAGCAGAAGGTTCCCGGTTCAAGACTTCCCCTGCCTATTTTCCATGTAATGTAGAGTTAGAGTGCCAAATCAACATGCAGATTGGTCTTGGACCTGCTGTGGCAACCCAGAGTAAAAATAAAAACAGGGAGAAGTCCAAGGAACGTATCATCTCAAGAAAATAAAACTCCACCTTCCCCTTTGATGCTTCTAAATGCAGCTGATTTGGATCTCCAGTCTTCTTGAAAGCAACCTCATATCTGCCACAACCAAATATAGAAGGACTATTGTGATGAAATCACATTTTGTACCTTCAACGTATCTGACTGTTTATAGTTCCTGTCCTGACCTCCCATATCTGTGCTCTGTGCACTCTGCACTGCTCGCCAACCAATTGTCTGCACCACGTATGTCTTCCTGTCCCACCCGGGTGACCCTCCACTGCGTGGTGAACAGATCAGAGTGTTGGAGATTACAGAAGATTATCCTGCCCACAGGACCACTAACCCCTTTCTGCGTGACCAGACAGACAGATAACAGACAGCCTATAAATGTGCAAAACATATGCGTTTTGGCAAGAAATTGGAAAAACTGGCCATAGTCACATACCTGGCAAATGCCACAGGAACGGGATAATCAGTCTTTATTCCACACAGCAACAGGCGTGTGCGTTATGAAAGGCCAGCCACCGCCAGGCCTTTTAATCTGTTAATGCACTGCACAAAATAAATTCCATCAGACAGAGTGGTTTGGATTCGACACACAAAATTTTTAGCACAGTGATTTCTTCCACCTCAGGTATTTGCTGATCGTCTCGGCACTCTGTATTCCTCAAAAGACTCCGGAGGCATCCATTGCTTTGTATCACCATCAGCGGAACTCTGCACTTCCCAAAAACTCTTACAGGAGTCTCTCCTCAGGTGGAAACCCACTCATTCTGTCACTATCGTGTCTGCTTCACAAGTGGCTCAACCTTGTTTGAATGCAGCGACGTGAAACTGAGTACCTGCACAGTTCACACCTGTATGCTACACAGTAAACCCTGCAAATACAGCACACTGTGTATAGACCATACGAGGTCTGTTACAAAAAGTATCGGACCCTTTTTATTTTTTTCAAAACCTGATGGATTTGAATCACATGTGCTTGCATGAGCCAACCTTGAACCTTTGTGCAACATGCGTGAACTTTTTCACAACCTGTCGATTGCATCATTTTCTGGTAAGCAGCCTTTGTGTGGGACGTGTGCTGTGCACTCGGTGGATTTTCATTTCAAGGAAAAAGACGGAACGACTGGAGCAGCACCGCATCAAATTTTGCCAGAAACTGGGCAACAGCCAGGTGGAAACCATTCAGATGATTCAGACGGCTTTCGGTGACTTTTCAGTCGTGTGACTAGCCGAGAAATTGTGGAAGAGGTGGGCATGTCACAGCATGTCCTGTGAGACTTCCAACATGGAGGTGCTTTTGCACCGCCGTCAGCAGCAGCATGAATTTCACCACCAATCTTTTCATGGCCAAATCTTCTGTCACAGTGGAATGTACCGAAAAAGTGCTGATGTCCACCTCTTCCGCAACTTCTCAAACAGTCACACGACGGTCCCGCATCACCACAGCGTTCACTTTGGAAATGATCTGGTCATTTCAGCATGTTGCACACCGTTGTGCGGACATCTTTAAACCGGTTGTACCGATCCTTAATCTGTGTGATGCCCAAAGCATCGTCACCGAAAGCCGTCTGAATCATCCGAATGGTTTCCACCTGGCTGTCGCCCAGTTTCTGGCAAAATTTGATGTGGCGCTGCTCCAGTCGCTCCGTCTTTTTCCTTGAAATGAAATCCGCCGAGCACACTGCACACGTCCCACACAAAGGCTGCTTACCAGGAAATGACGCAGCGACAGGTGTGAAAAAGTTCACGCATGCGCCACGAAGGTTCAAGGTTTGCTCATACAAGCACACGTGATTCAAATCCATCAGGTTTTTTGTGGACTTGTAATGATGTTGTGGAGTTTGAGAACATAACTGCTGTTCAACAATCAGAAAGTAACAGTTTGCCTCTCCAGTTTAAAATATTTGTGTAAATGCTTTTGATCTTCCTTAGACTCAAACTGAAAACAAATCTCTACAACTTGATATAAATTAATTAAAAATATAAAAGCCAAGATGATGGGTTGCATAAGTAATCAGCCCCTTTGGTATAATACCTGTAAATAATCAGTTTAATTTGTTATATGGCTGGGGGGGCCTGGCTGCCTTTTTGTTTCTGTCCTTTGTTTCTCCTTCCAGGTGGCTTGCATTTGGACTGAGTGGCTGTGTTGCTGAGGTTATCAGGACCTCACCCTGATCACCTGCGGCTCGTCAGGACTCACAGCTGAGGTGCATCTATATGGATTGGAACATGGTGGCATTTAAGACTGGAGTATACAGTGTGTATTTGCCAGAGACTCGACCTTGTGACCAGATGGGTGAGATCGTCGTCTCGGGAGCCATCTCATCATCAGTGGATGCAGAGAACGTCCAGGGTTTGATGCACGGTCTGTGAAAGAGGAGGGGGTGAGGTCTCACGCTCGTCAGCACACTTCCTGAGGTACGTTAGATTTTGTGACTAACATTTATACAGTCAGTAAATGTGGTGTCCCTCACACCTTTATTATATTGAGCTGTATGTTAGTCATGTATCGGCTTCCACTGCAGTGGAGTTTTGTGAACCGGATGTTCCATGCCTGCAGGTTGGGAAGTTGATTAGTAATCAAGCCAGGAAGTGTGTGCTGTTTGTACACCTTTAAGTGTTCTCTCTGTGTGTAGAGTGTGGACTCACATAATGGTTCCTTCTTTCACAGACTCGGTTTGTTGCGGCCACCTGGGGGATGTCGGCGGGGTCCTTGGGTCCGAACAGCTTCTGGCTCCGGACCGTTAGCGCTGCTGGGAGCGCACCACGCCAGACCGCACTTTCTGTTATTTTTGTATCACTGTTATGTATTAAATTCAGTTAGCCTTTGTACCGTGCTCTGCTTATTTCATACTGGGTCCTTCAAACGCTGGTCGGTTCTCCGAGCTGCGTCCGACACATAACATAATTGCCAGTTTTCTTCAGACAAGTCAGGGGATGGATACATGAACATTTCCAAGTCACTGATTATGTCTTGGACTTTATTTACATCAGTTATGAAGAAATACAAACAGTATGGCACTCTATGGTAAATCTGTGTGGAGTAGACAGTTCTCAAAAACTGAGTGACTGTGCAAGAAGGAGAACAGTGAGGAAAGCCACCAAGACACCCAGACAAGCCAGAAGACATTATAGGCTTCTGTGGCTGTGATTGAAAAAAATTGTGCACAGTGCAAATGCTGCGTTTTGTATCCCCAGTTATACAGCTTCATGATGAGGTGGTATAGAGGAGGGTCTTCTTTCACTAAAACATCAAATCTAGGCTTGCATCTCAGATGTACCTTCTGACAAATTGTAGGTGAACTTTCAGGTCTTCTTTTTAATAAAATCCTCCTCTGCTCCACTTCATCACAAAGCTGTATAACTGGGGATACAAAATCCAAGACTTGCACTGTGCACAATTTCACCAGTCACAGCCACAGAAGCCTATAACTTCTTCTGGCTTGTCTAGGTGTCTTGGTGGCTTTCTTCACTCTTCTCCTTCTTGCACAGTCACTCAGTTTTTGAGAACTGTCTACTCCACACAGATTTACCATAGAGTGCCATACTGTTTGTATTTCTTCATAACTGATGTAAATAAAGTCCAAGACATAGTCAGTAACTTGGAAATGTTCATGTATCCATCCCCTGACTCATCTGAAGAAAACTGGCAATAAAACTGATTATTTACAAATATTATACCAAAGGCGCTGATTACTTAAACAACCCATCATCTTGGCTTTTTTTATTTTTAATTAATTTATATCAGGTTGTAGAGATTTACTTTCAGTTTGAGCTTAAGGAAGATAATTTTAGAAATTTTTATATTGAGAAGCCTGGTTTACTTTTTGTATTTAAAATGCCATAAACAAATTAAAATATGTGAAATACCAAGGGGCTGAATACTTTTGCAAGCCACTGTAGCTAGTTTACTTGATTGCTGTTAACACAATCTCTTGACAGCTTGTACTTGGCTGACAGTATGAAGTTGTGTTTTCCTCATAGAAGAGGTTTTATAACTGCTGTTGCAGAATTTGGCTCCAAAATACATCAGCTTAGCAAGATAGCAGCTCCCAGTATTATCTTGTCTTAACAGTTGCCTGAGTGGCCATCAGAACCCTGCGATTAGCAACAAGGCCGAACCAGTTTATTAATAATAATAATAATAATAATAATAATAAAATAGGACAAATTGTTTCACAAAATAAAATACAATAAAACAGCAACAAATTGCCAAGAATATAAAACACTGATTAAAAATAGACCTTGAAAAAACTAAAATTAAACACTACGTAAAACATTAAGATATGTTTAAAAACTGAAGAACATCACATATAGGCCTATCTATTTTTATTTTCTGTTATGGTCTTTGTGCTTTTTAAAAAATGGAAAAATGGTCCAAAATAGGCGGGTTACTGCTCCTCACCTGTATCTGTAAGCAAGGTTGGGTAGGATTACTTTGAAATGTATGTATGTACATACATAGATGTAATCCACATGTATTCTTTCAAAGTAATCCTACCCAACCTTGTCTGTAAGAACCCACAATTTTTAGAACTGACTATGCAGAAATGTTTACAGAATTACTTACAGATATTTTCTGGACCCACTGACTGACATATTCAGCAGAACTATTCTTTATGTTAACAATATTAATTTGTAGACATAGTTGTCACGTTAGTCAGCATAGTTACCAAGTTAAGATATAAAAACATTTCCACTCCTGAAAACAGGAACTGTCTCAAATATGAAACGTACATGTTAGGAAAATTTACCTAAAAACACTGACACAGACAACAAATGAGACACCAGAAGAAACAGGTTTCAGTTTCTGAGATCTTTTGTTATTTAAAGCTTTAAAGGTAGATGTCATACAGAGTGTAGGTCTGGAGACAAATACGTGTACATTTAGTTTTCATGCCACTTATATACAGTCCCAAGGTGTTCCGAAGTCCATTGAGTGAAATCGTTTGACAGTATAAGACAGTCAGTCTCAAAGTCTATTGCTGGTCGTTCATTACACACTGATGAAATAATGTCTTGCTTCATCACATTGCATAAGACAATCAGTCTCATATGTCTCGCCTCATCAATCTGATCTGTCCTCTTTTCTCTTCCAAGGCATTGTTCAATCAATTACTAAGACAGTTATAATGGTAAATATATTTGACAAAGCTTTAACAACATTAACTTTTATAGCAACACATTTTTTGAAGAGTAGAGTACAGTTTTATGAATCTATCACGTCACGGAGACAGTTCACTTTATGAGGCTTAATTTTTCACCGTGCACATTTTGAATCTGTCATGGTTCATGGTGGCTTGGCCCTGAAGGTTGTAGGAGGCAAATGCAGACTCACAGACACAGGTGTTGGATTAAGAAAAATAGCTTTATCTGGTAAGCAGACAATAGGTTCGGTACACAGGAAATCAGTCAACGTAGTGGAGGTACAGGTAACAAGCTGAGGCAGAGTCCAAAAAACAAGCACAGTTCCAAATACATGGCAACAGGAGTTTACAGGGCTGAGGCAGAGGCAAAGTCAAAAAATGAGCACAGTTCAGGGAAAAGATGAGACGGAGGTCGGTAACACATTCAAGGTCAGAAATACTACAAGGCAAAACAGGACAAAGGAGTGAGGCTGGAAAGTGCAAAATGCAACAATCTGTCGAGGGACTGTGAGATGGTGAGGGCTTAAATACTAGTGGAAGAATAAGGGAGTGAAATAAGGATTAGGTGTGCAGAAAGTGCTGGAAGGGGGTGTAACCGGGGAAGACAAAGTTGAGTGCAAGAGAATGCAGTAAGACAAAAGCAAAGTGCAGTGGGGCAAGATAACTAAGCAACAGAAAACCTAATGGTGCAAAATGTGCCATGCTTAACTAACCATAATAAACAAGGACAAAACAAAGGGGAAAAACTAAGAACTAAAGTGGGGTGTCCAAGAGTGGAAAACCAGAAAACTAAAGATAATAACAATAAAACAAGAGTACGTGATACTGGCAAGTGAATGCAATAAACATGACAAAACTAACTATTGACTGAATAGGATATAAATGAAGAACAAAAACAAAACCAGAGACTACAGAATATAGACTAAACCACCAATAAATAATAAACAGAGAATTAAACCGGTAACAAAAGCATTATACAAAGTAAAGAAACTAACAGCCCCAAACCAAGACTTAAATGATGACGTATAATGAAATAAAAATTAAAATCGTAAAACCCTCAGAGAAGACCTAGACCCAAATAAGGGGAAAATGCAGACATGAACCCCGGGCTGGGGCAGATCCAGACAGAATCCAGTATTTTGCTTCATCTGGCCCCCACAAAGTGGTTTGGGCGACAACCCTTTTGGAGGTCATGACTGCTTTAAATGCACCCGTTTATCAGAGTGTTTGACTCATTCTCTACCTTCATCCGTCTTTTATAACTTGCCATATGTAAGTTGTTTATTAATTAAAAGGATTTTATGAACACCCACAAAAAGTAGAACCACTTGTCCAGCCCCGTCTTCCCTTTTCCACGTTTTGTTTTATCTCCTTCCTCCACTAAGCTCCAATACCCTTTAATATGTAAATCTGCCCGTGACCCCGGAGGCTACTCAGTGTGAAAGGTTAAGGATTTCAGAACTGTGACTCCACAACATCCATTTCTTTTTATAACCTGCATTGTGACTGACTGAATATCAAATGAAGCAACTGTTTGTTTAACGAACATTCATTCAAATCAGTGAACGCCTTGTTGGTTTGTGCTGCAGGAACGTCTCCATATTCCTCCGTGTCTCCGCTGTTGTGGATGTCGAGACAATGAGACGAGGCTAAACAGATGCACCGGCTGACACCGAGAAACATTCTGAGAGATGGCAGATGGAACGATACCTTTAATCAGTGCTGTGTTCAGTTTGCTGCTTCGCCCAGAAATTAGGAACTGAAGGATGAAGCTGATGTGGCGTTTATACGCCACACGGCAGCACTTGGATATCGATTTGTGCTTGATGTTAAATTTAGATGGGGCATGACGGGAAAAGGGAATAGAGGTCAAGTTGATGAAAGCAGCCAAATTCCACTTAATGAACTCATTTTAAACTGCCAGTTTTCGTAGAAAGCGGAAGAGGCACCTCACAAATTCCCAGTTAGTGCACAATTGTGGAACAGAGATGATGAGAAAAGATGGAAACATGATCGCACTGGACCATGAAAGCAGTGATAGATGGCGCTGGCGTCTCCATTATGCCACCAAAATTCATAAGTGCCCTCCCCAGCTTGGTGGCCCCCTCTCCCACAACAAGCCCACACAGGAACTGTATTTTTAGCGCATCACCCTATCTCTGAGATGGAGCGCGTAACTCCCTCTCTGCAGGCTGGGGCTGCTGGGCATCTTTTATTTTAATCCAGACTGGAGAGAGATGAAGCGAGAGAGAACAGAAGAGAGAAGTGTGAGTCATCAAGAGCTACCTTTGTGTCACTGTGGCTCTGTTACACCTCAACATCTCACTATCCCTCCAGCTTTTTCTCCATATGCTATGTATCTATCTGTCTATCTAGCTATCTATCTATCTATCTGTCTGTCTGTCTATCTATCGTCGGGTCCATAAGTATTTGGACGGGGTATGCCCTTTCTTTTTGTCCTGCTACGCCACCACATTGGAGTTGAAATCAAACAATAAGATGTGCAGCTTTAATTCAAAGAGGTTTAATCAAATATCACATGAACCATTTCGGAATTACAGCCATTGTGACAGATAGTCCCTCCCATTTTCAAAACCCAGAGGTCCTTGGCGTCTGAGATCCAGAAATGCCTGGGAACAGCTGAGGGAGTCGTAAGGTCTGCTGGACAGGGGTGTATCTTTACAGGAGAATGAAGGTCCAAGTCTTTACGGTCCAGGGCCTGGTTTCATAAAGCAGTCTAATCTTACTTAGTTGAATAAAAACTCACTTAGTTGACTAATTTTGTGACTTTAGTCATTGTGCAAAGTGCTTAGTCAACTAGCGCTTGTATAGTTTCACATTACCTGACTAAAGTTTTTAGCCTGGTACAGAGGAGGATTAATACTTATTTAGTTAACAAAACTTCAGTGTCTTACCTCAACAAAGGGCAGCTATCATGTACCACCACTTGATGGAACACTCAAGAGCACCCCTACATCGCTCATATTCCTTCAAAAGGAGAGCTTCCTCCACTTTTAGCCCTGGTTGCAGCAGACGAAGACTGTCATGTGTTTGTGACAGTTCTCAAATTAGCCACCAGGCATTGCTGTTATGCTGTAGTGTAGAAGAAGAAACTGAAAAGTGAAACTGCTAGGCTAAGAGGTAAGCGCATCGTTCTGATGTTTGTATGGGTCTGTAAATGTTAATAAAGCTAGAAACAAATAGCATCCAACTGTCACATAGTCACCATTCGGTGCGCTGCCTGAATCACATTTAAATTGAATTTTCAGTTTTGCAAATGCCTTTTATACAAATGAAAAAATTACATATTTACAAATACACATTTATTTGTAAAAAACCAACACACACATTACAGTAACGTGTGTTGGTTTTTTTTTTTACAAATAAACCAACCAATCAGTGATGAGGAGGCTCATTTTCCCATAATGCCTTTTGGCATCTGTGAGTTTTAATGCTCTAACTTTCAGAATTAGTGCATTACTTTAAAAGTAAAACATATCTGTGATATTTTCGCTTTGTAAAAATGACAAAGTTAACGTTAATATCAGTAAAATTTGTTTGGTTTTTAAGTCAGACCTGCTTTGCTGTTTATGCCTTTTGCCACACATCTGGGGCTCGTATGCTGTGAATGTAAATGACTTTTTGTAGCAGCACAACCAGGCGGCCAGGTCCGGTTGAGCTCAGCTTGTCACAGCTGCCTGATTGCTGCCAAACACATAACAGACAGGAACTAACATGTGTGATTTTAGGGTTTACAGATGTTTTTGACTGTCCAGCTTTACTTACTATGCCAGAAAAAAAAAAAGTGCCACACAGCAAGATAGGCTGCAAGAGGACCCTAAAGACTTGGACCTTCATTCGCCTGCAAACCAAAGGTGATGACTGGGTGTCTTTGGTTCTAGGTGCCATTGGAGGATCTTTGGGTACTGTTGGAATGACTTTGTACCAAATAAGCAATTACTAGAGAGAGTAAGATGAGGAGTACCACTTTGATTGGGAAGGAACTTCAGCTTCAATATTTTGGTCATGTGGCCCTCTGCACATGATCAGCACGCAGGTGCCTGAGGACCCCAGTAGATAGAGAAGACCAAAAGTGTGCCCACGTTTCACCTGGCTGCAGCAGATAGATTATTATATTAGAGATGTGGGAATGGACCAGCTTTCTGCCTGGGTGGTTGCCATTCAGGACCCATGGCAGTTCGGTGGTCCCAGACTTGACTTGCACAATTCTTTGTGCATGATCCAGTGTGTAGGTGCCTCAGTGTTGAGCCTGGAGAAGGTCAAGGGGACACCTAAGTTACACCATGTTGCAGCAGATAGATGGTTACCTTGGAGATGTGGTGATCAGCTGGTTGCCTGACTTAGTGGTTGCTTTCCAGGACCCAGGATGGTTTTGAAGTGTGGTGGATGTAGCACAGCGCTGCCCTGTCACATGCATTGGGGAGTTGGTAAAGGTTTGTCACCATGTCCAATTCTACAGGCACATGTGCAACTCCTCCTCCTGCAGCCTCCCAGCCAATGACTAATCAGGACTGACTACTTAATTTCTGAGATACTATGAGGAGATCAGGTGTGCATAGAGTGTCATGGCTGTATTGCGACAAATCAAATACAAGGATGATTTTAAATGCAAATCATCAATTTTACAGCCACTTTTCTTTTGACAAGTCAAGGGATGGATCCATCAACATTTCCAAGTCACTGAGTATGTCAGCAGCATGACTATGTGTGTTCAATTAAAATCCATCCATCCATCCATCCATCCATCCATCCATCCAACCTGTGTTAAGCCGTGACTATGCATGAATACCCTTTATTTTTTATAGAATTTCAGTGTCACATTTAATACAATATAAAAGTGAAATGCAGACAAATAAACAGTCTTGGCATCTAATTTGTCATACATATTTTCCTGGATAAAGACAGCTGGCTGAGAATGATAGATAATTATCAATATAATGCGGCGCAAAAGCAAAACGGCATGGTGCAGCCGGCTGAGAAAGTATGCAAGGTCGATTTTGAGCACACAGCAAAACAGCCCATTTATCTTAGTGCTTGGAATTATAATTACACACTCATGCATTCATGGTGTGACTGAACAATAATCACCACACCGATTAATTGCTTCCTTCTTGCTTGTTCCTTTACATTATTATGGTCATTGTGGCTGTAATATTTTCATACATCTCATTGTTGGTTGCTTTGTTAGTTTGGTTGCAGCACTAAAATTAGAAAATTTCACAAAATCTGATAAGAGAGATGGATGTTATAATCTGGAATAAAATGCATTAAATTTTGGTGGGGTGATGCACCAGGGTGGGGTGCTGCACCAGGGTGGGGTGCTGCTAAACAGTATCTAAAGGTGTCATGTTCAAAATTAGATTTTTATCTATCTTTTAAAGTTACAAATGGTTGTGGGTTTATAGCAAACATCCTTAAAAAGGTGCACAAGTGTTTTGTGCGTGTAAAAAGAAAAAAAAAACAAATGAACAAAAAATGCATGCTGTAGTCAGAGGAATTAAAGCTACAGCATGTAGGATTTATTTCCATCTAGTGGTGAGGCTGCAGATTGCATTATGCCAGCACCAGTTATGATTTTGCTTCTCTTTTGCCTTTTCACTTCATTGGCAAAGGGGATTCATGCTCCTGTGGCTTCCCTTGTGATAAGCAATATGTATGATTTTTGATTAACTTTAACATGAAAGCCCAAATACATTTAACTGTACAAGGCAGATTTAAAAAAAAAAAAAACTTCTGGATAATTCATCACCCACCAGCAGATCGGCCAATGAAATTGGATATAGAATCGTGACCTGCTGTTGATGTGTCTGATGCGTGTCTCATCATGAAATTTGATTCACTTACTGGGGACGGTCCTGTTATTCTGCAGCTCCAGGTCTCCAGCGCCACCAATGCAGACCGGATGGCATTGGAGATATTTTTATGCATGTAACTGTTGAATTGTATGACTGAATTAAATTTTAAAGTCTTTCTCTGTATTTGTGCAGTATAGAAGCAGAGGATTTGATAAGCGGGCGCTCGCCCTTTCTGCTTTTGTTTAGCTATGGCAAGAGGTGCATCATTTTCCTGTGTGAGCAAACATGTAAAATGATGTTTGCCAACAAAAAATAATGGGTTGATAACACACCAGGTTTTTATTTTTGTATTTATTTGGGAGTGACAAGAATGGACAAGATTAGGAATGAACATATCAGAGGGACAGCTCAGGTGGGACGATTTGGAGACAAAGTCAGAGAGGCGAGATTGAGATGGTTTGGACATGTGCAGAGGAGGGACCCAGAGTATATAGGGAGAAGGATGCTGAGGATGGAGACACCAGGCAGGAGGAGAAGAGGGAGACCAAAGAGGAGGTTCATGGATGTGCTGAGAGACGACATGCAGGTGGTTGGTGTGACAGAGGAAGATACAGAGGACAGGGTGAGATGGAAACGATTGATCTGCTGTGCGACCCCTCACGGAACAGCCGAAAGACAAAGAAAATTTATTTTTGGTGTATATGTGAGAAAACTGTGCTGTGAACATGATTTTAGTAGGGGTATTTTTTGGGGGGGGGGGGTGGGGGGACATAAAGCTACAAATCGTGTCAGTTTTGTCTCAAAATGACACCATTACAAAATGTCAATTTTTTGTTGTTGCTGTTGTTTTAACCAGATTCTTCAGTAGTTCCAAATCTTCCAGCAGTTAATTTAAGGAGTTGGTGTATACAGCATAGTGTTTTCCTGAAAATAAGAGTTCTTTTATTTATATATATTGCCCTGCCATAAGCTAGTGGCCTATCAAGGGTGTAATCCACCTCTCACCCAATGACTGCTGGATAGGCTCCAGGCACTGAACTGGAATAAGCAAGTTCATAAAATGGATGGATCCTATATTGATTCTGAGGCCAGTTGGTGCCAGTTCTCATCTCCTATTTCTGCGGTGTGAAGCAGATATGAGTCTGTGACTCACCCTAGACAGCAAATAAGTCTGTGCAGGTTACCTCTCGAGAAAAGGCTGGTACCCATTTACAGCTGGGTGGACTGAGACAATGCAGAGTAACTGTCTTGTCCAAGGACACACACAGGTAGCATGAGTGGGATTCAAACCCAGGTCTACATATTGCCAGGCCAGTTCCTTATCCACTGAGCTACCTGCTCTAGATGGATGGATGGATGGATTCATTTATTTATTTATATTACATCTGCCAAGGATGTAATAAAATCATCATCGTTTATTTATTATTTATTTGTCTGTCTGTCAGGATTTCCCCTGGACTCTGGTTTTTACTGTTTTACCAGTTTCATGTGTTTGTTTCTCCACCAGATGTCGTCCTCAGTTTTGTTTTCACACCTGAATCAGCTGAGTGACTGATTATTGATAGACTATTTAAACCCTGACTTTCTGTTCATGAACTCCCAGAGACTTGTTGCTTTCCTCGTTTTGCCTTGCCAGCTTTCAGAGCCTTGGTCTGCAATCCAGACAGATACCAGGAGGAGCAACCCTGATCGCTGCCCCGTGACCCTGACTGTGTTTTCCAGCTGTGCGCTTAAGACTCCGAAGCTTCCCACAGCTTATGCTCAGGTAACGTTGGTCTCCCGCTCTAAGTGAACTGTCTTTTCCTGGTGTTCCAGACGATTCCAGGAAGGTTCTCAAGTGGACCTGGATCCTGGCTCTGACTACCTGCACAGCTACATCACTTTGGGAACTCCTCGGCTCTCAGTGTAGCACGTGTCTCGACTACGCGCCAGTTAAGTTCCCCTTGTCTCAGTGAGATCCCATTCTCACTGGTTCCTGTTTGTGACTGTGCTATGATAAAGAACTGTGCCAAAAACTCTAACTAAGAACTACATGAACTCTGATGTCAAACCACTGGGAACCCAGCAGTATCAAGTCCTGCTTAATTGGAACTGCATTACAACACACAGCACTTGACCTCTAACCTTTAGATACAACTTATAAACTATGGACAATTACTGAACAGTGAACTTTATTTCTTACACTAAGAAGAGAACTTTATTTCCTGACCTCTGAAGCAACCTGTGTTAAGCCTGTGTTGAACTGTGACTGTTTTTGAGGACAGCGTTATGAGTGCTTTTCACTCACCCTGTGTGTCTTCTTCTTTAGTTCCTGGTTGCTGAGGCGACCGTTCCACCTGGTCCTGGTCATGGAATCCTTAGTTGACATTATTCCTTCAAGACTGGCCCGGGAAACTGCAGCTCCCTTATTTCACTGCCAGGAGGCAGGCCACTCTCTAGACTGCAGGCATCCCAGCAGAGCATTTCATTTATTTATTGTAAATAAATATATTTTTCCTTTTGAACTCATCTCCATGTCCAGCTCCATGCGTTTGGGTCCATAGTCTGAAATGGTTCGGTTCCACCCGAACTCCTAACCGTAACACTGTTAGCGGGATTACGTCAAAACTACTGCACAGATTTTGATTAATTTTTCACCATAGATTGATATTAGGCCATGGAAGATTCCATTAAATTTTGGAGGTGAGCCAGATCCGGATCAATATTTCACTTTAATTAAGCTTTGAAGGAATATGTAAAAAATAAAAATTAAAACTACAGGGATTCTCACCAAATTCTCACCACACATAGATATTAGGCCATGGAAAACTCCATTAAATTTTTGAGGTGATCTGGATCCAGATTCTGGATCAGGATTTCAATTTATTTAGGCTTTGAAGGTTTACATAAAAAAATAAAATAAATACTTCACAGATTCTCACCAAATGTGCACCACAGATAGACATAAGGCCATGGAAGACTCCACTGAATTTTGGAAGTGATCTGGATTGGGATTCTGGATCAAGATATCACTTTATATAGGCTTTGAAGTATTACATCAAAACTACTTCACGGATTCTCACCAAATTTGATCAACAGATAGATTTTCAGTCATCGAAGAATCCACTGAATTTTCGAGGTGATCCAGATCTGGATTGGCGGACATCAGAAATCTTGGTTTGCTCTTGTTTAGTACGTGCATAGTTTGCTGAAAAGCTTCACAAAAACATTTTAACATTGCAAGCTGGATCATTTTAGACTGTGGAAGAGGTATACAGTCTAACGACTGCCTGTGTCACATTAAGTCAGCCTTGGCACGATAAACACCAGAAAATCTTTGCAAATGCAACAGGATAATCACGAGCTTCAGTTGGTGATCACCATATGCTGAGCACATATCCAATGCAAATCAAATTCAGAAAAGCATTGTTTGCATGCTGCTTTGTTTAGTTAATATGATACAGGCGATAAATTTGATTTATATACTTAAAACAGATGGAGAATACTTTTTTGGAAAATCAGTGACTGAATAATTTACGTATAATCTATCCCTACAGTTACACTATGCCATGAAAGTATCAATGCCTATTACAGTACTTAAATGAGAGTGCCATTATAACAGGCATTCAATACGGAAAATCATATTAGTACCAGAACAATGCAAAATTAGAAGGATTATCCTAGATAGCAGTGAGGTATCATTAGAGAGGAAAAGCAGTGTTATGTGAGCAGTTTCATTTGTCATGATAGTGCCTTGGGGCTGTAACTTCACGGTGGGGAAGGGAATGTGACAATCCTTAACTGATGAGTCAATCTGTCATTTTATTCCTAAAGCCCTCTGTCTGCCCTCTTGTATGCTACATTTTACTTTTCTTGGCATAAGCGCTGTAATTTTAGACTTCAAGATGGAACCCAATTCCAGTGTGTCTTCAGTCACGTCGCATCTGTCACTATGACATCACGCCGACAGCTTTGCTTCGAGCATTTGTTTAACTTCTTCTCAATCATTATTCGGTAGTGGATCAACCCAGAAACAAACTTGTACTGTCAGTTTAACTGCTCTGTCGTGTCCGTCGAGTCCTTGGGAGGAGTATGTACATGTACACTATGTATAGTTTCAAGGAAAAACATATATATATATATATAATTGTATAATTTGAGTAAATTGCAAGATTACATATCCAAACTATCATCCATCCATTTTCTATGCCCGCTTACTCCAATTAAGGGTCATAGGGGGGTTGAGCCTATCTCAGCAGTCATAAGGGCGTGAGACGGGGTACACTCTGGACAGGTCACGCCAGTTTATCACAGGGCCGCATATGTCATGTGGGTGGTTGTGCTATTGTTATTGGTGGTTGTGTTGTACCCTCTGCCCTCCTGCCATTCCCCCTCCTATCGCCCGGTTCATGGAAGGTCTTCACGGTTTGGTTTCAGTCCCTGGTGTTTCCTTATGCCAATGCCAGAACATCTTGCTCCCAAGCCAGCCTTCTCATATTTTTCTTCTGTGCTTGTTGTTTTCTGCTTGCATACCCTTGCTGCTGTTTCACTGTTGTTTCTGAGCTGGCCTGTACCCTGTGGAGTACCTGTTTGGTTGTATTATTACCTGTGAGTGGACTCTGCCTGTATTTTTGGATTACCTTCATGGATTCAACCTCACAGATAATGTCACCCCGTGGACTGCTTATTCTATGTACTCTGACTTCTGCCTGCTTTATCACTATGGATACACTGTGTTATTGTTAACTAGCCATGTCTTTCTGTTGTGTGGGCCGCTGAAGAGGAGGTACTGCTGGCCCACCACCACCAGAGGGCGCCCTGCCTGGAGTGCGGGCTCCAGGCACCAGAGGGCGCCGCCGCCTTACGAGAGCAGTCAGGGTGACAGCTGTCACCCAGTACTGGACACAGCTGACTCCACTCAGCACGGGGGTATATCATCAGGACGGCGTCTCCACCTCAGTGCCGAGATATCGCCTTAAGACTGAGGTAACGTTCTCTGCATTCATATTCTGAATAACCAGCTAAGACTTGTAAACCTTTTCAGGACTGCTGACTACTAATAGCTAAATTGCTTGGATAAGTACTCACCTTCCTGCTATATATTGTCAAGAGGTGGAGGCGGCTTCTCCCCTCTCCGTTACTGGGTGCTGTCGCATCCACATCTGTGTGTTGTTGCTCTCTCCCGCCAGCAGTACCGGATCCGACGAGCGGAGGCAGTGGCCACCTGGGAATTCGGGACTTGGCGGTTCCAGTATTTCCAGGGTTCGGTGGCAGAGGAGATCTGGGTGGTTCCGGTTCGACTGAGACGGACGTCTCCTACCTTCGAGCCTGCCCACACGACACCAGCGGATTCGACCCCAAATTGTTAATTGTTGTATTCGTTGTGCTCGTTTCACAACAGTAAAACTTGTTATTCACCTTCCTCCATTGTCCGTTCATTACGCCCCCTGTTGTGGGTCCGTGTACCTACACTTTCACAACATCTTTCTCTACCATGGGGTCACCAGTTATGCTTAAATCATTCCAAGTACTTTGTATGTCGTTTTGTCTAAATCAGCTGTTGCTACGTGGTAATGGGTTCACTGCTGTTAGATAATATCTGTGCTAAGTCCTTATTTTATGTTAGTGATCAAGTATTTGCTTTTGTTATTTGATTGGAAGTCTCTGGGACCTGGTTTAACGTTTAAACATAAGAGTTAAGTTTTACTTCCATCATTTATGTCTAGGTTTTAAATACAGGGAGGGCTCCCCTATCTGTGAGAGCCAGTAACATTAAAAATGTGAGACTAAACTACACCCATTGTAAACGCCCAAATTGTATAAAAAGTGCTTTATGACCCATTTTCTGGGCCTTTCACAAGATGGACCTTTTAATAAATCCAAAATGAGGAATACAGTGGTTTGGTTCTTGGAAAGGGGCCAGAAACAACCATTTAGCCTTCCTGGACTGTGATGTTACGATTGGAGAGAACAGGCAGCTCCAGACAGGGGTTTACAGAAAACCAACTCACACTGACCAATATCTGCTCTTTGGCTCAAACCACCCCCTTGAACACAAGCTCGGGGTGATCAGGACGCTTCAACACAGAGCCCTACAGGTGCCCACAACTGCAGAGGGAAGGGCTAAAGAACAACAACGTGTCCGGAAAGCCCTCACAGTATGTGGGTACCCACGATGGTCCCTGGACAAAGTGCAGAAGTCCCAGAGAACAAAGAGACCAGATAGACAGGAGACGGAGACAAGAAGAAGAGGAGTGTCTCTCCCTTATTTAGCAGGAGTAGGGGAAAACTACAGAGGATCTTCAGACAGCACAAAATCCCAGTTTACTTTAAACTGGTTAACACCTTGAGACAGAAATCAGTTCACCCTAAGGACATGATCCCTAGTTACAAACAGAGCAATGTAGTGTATTCTATCGGATGTCAGGAAAACTGTAACAAACACTACATAGGTGAAACGAAGCAACCTTTACACAAAAGGCTATACCAGCACTGCAGAGAGGGCGCCAGTGGACCTCAGTCTGCGGTTCACCTCCACCTTAAAGACACTAACCACACGTTTGAGGACAAGGAAGTTAAAATATTAGCCAGAGAGAAGAAATGGTTTGAGAGAGGGGTCAAGGAGGCATTCTTTGTGAAACGTTTGAAACCCAGCCTTAACCGGGGAGGGGGTCTGAGACACACTTTATCCCCTGTTTACAATGGGGTACTCAGGTCAAAGGAGTTTCAGTCTTTTGTTCATGGTAATGAGTCATTCACGTCATCAAGGGAGCCATCAGAAAGGCATCCATCCCATCATTAGAGGGACAGCTGTCCTGCCATTAGGTGTGCTAACTACAGCACAATAGTTGCTAATTAGAGCTATTGTTTAGTCACTAGCCTATAGCAGTCTGCCTCTCAGTAGGAGGGGTCTGGTTAGGTTTAAAACTCCAGCTTTTGTTGGCTTCTGTTTTATTCTTCTCTACAAGAGTCAGACAGAAGTCAGACTTCCAGAGCAAGAATTTTAGCTGAGGAAGCTTCTGCGATTTGAAGCGAAACGTCCTCGCGTCAAGCAACCCAGTCCAGTCGAAGATTCTTCTCTACTAAGGGATGACAGTTGAGCACTATGCTGATCTCCACCCTTATGCGCTTTTGAGATGGATGGCTCTTTCTAAATGAGATAAGATTAAGTGTCTGCTGGAGCTGGCCTGAGCTGAAAAGCATAAAACACAAATAATCGAATGAAGTTAATGTAACTCTTGATGGATCAATTATCTTCTAAGTGCCATACATGTCTTCCTCCATAGTGCACAGTGCAGTCAATAAAATCTTCAAGTTCCTCTGCTCTCAATGTTTTATGTCATTATCCAGTAATACTAAGAAAGAAAGAAGTTAAAGGATTTCTAAATGTTGTTCAAACACAATTATTGGTACTTAGAAATGCATAAAAAGCAAATAATTAGATCTTGCAGCTTGGTGCAGCCATGTCAGTTTCTGCCTACCCCACCCCCACCCCACCTCAACCCTCATCTCTCGCCTGCACTCCTGACATAATTCCATGCATGTTGGGAGGAAAATTGGACGTCTTGTAATGATGGGGTGATGGTACCTATCAAGAATGTTCTGGGAGAAGGACAGTGAAGATGCCCACTTAGCTAAATGTAAAGCGAAAGACACCAGCACTGATGCTGATGATCGGAAACCTAAGATGCAGGTCACAGTTCTAGAATCGGTCATTAAGAACTGAAATACTTCATCAAGAGGTGAAGGACTTTATTGCTTGTCTTGATTTTAGCTCCTTAAAAATTAGCATTTTGCCAAAACAAGATGTTAACCTCAAATCCTCCATAGATATAATCAAAAGCAAAAATAGAAAACAACACTAGACATCCAAACCTGAAACAATTGGGGCAGCAATATTTTCTGGGATACCCCAGAGTTAATCAGATATACCAGAAACCACGGGTTTCTGCAGAATTCTCGGCGGAGTCTGAAAATAGGATTACTTTGCACTGTGTTCACATACAGAACCTGCAGAGAAAATCACCCCCATCACATTACTGCCCCAATTTAATATTTTTCAGCTGGAGGAACTGGTCAAGAGCAAGAAATCTCCTTTTCTAAAGCACCACGGGAAACATGGTACTGCATGTCAATAAACTCAACATGAAAGGAGTCTAACATCACATGTAGGCCTGGCATGGAAAATGAAAGCTAACTTTGCTCGGACTTTGTTTCAGGACCCGCGTGTCCCACTCGACCACGAGCTGCAGCTCTTATTATGCAAACTGATCACAACTGCACATCATTTATCATCCTGTTCCCTGGTGGCACGTTGCTCTGGATTCCTTGTATTTTGTCATGACCACATATTGAACTTTGCAGTGAATAATTATTGATTGGTCACATTAATTTGCACTACTTTTCCATGTTTTTTGTTACCTACACGCTTACATTTTTTTTTCTGCTTGTATGTTTTTCCAATTTGTGGTTGTAAATGATTGATTCCAGAACAGCCAAACAGAAAAACACCACACTTATAACTAGAGCGCAAGCCTTAGTTAGTTAGTTAGTTACTAGTTTCTAATTCCACAAATTTTTACCTTGTAAAAAATTTTCAACGTCAAAGTCCTGTTCGGGTGGCTTTTCATAAGCTAAAGTAGATGTCAATCAATCAATCAATTTTTTTTATATAGCGCCAAATCACAACAAACAGTTGCCCCAAGGCGCTTTATATTGTAAGGCAAGGCCATACAATAATTATGTAAAACCCCAACGGTCAAAACGAGCCCCTGTGAGCAAGCACTTGGCTACAGTGGGAAGGAAAAACTCCCTTTTAACAGGAAGAAACCTCCAGCAGAACCAGGCTCAGGGAGGGGCAGTCTTCTGCTGGGACTGGTTGGGGCTGAGGGAGAGAACCAGGAAAAAGACATGCTGTGGAGGGGAGCAGAGATCGATCACTAATGATTAAATGCAGAGTGGTGCATACAGAGCAAAAAGAGAAGAAACAGTGCATCATGGGAACCCCCCCAGCAGTCTACGTCTATAGCAGCATAACTAAGGGATGGTTCAGGGTCACCTGATCCAGCCCTAACTATAAGCTTTAGCAAAAAGGAAAGTTTTAAGCCTAATCTTAAAAGTAGAGAGGGTGTCTGTCTCCCTGATCTGAATTGGGAGCTGGTTCCACAGGAGAGGAGCCTGAAAGCTGAAGGCTCTGCCTCCCATTCTACTCTTACAAACCCTAGGAACTACAAGTAAGCCTGCAGTCTGAGAGCGAAGCGCTCTATTGGGGTGATATGGTACTATGAGGTCCCTAAGATAAGATGGGACCTGATTATTCAAAACCTTGTAAGTAAGAAGAAGAATTTTAAATTCTATTCTAGAATTAACAGGAAGCCAATGAAGAGAGGCCAATATGGGTGAGATATGCTCTCTCCTTCTAGTCCCTGTCAGTACTCTAGCTGCAGCATTTTGAATTAACTGAAGGCTTTTTAGGGAACTTTTAGGACAACCTGATAATAATGAATTACAATAGTCCAGCCTAGAGGAAATAAATGCATGAATTAGTTTTTCAGTATCACTCTGAGACAAGACCTTTCTGATTTTAGAGATATTGCGTAAATGCAAAAAAGCAGTCCTACATATTTGTTTAATATGCGCTTTGAATGACATATCCTGATCAAAAATGACTCCAAGATTTCTCACAGTATTACTAGAGGTCAGGGTAATGCCATCCAGAGTAAGGATCTGGTTAGACACCATGTTTCTAAGATTTGTGGGGGCCAAGTACAATAACTTCAGTTTTATCTGAGTTTAAAAGCAGGAAATTAGAGGTCATCCATGTCTTTATGTCTGTAAGACAATCCTGCAGTTTAGCTAATTGGTGTGTGTCCTCTGGCTTCATGGATAGATAAAGCTGGGTATCATCTGCGTAACAATGAAAATTTAAGCAATACTGTCTAATAATACTGCCTAAGGGAAGCATGTATAAAGTGAATAAAATTGGTCCTAGCACAGAACCTTGTGGAACTCCATAATTAACTTTAGTCTGTGAAGAAGATTCCCCATTACATGAACAAATTGTAATCTATTAGACAAATATGATTCAAACCACCGCAGCGCAGTGCCTTTAATACCTATGGCATGCTCTAATCTCTGTAATAAAATTTTATGGTCAACAGTATCAAAAGCAGCACTGAGGTCTAACAGAACAAGCACAGAGATGAGTCCACTGTCTGAGGCCATAAGAAGATCATTTGTAACCTTCACTAATGCTGTTTCTGTACTATGATGAATCTAAAACCTGACTGAAACTCTTCAAATAGACCATTCCTCTGCAGATGATCAGTTAGCTGTTTTACAACTACCCTTTCAAGAATTTTTGAGAGAAAAGGAAGGTTGGAGATTGGCCTATAATTAGCTAAGATAGCTGAGTCAAGTGATGGCTTTTTAAGTAATGGTTTAATTACTGCCACCTTAAAAGCCTGTGGTACATAGCCAACTAACAAAGATAGATTGATCATATTTAAGATCGAAGCATTAAATAATGGTAGGGCTTCCTTGAGCAGCCTGGTAGGAATGGGGTCTAATAAACATGTTGATGGTTTGGATGAAGTAACTAATGAAAATAACTCAGACAGAACAATCGGAGAGAAAGAGTCTAACCAAATACCGGCATCACTGAAAGCAGCCAAAGATAACGATACGTCTTTGGGATGGTTATGAGTAATTTTTTCTCTAATAGTTAAAATTTTGTTAGCAAAGAAAGTCATGAAGTCATTACTAGTTAAAGTTAATGGAATACTCAGCTCAATAGAGCTCTGACTCTTTGTCAGCCTGGCTACAGTGCTGAAAAGAAACCTGGGGTTGTTCTTATTTTCTTCAATTAGTGATGAGTAGAAAGATGTCCTAGCTTTACGGAGGGCTTTTTTATAGAGCAACAGACTCTTTTTCCAGGCTAAGTGAAGATCTTCTAAATTAGTGAGACGCCATTTCCTCTCCAACTTACGGGTTATCTGCTTTAAGCTACGAGTTTGTGAGTTATACCACGGAGTCAGACACTTCTGATTTAAAGCTCTCTTTTTCAGAGGAGCTACAGCATCCAAAGTTGTCTTCAATGAGGATGTAAAACTATTGACAAGATACTCTATCTCCCTTACAGAGTTTAGGTAGCTACTCTGCACTGTGTTGGTATATGGCATTAGAGAACATAAAGAAGGAATCATATCCTTAAACCTAGTTACAGCGCTTTCTGAAAGACTTCTAGTGTAATGAAACTTATTCCCCACTGCTGGGTAGTCCATCAGAGTAAATGTAAATGTTATTAAGAAATGATCAGACAGAAGGGAGTTTTCAGGGAATACTGTTAAGTCTTCTATTTCCATACCATAAGTCAGAACAAGATCTAAGATATGATTAAAGTGGTGGGTGGACTCATTTACTTTTTGAGCAAAGCCAATAGAGTCTAATAATAGATTAAATGCAGTGTTGAGGCTGTCATTCTCAGCATCTGTGTGGATGTTAAAATCGCCCACTATAATTATCTTATCTGAGCTAAGCACTAAGTCAGACAAAAGGTCTGAAAATTCACAGAGAAACTCACAGTAACGACCAGGTGGACGATAGATAATAACAAATAAAACTGGTTTTTGGGACTTCCAATTTGGATGGACAAGACTAAGAGACAAGCTTTCAAATGAATTAAAGCTCTGTCTGGGTTTTTGATTAATTAATAAGCTGGAATGGAAGATTGCTGCTAATCCTCCGCCCCGGCCCGTGCTACGAGCATTCTGACAGTTAGTGTGACTCGGGGGTGTTGACTCATTTAAACTAACATATTCATCCTGCTGTAACCAGGTTTCTGTTAGGCAGAATAAATCAATATGTTGATCAATTATTATATCATTTACCAACAGGGACTTAGAAGAGAGAGACCTAATGTTTAATAGACCACATTTAACTGTTTTAGTCTGTGGTGCAGTTGAAGGTGCTATATTATTTTTTCTTTTTGAATTTTTATGCTTAAATAGATTTTTGCTGGTTATTGGTAGTCTGGGAGCAGGCACCGTCTCTACGGGGATGGGGTAATGAGGGGATGGCAGGGGGAGAGAAGCTGCAGAGAGCTGTGTAAGACTACAACTCTGCTTCCTGGTCCCAACCCTGGATAGTCACGGTTTGGAGGATTTAAGAAAATTGGCCAGATTTCTAGAAATGAGAGCTGCTCCATCCAAAGTGGGATGGATGCCGTCTCTCCTAACAAGACCAGGTTTTCCCCAGAAACTTTGCCAATTATCTATGAAGCCCACCTCATTTTTTGATGATGTGTCAGGTGTATTTAGTTAAAACACTTGAATCAAAGTTTTTTGTGGTGTTGTCAGGAAATTTTTCTGTTTTTTTTTTTTATTATTATTTCTGAATTCTTTTTCAGATCATTTTCGCAGAACATTGCTTACCTCTGCTATGCACAATTTGTCATTGCTTTTTGGCGCTTGGTTTCCGTCTGATAACTGGAAGACAAACGAGCATAAAATTGAAACCTCCATCCAATTTAAAATCCATAACAGAAAAATGAGAGTGATTGAGGCACTTTTGATTGAGATATAATGCAAAATGTGCACCAAATGGGCTTTTGAATATTACATTCAAATGTCCACAAAATCCACAATCCAGATCAGATCTAGATCAAAGTTTGTCCAGTGATAGTGAGTGCCAGTCTGCACCTCGCTTTCAAATATGACAGTGATTGGGACACATTTGATTAAGATATTATGTCAAATATACGTTAAATGGGGTTTTTAATGTTAAATTTAAATGGCCACAAAATGTGTAAACCTGTTCAAATCTGGCTCAAAGTTTGTCAGTCGATAAAGGGTACTATCTGACATAACACTGTCAAATATGAAAGAAAGTTGCTCTTTTTTGACAGAGTTATGAATTTTTAAAAATTCCTTCAATGTTAAACATAGGGATTTTTCCTGACTTTGACACTTGACCTTGGAAACTGAATCAGTTCTTGCTATCAGGATATGAATCCTCTGTAAAAAATAAAATAAAGTAAAAATTCATAACGATATATGAAAAATTGTGGGTTACAGGCTGTTCACAAACACACAAACAAACAGGAGTGAAAACACAATATAGAACATATAGTATGACCATTATTTATTGATTTAGGACAAGAAGCTTTAAAAAGCAGGTGTGGTCACCAAGTGGTTAAGTGCGCTTGTTTCCCATGTGCAAGGTTCCTGGTTCAAGGCCACCTCTGCCCATTGTCCATGTAATGTGGCATCGTATGTCAAGAAGGGCATCCGGCATAAAACCTGTGTCAAATCATCAGAGAGATCTGCTCTGGCAACTCCGAGTGAAACGAGGGAAAAGCCGAAGGGACTTACTTCAGATAAGAAGTAGTAGCCATGGCGGCCATCACACCAAGGCTTTGGAAATGAAAAAATTGACAAAAAAGCAATTTCAATCACAAGTTACTTTTCTGTTTTAGTACAGATAAGATTAAATGGTCAGTTTGCAAATAAAAAAAACACATTACATTTTAGTGTGGATCCAGATCAAGCTATGGCTTAAATAATGCTGATCAGCATTAAAGATCAGTGACCGGGATCAACAATCAGCAATCGTGATCAAAGTTTGGGATCAAAGATCTGTTGTCAGGGATAAAATGTCAGCAATCACCAGTCACCATCAAAGGTCAGCATTAGGATCAACAGTCAGTAATCAGAATCAAATGTCACCATTATAAGGATCAAAGATCAGTAATCAGAACCAAACATAAGGATCAAAAGTCAGGAACATAACCAAAGGTTGCAATCACAATTCAGCAATCAGGACCAAAGTTCACTAACCAGGATCAACAAACAGTAAATAGAATCAAAGATAAACATTTTTCAGGATGAAAGATTATCACTTGGAATCAAAGCTCAGCAATCAACATCAAAGTTCAACGATTGAGGTCAAAGATGAGGGATGTTAAAATCTGAATGTATGTTTGGACTTATAATCAATTTATTCATCAGTGGGGAGGTGATGGTCTAGTGGTTAAGGCATTTGGCTTGAGACCAGAAGATCCTTGGCTCAAATCACAGCCTGACTGGAAAATCACTAAGGGCCTTTGGGCAAGGTCTTTAATCCCCTATTGCTCCCGGTGTGTAGTGAGCGCCTTGTGAGGCATTATATGTAAAGTGTTTTGAGTGTCTGATACAGATGGAAAAGTGCTATATAAATGCAGTCCATTTACCATTTATCAGGTACATGACTCCATCGCTATGTTGTACTCCTACGGTTTTCTTTCATTCCCCTCTCCGTTGCTCGTTCATTGGCTGCTGATGAACGTGTGCCGATGATAATGATGATTATATTATCTTTCCTGACAACGGAGGCAGGAGATGTGTAACAGACATATTTAGTGAGAGGTGTGTTCAGCAAAGAAATGAATGAACCACCTGGGGAGCCACACTCTTCCTGACGAACTGTAACAAAAAAACGATGGAGGAAGAAGCTGCGATTCAGTAATGAGGCCTGAGCGGGGTGCTAATAACGGCGGTCTAGAAACCTGCTCCACAACTTCAAAGCAGGGAAATATGAGCTGTGAGAATCAGCAGTATGTCCAAACAGAATGTCTGTCTCTCACTCTGCATGTCCCCAGACACACTCTGACTCACAAAAAGCGTTTGCGTGCTCACGTGCTCTCACACGTACGTTCAACAACAACAGCTGTGCCAATGAGGCTTATTGTCTCACTCAAGCAGATCGAGATCCAACAACAGCGACACAAAAGCTTTTCTGCGCCGCCCTACAGTGACAAGAAGCAGGGTTCACACGGACCGCAAGAAAACTCAGAATGCAACGTGAGAGCAATTTCAATTTCGTCTGGAGGTTGATGGTGATGAATGTTTTACCGCCACAATAAGGGCGACTTAAGGGTACGCATATTGTGACCTCCAAAACAGGAACAGTGCCCAGATTTCTCACTGTATCTTTTCTCCTCACACAAACAGAGCGACACGGGGAAGCACAAATGTTCCGACGAACGGTGTCTAGCATTGAGAAGCAGACACACTTCATATCTCGCTTATACATACTGATGGCCAAATGGAAACTGAAATAAAGCTCAATAAAACACTACGAGATGAGGCTGCTTTGGTTTAATCTTATTTCACTGAGTGCCCGAGGCTCCTCGCCCCCTAGTTATAGCACCCAGAGAGCGAGAGAGAGGACGGCTGGCCTCGATGTACACAACACGACTGGCTTTTGCAACCGTAGCCACAAGCGGCGGTAGGGGACATGACCAATCAATCAATCAATCAATTTTTTTATATAGCGCCAAATCACAACAAACAGTTGCCCCAAGGCGCTTTATATTGTAAGGCAAGGCCATACAATAATTATGTAAAACCCCAACGGTCAAAACGACCCCCTGTGAGCAAGCACTTGGCTACAGTGGGAAGGAAAAACTCCCTTTTAACAGGAAGAAACCTCCAGCAGAACCAGGCTCAGGGAGGGGCAGTCTTCTGCTGGGACTGGTTGGGGCTGAGGGAGAGAACCAAGAAAAAGACATGCTGTGGAGGGGAGCAGAGATCAATCACTAATGATTAAATGCAGAGTGGTGCATACAGAGCAAAAAGAGAAAGAAACAGTGCATCATGGGAACCCCCCAGCAGTCTACGTCTATAGCAGCATAACTAAGGGATGGTTCAGGGTCACCTGATCCAGCCCTAACTATAAGCTTTAGCAAAAAGGAAAGTTTTAAGCCTAATCTTAAAAGTAGAGAGGGTGTCTGTCTCCCTGATCTGAATTGGGAGCTGGTTCCACAGGAGAGGAGCCTGAAAGCTGAAGGCTCTGCCTCCCATTCTACTCTTACAAACCCTAGGAACTACAAGTAAGCCTGCAGTCTGAGAGCGAAGCGCTCTATTGGGGTGATATGGTACTACGAGGTCCCTAAGATAAGACGGGACCTGATTATTCAAAACCTTATAAGTAAGAAGAAGAATTTTAAATTCTATTCTAGAATTAACAGGAAGCCAATGAAGAGAGGCCAATATGGGTGAGATATGCTCTCTCCTTCTAGTCCCCGTCAGTACTCTAGCTGCAGCATTTTGAATTAACTGAAGGCTTTTTAGGGAACTTTTAGGACAACCTGATAATAATGAATTACAATAGTCCAGCCTAGAGGAAATAAATGCATGAATTAGTTTTTCAGCATCACTCTGAGACAAGACCTTTCTGATTTTAGAGATATTGCGTAAATGCAAAAAAGCAGTCCTACATATTTGTTTAATATGCGCTTTGAATGACATATCCTGATCAAAAATGACTCCAAGATTTCTCACAGTATTACTAGAGGTCAGGGTAATGCCATCCAGAGTAAGGATCTGGTTAGACACCATGTTTCTAAGATTTGTGGGGCCAAGTACAATAACTTCAGTTTTATCTGAGTTTAAAAGCAGGAAATTAGAGGTCATCCATGTCTTTATGTCTGTAAGACAATCCTGCAGTTTAGCTAATTGGTGTGTGTCCTCTGGCTTCATGGATAGATAAAGCTGGGTATCATCTGCGTAACAATGAAAATTTAAGCAATACCGTCTAATAATACTGCCTAAGGGAAGCATGTATAAAGTAAATAAAATTGGTCCTAGCACAGAACCTTGTGGAACTCCATAATTAACTTTAGTCTGTGAAGAAGATTCCCCATTTACATGAACAAATTGTAATCTATTAGACAAATATGATTCAAACCACCGCAGCGCAGTGCCTTTAATACCTATGGCATGCTCTAATCTCTGTAATAAAATTTTATGGTCAACAGTATCAAAAGCAGCACTGAGGTCTAACAGAACAAGCACAGAGATGAGTCCACTGTCCGAGGCCATAAGAAGATCATTTGTAACCTTCACTAATGCTGTTTCTGTACTATGATGAATTCTAAAACCTGACTGAAACTCTTCAAATAGACCATTCCTCTGCAGATGATCAGTTAGCTGTTTTACAACTACCCTTTCAAGAATTTTTGAGAGAAAAGGAAGGTTGGAGATTGGCCTATAATTAGCTAAGATAGCTGGGTCAAGTGATGGCTTTTTAAGTAATGGTTTAATTACTGCCACCTTAAAAGCCTGTGGTACATAGCCAACTAACAAAGATAGATTGATCATATTTAAGATCGAAGCATTAAATAATGGTAGGGCTTCCTTGAGCAGCCTGGTAGGAATGGGGTCTAATAAACATGTTGATGGTTTGGATGAAGTAACTAATGAGAATAACTCAGACAGAACAATCGGAGAGAAAGAGTCTAACCAAATACCGGCATCACTGAAAGCAGCCAAAGATAACGATACGTCTTTGGGATGGTTATGAGTAATTTTTTCTCTAATAGTTAAAATTTTGTTAGCAAAGAAAGTCATGAAGTCATTACTAGTTAAAGTTAATGGAATACTCAGCTCAATAGAGCTCTGACTCTTTGTCAGCCTGGCTACAGTGCTGAAAAGAAACCTGGGGTTGTTCTTATTTTCTTCAATTAGTGATGAGTAGAAAGATGTCCTAGCTTTACGGAGGGCTTTTTTATAGAGCAACAGACTCTTTTTCCAGGCTAAGTGAAGATCTTCTAAATTAGTGAGACGCCATTTCCTCTCCAACTTACGGGTTATCTGCTTTAAGCTACGAGTTTGTGAGTTATACCACGGAGTCAGACACTTCTGATTTAAAGCTCTCTTTTTCAGAGGAGCTACAGCATCCAAAGTTGTCTTCAATGAGGATGTAAAACTATTGACGAGATACTCTATCTCCCTTACAGAGTTTAGGTAGCTACTCTGCACTGTGTTGGTATATGGCATTAGAGAACATAAAGAAGGAATCATATCCTTAAACCTAGTTACAGCGCTTTCTGAAAGACTTCTAGTGTAATGAAACTTATTCCCCACTGCTGGGTAGTCCATCAGAGTAAATGTAAATGTTATTAAGAAATGATCAGACAGAAGGGAGTTTTCAGGGAATACTGTTAAGTCTTCTATTTCCATACCATAAGTCAGAACAAGATCTAAGATATGATTAAAGTGGTGGGTGGACTCATTTACTTTTTGAGCAAAGCCAATAGAGTCTAATAATAGATTAAATGCAGTGTTGAGGCTGTCATTCTCAGCATCTGTGTGGATGTTAAAATCGCCCACTATAATTATCTTATCTGAGCTAAGCACTAAGTCAGACAAAAGGTCTGAAAATTCACAGAGAAACTCACAGTAACGACCAGGTGGACGATAGATAATAACAAATAAAACTGGTTTTTGGGACTTCCAATTTGGATGGACAAGACTAAGAGACAAGCTTTCAAATGAATTAAAGCTCTGTCTGGGTTTTGGATTAATTAATAAGCTGGAATGGAAGATTGCTGCTAATCCTCCGCCCCGGCCCGTGCTACGAGCATTCTGACAGTGTGACTCGGGGGTGTTGACTCATTTAAACTAACATATTCATCCTGCTGTAACCAGGTTTCTGTTAGGCAGAATAAATCAATATGTTGATCAATTATTATATCATTTACCAACAGGGACTTAGAAGAGAGAGACCTAATGTTTAATAGACCACATTTAACTGTTTTAGTCTGTGGTGCAGTTGAAGGTGCTATATTATTTTTTCTTTTTGAATTTTTATGCTTAAATAGATTTTTGCTGGTTATTGGTAGTCTGGGAGCAGGCACCGTCTCTACGGGGATGGGGTAATGAGGGGATGGCAGGGGGAGAGAAGCTGCAGAGAGGTGTGTAAGACTACAACTCTGCTTCCTGGTCCCAACCCTGGATAGTCACGGTTTGGAGGATTTAAGAAAATTGGCCAGATTTCTAGAAATGAGAGCTGCTCCATCCAAAGTGGGATGGATGCCGTCTCTCCTAACAAGACCAGGTTTTCCCCAGAAGCTTTGCCAATTATCTATGAAGCCCACCTCATTTTTTGGACACCACTCAGACAGCCAGCAATTCAAGGAGAACATGCGGCTAAACATCAATCACAGAATCATGGCCAGGTCTTGCATCAAATTTGAAGTGACAAACCGCACAATTGCCAGTGATCTGTAAAGACGACGGCCTTCGTTCACTGCTCTCCTGACACGGCGCCTTCTTCCCCTTGTGCCACATTTACTTTCTGTTCCTCTCGGCAGTTCTTATGTTTGCACCTTCTCCCTATGGACCACCTGTTTGCTAACAGAGAAACCGCTTGAGGGTTGTCTTTGAGTGTCAACAGGAAGGAGCGTGAATAGTTCTTCATAAACAAGAATATCTCACTGGCTTTTGCTGGTAATTAAAACTGAGGGTAATGAGGGTAATGTTCTTTGTTGTCCCTATATAACTCTATGAACATGCATGATGACTTATCATGCATGTTCACACCTTATCACACCTCATCACTGGGAGAGTAAGCGTCAATGGTCAGTTCAGGTTTGGGAACGTGCACGGGTGTTGCACGTTGCCACAGACATCACGCTACAGAACCACCTTGCATCCTGGATGCAAGACCTGTTTATGTGCAATAGATTTGATTAGACAGAACTTTATTGATCCCTTGGGAAGACTCCCTCAGGGAGAGTGAGGTTCCAGGAGCATTGTATAGCAGCACACAGGGTAAGAAGCACACAGAGTATCAAAAGTGAAAGTAAAAAAATAAATAAATAGTTTGCAAATATAAATACACAACATAAATACCAGCCATACTGATCAATCCTGGTTTACTGGCGACTACTGCTCCTCTCCTTCCCGTCCTGTTACTCCTCCTCTCCCTGATTGAGGAGTTGTACAGTGTGATGGCCTGAGGGACAATATCCACTGCCACTGAAATACCAGCCCAGTCTCACTTTTTTTTTTGTGCTCCCATGACGAAATGAGTCAAATTTCCGTGACGGGGTTTTATTTTAACACAGTATTACTAACCCTAATCCTACCCCAACCCTATGCACCCTTTCGTGCAGTCATCACGGAATAAATTAGAATAAATTCGTGCTGCCGTGATGAAGATGAGGTGCTTTTCATCACAATATCATGAACCAATAGATTAATGTATATTTCGTGCTGCTGAATCACAACTTGCCATGAGACTGGGTTGGAAATATCTACAGTTTTGTATCTCTTATGTATTTTTTTATATGCAATCTCTTTTATGTTACTACGTTTTTATCATTTTTTTTCTTTTTTGTTTGTTCTCTGGAAATATCTCTTTCATTCAGTTAAATTTGATGTTTATTTTTCATTTCTTCTCCAGACCATTCAAGTCTGCACACAGTTTACTCAGGATTATATTTGCACTGAAAGGATTGCACCTTACCTTTCGTTGTACTTGTTACCATGATAATAAAGAATCTGCATCTGTATCATCCAGACAGACAACCAGACCAATCCTACATGCCGAAACTAACCATCTACCTGCAACAGCCAGGTGAAACCTAAGCTTCCCCTTGCTCTTGTCCAGCCACTGGGGTCATCAACACTGAGGCATTTTTTTTTTTTTACAAATTTTTAACTGGGGTTCCATCAGAATGGAAGGGATACTCCCCATTAGTGTCTACCAAAGTAACCACTCATTTAACACAAAGTCACTCCAGCTGTACCCAAAGAAAGTCCAAATGGGACTAGTCCCAAACACATCAAGGTGTTGCTTTAGGTCACCTGGCAGTGTTCAATTGTCCCAACCACAGAGCAAAATAGGAAGTACCAGGACCCAAAAGACTTGGACCTTCATTGTCCTCTAAAGATATCAGCTCCACCAAAATTCCTATTCAGCAACCATATGACTCCATAAGCTCTTCCCGGGCATTTCTAAATCTCAAAGGCCAAAGACCCAGAGACACTACTGAGATACATCGCTACAAATTCAGCACGGTCAAAGTATGCAGATGCACTGCTGATGGCTGAGTCCAGGAAGTCATTGAAAGCCTGGATCTCCAGTCCAGACACTCCAACTGCTCACTCAGCTTCTCAAGTGTAATAAGTCACAAAGCTTTAAAAAAAAAGTGGTGAACTAAAAAAGATGATGACCTAGAAATAAGTCATCGGTATCGGTAATGAGCTTGCTTTTACACTACAGATCATAACCTGGAGGGCCAAACTCCATAATTAGAATGATAAATGACGGCCCAAAAGCAAACACTGAGACAGTTTGTATAAAAATAGGACACAGAAGTTCACACTGTTTCTTCAATTTGTAATGTTGCTATGGCTCCTTGGCTTAAACAGTAGTCAAGAACAGGAGTGGTCTGGCAGTCACCAAACAAGCTATCAAAAGGCTGGCAATGGAACAAAAAAGGGAAAACACTCCAAGGTCCAACACACAAGACAGAAAAGATGTCGACTTCTGCACTGACCAGAATATTAAAAGACTGCTAACTGAAGCCAAAGAAAAACACACTGTGACCACAGACAGATTTCATTTTGCAGCCCCTCCCAAAGCATGGCGACATACTCAAGTGACAGGAGGCGTTTTGAATCTTTAAACCTAATAAGCCACTTCATTCAGAAAATAATTCAGTATTCCCTGCAATTATAGCAAGGCATGCATAGACAATGAAGTCACTCTGCAAAATTTCCATCAGTAACTCAGCAAAAATTACTTCAGATTCAGCTTTGGACTGTTAAGGCGCTTTTCTACTACAAAGCTCCAGCACTAGTAGGTTCTAGTAGATACATGAAAGGCTGAGCAAACCTTCTACTTTGAGCTACACTGGTGTCTTTTATAGTAATAAAGTGCTGTTGTTCTTTTCTGTATTAATTTAATCAGTAATGTTGGCACAGTGCAACACGTCTGGGCTTGTTCAGGCAGGTACACGTAAAATAGGTATTTTGTAATTTCTGAAGACTTCTTGCAAATCCTGGTGTCCGCCTAGGCCATTGTTACTTGTATTGTATGGAAACTTCCCACTAGTCCTTGGGTCCTAGCGTCCACTAGTCCTCATCCTAGCATTAAGGAGAGCATGTTGAAGTTGTTTTTACATTTATGGTAGGCTATATGTTTCACTAATGTAGGTTAAGTAATGTTACAAAAGTGTGACAATAAAAAAACCACTTAATTATAGTGAATTACCATTATTAGTTGATTTTCTGTTCAACAGATTTAACAGACAACAATACAATTAAAGGTGACTAATGGTGTATGTCAACAAAATCATATGTTTTATTTTTGTAAATTGAACAAATTGGATCTGGTTTATTAGCTATTTGAAAGATTTACATTTATTTGTGAACTTTAAAATCAGTTAGAGGTTGTAATATACACCATCAAATAATATAAAGAGGTTAGGACCAGTGGACCCTAGGACCAATGGACCCTAGGACCAGTGGACCCTAGGACCAATGGACCCTAGGACCAATGGACCTTAGGACCAATGGACCCTAGGACCAATGGACCCTAGGAACAGTGGACCCTAAGACCAATGGACCCTAGGACGAGTGGACCCTAGGACCCTCCCCGAATTATGATCCAAATGTATTAAAATGTGTCATGAGTTGACTCTTACACACTTATAAGTTTCCATTTCTCTGGAGCACTTTGAAACACCTAAAGTTCCTTTCACACCAGGCCTGCGTAGACTTGCATTGCACTGTGTATCTAGTATGCAGGAATGGCTGCGTAAGTTGTGCGCAGGGAAAAAAAAAAATTGCACGCAGAGGGGAGAAGCTTGGCTCCATGACACTGTTACAGACTGCCTGGACACACAGATGGATTTGATGATCTGGAAAAGTCAGAATACATTATTTCCAGGAGTTAATGGATGTTATTTAATGTGCCACAATCATGAGAGAACTTGAGGAGGTGAAAGTGTTGTGGAGCTGTAGCAGGTGATCGCACACGATCCATCCATGAAGAGTGGACGGTGGCCATGTCCTCTCATTGGTGATCTGTCCATGAGCAGGAGTTAATGGACTTTATTTAAGGTGCCACAATTGTGAGAGAACTTGAGGGGGTGAAAGCACCACGGAGCTTCAGCCGGCGTGAGCCATCCGTGAGCGGACGTGGACATGTCCTCTCGCTGGTGAGCCATCTGTGAGGAGTTATAGTGGGTGTGGACATGTCCTCTCACTGGCGACCTGTCTCTGAGAAGTGGACATGGACATGGACATGTCCTCTCGCTGGCAATCTGTTGATGAGGAGTTACTGGATGTGGAAGCTTGGTCCGCCTCTTCTTCTTCCGTGGTTTTGAAGCTTCACTGCCAGCAAAGTCCAGCGGGATGAATAATATCTATCAATGCAGGTATGTACTGATAAAAAAATGAAAAGGATTTTTCACCCTGGTGTGGGGTTGTGTACAATTGTGGAGGCATGATGTACAGTAGTGGAGTGTAGACTTGCGTGGAACACTGTGTCCAGTGCTCTCCGCTGAAGATCCGTGAAAAAAATTAAACATGTTAAATTTTTTACGTCCATTTCGCATACCCCTTTGCGTCCCTCAGTGTATTGCCACGTAGGGCTGTATAAGATTGGCATAGTTGGTACATGGCATTATGCAACTCTACGTTGGCCCGGTGTGAAAGAGGCTAAACTGAGTACATCTCACCAAAAAACTGGCAACAACAACAACTAAAAAATAAGAAAAAAAAAATTAAAAGGATTAAACCATAGAGTAGAAAAGCTGCACTGGGTGAGACTAACAATTCAAGTTATATTCTAATCCAATTACATTTTTTTCCATAAATCTGATTGGTTAATTGTGTGAGATTTCAGACCGTATAATATAGGGGTAACTGTGGCAAAATATTCGACCGTTTCACACTGGATGTATTACTCCGCGCCCTGACTGGTGTTCTGAAGGAAGTCATTCCTGTCGAATATCATTCCTGTCCTCCGCACAACTGCGCACGCATGCGTAGTATTGTTGAGACGTGGAACTGTTGATTTATGCGATGAGACACACAGTTCAACAGAACACCGGACGTGTCCACTGCTAGCTCTTAGCACTGTTAGCTGTTAGCGCTGTTAGCTGAGAGCGAGAGAAAGCTGCGTACCTCCGCCGCCAAAATGGGTGAATTTAAGCTACCATATGAAAGTAATGATGTGGATTCTGATACAGAATTACCGTTTCACATTTGATGGATTTTCACATTTGATGGATTACCCCGCGCCCTGACTGCTGTTGGAGCGATGTTGCCTCACAGTAAGCCTCGCCGACAGAATTACCTACAGAAAAATAACCTGTGCAAATGATGGAATTGGATTAGAATGGGAATAACCCCCTTGCGTCTGATGATTTGCGGACGTTCATGCTGTTATATGGTTGCAAATATCCATGTATACTCTTTTTTAAAAGTAAAGTTCAATTTGCCACCGTATAACCAGCATGAATGTCCGCAAATGATCAGACACAACAGGGTCATTCCCTAATCATACAGACAGAGAGAGAGAGAGAACAAGTGTTTCCAAAACCAAGTCAAAACAGGTGTGAATTAATTTGGTTATGCTGAAGTAAAATCCACCTCTCAACCTCTATGAGCTTTAATAGAACTCTTCAGATTATAAAGGACAATAATTCCGGTGGATGGACCAGATCCAAGAAAAACAATCTGAAGCAGCTTTCCAGAGCATCCATACCTGCAAATGAAAAAGTACACCAGCAAATAAAGTGTTATTTTCTGAATGTTCCAAGAAACTGAGCTCAGACTCAACAAATTATGCTCACTGATTTCACTGAGACGTGATCGAGCTTTAAGCAGCGCCTCATTTACACAGCCGCCATCCTGCACCTTCATTTTGCTACAAATCATAATGTGATTGATTTAAAATTCACAAGTGTTTCCCACATACTGTGCAGCAGCTACACAGACTGTCAATGTTATTTTAATGAATTCCTCAGATGCGTGCATCTGTTTTGTTTGCACGAGTCTCTGGAGCCACTATTTTTTTCCTTCTTTTTTTTCTTTTTTTTACATTTTTCTCAGACCGTAAGCAACACCCTTAATGTAAGAGGTGTCTTATAAAACTAACCGGCAGTACTATACGGATATATATAACTATATGGATTTGATTGACATGCGATTACACCAATCATGCTTGAACCCTCGTGCGCATGCGTGAGTTTTTTCACGCGTGTCAGTGACGTAATTTCCCTGTGGGCAGGCCTTGAGTGAGATGTGGTCCCGCCCTCTCGGCTGAATTCCTTTGTTTCACACGCTGCTCGAGACGGCGTGCTTTGCTTTATCAAACTTTTTTCTGGACCTGTGAGGGATATCCAAGTGGACACTATTCGAGAAATTCAGCTGGTTTTCGGTGAAAAGTTTAACGGCTGATGAGAGATTATGGGGTGTTTCTGTCGCTGTAAGGACTTCCCACAGAGCGGGACATCCTGCAGCGCTTCCAGGCGCCGTCGTCGGCCTGTTTCAAGCTGAAATCATCCTAATTTAAGGCTTAATTCACCCAGGACGTCGTGAGAGAACAGAGAAGATTCAGAAGAGGCCGGCATGAGGACTTTATGCGGACATTCCACTGTTTAAGGACATTTTGTAATGAAAGACGTGTGCGCAAATTCGCCAAGCTGAGTTGTTTCCGTGACAATTCGGCGAATCTGTGTGCGCCGCGACAGGAAAAACACCTCCGTGTTGAAAACCATTTGTAAAATTCAGGCGGCTTTTGATGGCTTTCAACAAGTGAGTAACTGAGAAATTGTTTAACAGCTTGGGCATGTTCCAACTTGTCCGTTAAGGTTTCCAACGGAGGTGTTTTTCCTGTCGCGACCCCCCGCGGTCGGGTCCGGCCCGACATGCGACTCTGCCCGCATGTTCTTTCATTACAAAATGTCCGTTAACAATGGAATGTCCGAATAAACTCCTCATGCCGACTTCTTCTGAAAGTTCTTTGTTCTCTGACGACTTACTGGGTCAACAGAGCCTGAAATGTGGAAGTTTTCAACTTGAAACGGCGAGACGCTGCCGCCTCGAAGCGCAGATTGCCGTCAGGCGCCGTGGGCTGTCCTTACGGCGACACTACCAGACCAAAATCTCTCATCAGCCGTTAAAATTTTTACCGAAAACCAGCTGAATTTATCGAATGGTGTCCACTCAGTTGTGCCTTACAGTTTTGAAAAAATTTTGATCAAACAAAGCAGCAGTCTCTGAGCCATTCCTAAACAATGAAAAAATCGACGAGAGGGTGGGCGACTCCTCACTCAAAGACTGCCCACAGGCGAATGACGTAACCGACAGGCGTGAAAAAACTCTCGCATGCCCACGAGGGTTCAAGCATGTCTGATGTAATCACACGTGATTCAAATCCATATGGTTTTTGAAAAAAATAATAAGGTCAGATACTTTTCTAATAGACCTCGTATTCTTAACACGCGGCCCAGCTGGCATCCACATACAGTAATGGGGGGGGGGGTGCACACGTGTCATGCACTACATATCCATTAGCAGGATAGTAATATACAATAATAAACAGTAAATAAGTAGTTTGGATAATAGTTTAATAGTTTGGGAAAATAAAATACCTCAAGTAACCCTTTCTATGGTGTTTTTGAGTAATTTTCACCTACAGTAAATAACACACCCCAAAATAAAGGCTTATTAACCTTGAAGATAAGGTAATCATTTATTTGTCGTTGGACAAGACGCTTCCTCTGCACTGTCCCAGTCCACCCAGCTGGAAATAGGTACCGGCTTTGGCTGAGGAAGCAACCTGCGATGGATTAGTGTCTCATCCAGGGGAAGCTGTAGACTCTCAACCACATCACGCTACAGTATCTAGTAAAGACCACTGAGCCGATGGGCGTCAGGGCTTGAATAGGACTTCTTCTACAACTGACAACAAATATCTTTAAAATTTTCAGGAAAATTAGTTGGTTTTAACGTTTGACAGTCCTAGCCTCAATGACATGATAAATCCGGAAAATATTCTAACAAAGAGAACATTTTATTTCAAGTTTGCGTCAAACCTGCTCATCGGATCAACGTTTGTGTTGTTGGGAAATTTGTAAGCTAATGGCAAAAAGTATTTTTGAAATATTGAACAAGCTGAAATAAAGTTATATGATTTAGAGCCTTTTTTTGAACTAAATAAAAGCATAAAAACAAATGTCACTTCACAGTTTTACACATGTTGAAAAAAAATCATTAATTATTTAAAAAGGGGTATAAAAAAAGCCTTCTGGGAAAACATGTTTGTTGCCAAGGCTATAATAAAGCTGAGAAAGGCGATTACCCATCAATAAAATCCTGTGTTACTCTATTATCAAATTATAGGGAAGGACTTTAAAATTTAAAGTGATGTCATGCATTAATGCTGAAGGTATTCTTTAGCCCAGAGGCTATCGTGTGCTTTAATTGTATTTACATCAAGTTTGCATTGATATAAAATGTCCCCAGGTGCTGTGCCATGCCACTGGCACATCCACCACACTAAAAAATTGCCTTGGATTCTCGATGGCAACCACCGAGGCAGTTAAACTCCATTCCCACCTCTTGAAAACAACCATCTTCTAGGGCTTCACCAGCTGCTGGTGTCGTCCACACTGAAGTACCTTTGTACTGGATCATGTCTAGATAAATACACCACACGTCCAAAATGTCACAGCTGATGTTAGACAGGATCAACCAGGACCATAAACACTTAGACCTTCATTCTCTTACATCACCATCGACAAAAGCCTCTGTTCAGCGAATGACCCAGAGACACACTGAGATAAGTGAATTTCTGTACAGCTTTGACACTTTAAATGTACATGAATACACTTTTAAGGATGCGTCGCCTCCATGTTCACAGGCTATTGTGATACAAACTTCAATATCTGTTGTATATCAGCTGTACTCATTCAAAAGGTGAATAAATAATATGACGCCTTTTAGAGGAAACAAATGTATCAATATCATTTGTACATTCACTTCTACACTCTAAAACATTGCAGCATTCAACTCAACTCAACATTACAAGTTGAGTTGAGTTGTAAAGTTGAGTTCTGTCAGCCAGGATGGTCAGGAATGGTTGGACACAAATGCACGGCTCCAGCAGACAACTCTGATTTTTAGAAGGCTTTACTGAAGTGGATAGCAGTGGTCGGTACACAAGTAGGCAGTCTAACGAAAAGAGCAGTACAGAAGTCATCAGACTATATGGCGTGGTTGAAGTAACAGGCAGGAAATCAGGTACACACTATGAGGCAGGCAGGAACAAGAACGCAGGTACAGAGCTGGAATGAGGGCACAAGGCACTACAAACTGGCGAGGAACAAAACCACCCAGTGAGCTTATAAAACCCAGGTGGTACTCAGTAAATCAGGAACAGGTGCGCATGGAAAGCACCAGAAGCAGGGCGTGGCCAGAGAGAGAAAGAAACACCCATCACCAAGAACCAAGAGAGAGACAAGAGAAACAGAGACAGACCCAAGCAGAAAAATCCCAACAAGAGAATAAACAAACAAAACCCCGATAATACAAAACTAACAAAACTCAAACCCTGACAAGTTCAACATCCAAAACTTGTAAGAGCTCTTTATGTTAAAGAGAGGTAGCAAGTGGACATAACTAAACGCAGCTGCAATGTTTTAGAGTGTACAAACTCTCTGTCCCTTCTGTGCTGTGTGATGAATGTGTTACCCCAAAGCTCCAAATAAGAATAGAATAGAATTTATTATTAAGGGTTTTCTTATGCCCACAATTCTCAGATACAATAATTTCACTGAACCACAACACAAATTAATATTTCCACATTGATTTTGTGTTCTGTTATCCAAATATGCACGCTATGAAAAATTTAGTGGCACGTTTGCCGAGCCGTGCTGCTGTTTTCCTCCCTGACTCAACATATTGCATGCTGTTGTTTGCAGCTTTCTCTTTTTCTTTTTTTTCCAGTCCAGCTCACACAACAGCCACAAAGCTGAGTCAGACCAACAATGGGCAAAACAAACCATTTTCCACTTTATTTCCATCTTGGCCACGCTTCATTACTGATGTTAGTGAGCTGTGACCGCCGCACCAATGAAGGCCTGACCATAACCTTGGACATTTGTGCTGCAGCAGAGTCACCCTGCATAAGGAAATCTGCTATTTATTATAGTTCAATGCCGTCTGTCTCTCTTAAAGCGAGATGCCTTCATGGTCATTCAGTGAAAACAGCTCTGCATCAGCAATTATGGAATATTGCCCCGAGGCAGGCGGTCTGGAAGTGGTCCGTGAAATAAGACGCCAGGTCTCGTTGAGCATTTAAACAAGGACACAGTCTTCGTCTGCTTCCCAGCGTGCCGTATGTGGTCTCCAGGTGCCCGGCTCCATCCTGCTCAGCACTGATTCGAACTTGTACCTCGCATTAATGCGACAAGTGACTCTGCTCTGAAGGTGTACACTATTTTTTCCCCTTCCTCCTCCACTGTGTGCGAGTGTCTTTACGCTGACACACAGCTGGCGGCGGTTCGTCAGCCTCAGTCATTCAAACAGATCCCCGCTACGACAGCTGCCCAGAGCCCATTTCAAAGAGGTCATCTGCTGAGCGGCATCAGCCTGACAGCTGTTAGCGGCTGTAGAAGTCTGGCTCACCTACTGGGACGCACCGTGGATGCAGCGCCCATGTTCATGTGTCGACGCTGTGAGGGAATCGCACACAGAATGAGCAGTGTATTCGGTTTTTCTTCAGCTGAGGCGTTTCTCTGAGAGGAGGTCACCAGTTATTTCCTGAGTCTGAGCAATCAAGACATGTTTGTTTCGTAAGAGCTGGAGATTATATTACTCAAAAGACACTTTAAGTGTCTTTTAAAGACTTGAAAAGGTATAATATTTGTGTGTATTAAACTGTTTTTTTTTCATGGCAAAAGAGCATAAGAACCAGGTGTGTGTGTTGGTGAGGAGGTGGGGGTGCCAGCTATAAATAAATACATAAATAACTGCTTCCACTGTATCTTCACAGAGAGTGATCTCTGTGTTCCTCAGTTGTCCTCCAAGTTAAGGATTCCAGACTTTTTTACAGCATTCGTTGCCACTGACTAATGCACATTTTTAACATATTGGTCAAGCAGATGCCCACATTTTGCATGGAAAGTGTTTACAAAATATTTGCTGTCACCTTAGTTTCATCCTCCGTGAAGGTCAGGTGGAACTTTGTTCAAGCTTGATTTATTGAAGTTTCAGACAGATGAAGACTAGAGGATACTGTTGCAATCGCTATTGTAATAAGTGTCAGTATTTTAAAAATTATTGCAATAGTGGGTGCAACTCACATACTATTCTATTAAATGATAGTAATGTCAATAATAGAGGTTGTATGACTTCAGTTTTTTCATAAGTGAGCAGCTGTGTCTCTGGGTCCTCAGTCTTTGACATCAAGAGATGCCTGGGAAGAGTTTATGGAGACTTGAAGTCATTGGACAGAGTACCCGACCTTCATGTGTATATATATATATATATATATATATATATATATATATATATATATATATATATATATATATATATATATATATATATATATAATTTATTTTTATTTTTTTTTCTTATGGCCACTCTGGTGTCCATATTTGACCAAGATCACCAAATAAGACCTCTCCACCTATTCAGTAGAGGTGGGCGGATCAATCCTAATATCAATAATATTGATACCAATGCTGGTATTTATATTGAGCGATCCTCGTGTAAAAAGATCGATACTCAAGCTTTTTTTTCTCTCCCGCACGGTCTGACTGCTGCGCACGCAGATTCATCAAAGTCTACTCTCTGTCTGTAAGAGCAGCGCTGCGCTGTGTCACACAACACGGAGCAGCGCACCCTTGTATTGTGGTTTGTCAGACCTCTACCTCAGGAGATTTTGTTTTAAGTTGTGTTGAGTGATTTTTTTTAAACAAAAATGTTGATTGTGATAATAAAGTATTTTGTTGTCACGTACAATGTTTGGCGAAATTCTATCCTAGGTCTTTTGGATCCTTTGGATCTATGAAGCTTAAATATGAAAAAGTATCGGTATCGGTATTGATATCGGCAATTCTGGGCCTGTATTTACTTGGTATCGGATCAATACCAAAATTCCCGGTATTGCCCACCTTTACTGTTCAGTGAGAGTCTCAATTTTATATGAGATGTAATTGCACTTCTTCACTTTTTTCTCTGCCATGTCCAATAACTAGGGTACACAAAGTACCATGCATACACACTGGTTTATAACGCCACCAAAAAGGTGTGCATGCACAGTTCCACATTTGAGTGTACACAGTTTTAGTCATGATTCTATGGGGTTGGTTTGTTTTTTTAATGGGGTGACCTCTATCAGGTGTACATTGTGGCCCCTTTCAATGAAAGCTGATTTCCGGCCATACGATGAAGCTGTCTGGGCAGGCAGCCCTCTTTCACAAATGGAGCATAAAAACTGAAAAATCTGTCGGTATAGGAATAGATGAAGCATTCCATGCTGTCTGTGATGGAGGGGGCTTTACTGTGCCTCTGGCGACATGAAGATTTGTGATTCAGATACAGCTTGGAGCAGGGAGAGTATCTCGGAGCAGTCGATGAGCTCAGTGGACAAAAGATGGAGAGCGGGTGGGTAGGTGGGGGTGAAATGATAGATTTTTGATAGAGACGCAGTCTTCTTATTACTGCTGTAAGTAAGAACCACGCTATCCGAGAGATTCTCATATTCTGCAGGGGACCAGTGAGACAAGTCGCACAATAGACACACAAAGCAGAAACAGAGATGGAATCAATACTCTTCATTTAAACTGGTGTGAAGTCAAACAATGAGAGGGCAGAGGATCAAAAAAGGGAGAAATGCAGCAATCAATGGCAATCATTTTAGTGGACAAAAGAGTCATTAAACGGTGTAACTGGATAATTTTTTTTATCTGAAATAGGAGTATGTTAGCCTTTTTATATCTCTTGTTATTCTGAAAGTTAACCCGAATGTACGAAGAGATAAACTCCAGCGTCAGGCTTTCATGACTCCCAAATGAAACAGTTATCTATCAAACCAGAGCACCTAAATGAAGATTTAAAGGGGTCACATTGTGAGAAATCAGATTCTTGTGTGTTTTACAGTTGCACATAATACAGATTAGCTTTACAAATGGTTGCAAATGAGCCAGTATTGTATAATCGTAATATTCAATTCACTGTATTTATATGGTACCAAATCATGTTTCCTCAAAGCACTTTACACGAGCAGGGTGTAGATCTTATCCACCCTATGAGCATGCACATTGGTGTCAATGATTTGGAAAACCTCCCTCATTGTTTTTGAATGACAGGAAGAAATCTCAAGCAGACCAAATTCCGTGGGGTGACCATCTGCAGCAGCCATTCCAACAAGGTGCTGTGTGTTGCTGCATGGAACCTCCTTGGGTCCTGAATGGCAGACAACAAGTCCTCCCCAACTTCTCCAAACTAACCATCTATCTGCTACAGCCACATGGAAATTGGGCATCCCCTTTGCCTTCTCCAGCCATTGGGGTTCTCAACACTGAGACACTTGTGTACCATTGGGCTTGTGCCCAAAGAAACAGCTTAACGTGGCCAAACTTTCAATGCTAACATTCCCGCACAATGCACATGATACTCCTCATCTGAGTCTCCCTAACCGTTCATTTGACACAAAGTCATTGCAGTAGTACTGAGGAATCCTCCAACTAGAACTAGTACCAAAGACATCTCATGGTTACCTTTGGTCAGTGATTAACAAGACCGAACAAAAAACACAACACAAGATTTCCTGAACATGCAATGACAGAAACGATGCACCTAAACAATCACATATAGCCAAATGTTCACAATAATGGGATGGTTGAATAGACAACAAGGAGGCGCAGATCAGAATCCTGGAGAGATATACTGTGAGTGTAAATCAGTGACTGCATTGATTCTACATCAGTCATTGTAGTAGATTTCCCAGATGTACCTCCAAAACCTCTCCAATGCGTGCCAATACAGTGGCTCCCAAACTTTTTCTGCAGGGCCACCTTTATATTGAATAGGTTTTACACCCACCCACCCACCCCACCCCCACACATACACACACACAAGACAAACTGTTCAAAAACTACCAAAAAAGCACACACAACTGTATAACTATTTTAAAAATGACTTATTTAATATATAATTATTATAGATACCCCCCCTCTAACTGCCACCTTATCGTGGTGGGGGAGTTTGCGTACCCGGATGATCCTAGGAGCTATGTTGTTGGGGGCTTTGTGCCCCTTGTAGGGTCTCCCAAGGCAAACAGGTCCTAGGTGACGGTCAGACTAAGGGCAGTTCAGAAGCTCCCATGACCAGTAAAAGAATCAAGGACCGAGACGTCGCCCGGTATGGCAGAGCCGGAGCCCAATCCTGGAGCCAGGCCTGGGGTTGGGGCTCGCGCGCAAGCACCTGGTGGTCGGGCCTTAGCCCTTGGGGCCTGGCCAGGCTCAGCCCAAAAGAGCGACGTGGGCCCGCCCTCCTGTGGGTTCACCACCTGCAGAGGGGGCCACGGGGGTCGGGATTGGGTGGTGGTCGAGGGCAGGTGGCCAGGCGGCCCGGTCCGTGCTCACAGCCCCTGGCTGTTGGGATGTGGAATGTCACCTCGCTGGGGGGGAAGGAGCTCCCACTTGTGCGGGAGGTTGAGAGATACCAACAAGAGATAGTCGGGCTCACCTCCACGCACAGCTTGGGCTCTGGTACCCAACTCCTGGAGAGGGGCTGGACGCTCCACTTTTCTGGCGTTGCCCACGGGGAGAGGCAGAGAGCTGGGGTCGCATTGCTTATTGCTCCTCAGCTCAGTCGCCATGTGATGGAGTTCACTCCGGTGAACAAGAGGGTCGCGTTCCTACGCCTTCAGGTCAGGGACAGGTCTCTCACTGTTGTCTCGGCCTACGGGCCGAGTGGCAGTGCAGAGTACCCGACCTTCTTGGAGTCCCTGGGAGGGGTACTAGATAGTGCTCTGACTGGGGACTCCATTGTTCTCCTGGGGGATTTCAACGCCCACATAGGCGGCGACAGTGAGACCTAGAGGGGGTGATCGGGAAGCACGGCCTCCCTGATCTGAACCCGAGCGCTGTTCAGTTGTTGGACTTCTGTGCTAGTCACAGTTTGTCCATCACGAACACCATGTTCGAGCACAAGGGTGTCCATAAGTGCACGTGGCACCAGGACACCCTGAGCCGGAGGTCGATGACCGACTTTGCAATCGTATCATCTGACCTTCGGCCACGTGTCTCAGACACTTGAGTGAAGAGAGGGGCTGAGCTGTCGACCGATCACCACCTGGTGGTGAGTTGGATCCGCTCGGAGGGGAGAAAGCCGGTCAGACCTGGCAGGCCCAAACGTATCATGAGGGTCTGCTGGGAACGACTAGAGGAACCCTCTGTCAGCGAGGTCTTCAACTCCCACCTCCGGGAGAGCTTCTCCCAGATCCCGGGGGAGGTTGGAGACATGGAGTCCAAGTGGACCATGTTCTCCACCTCCACTGTCGATGCGGCCACTCGTAGCTGTGGTCACAAGGTCTCTGGTGCCTGTGGCGGCGGCAGTCCCCGAACCCAGTGGTGGACGCCGGAAGTAAGGGATGCTGTCAAGCTGAAGAAGGAGTCCTACTTGTCTTTGTTGGCAGGTGGGACCCCGGAGGCAGCTGACAGGTACTGGCAGGCCAAGCGTGCCGCAGCCCGTGTGGTCGCAGAGACAAAAACTCGGGTCTGGGAGGAGTTCGGGGAGGCCATGGAAGAGGACTATCGGTTGGCCTCGAAGAGATTCTGGCAAACCATCCGACGCCTCAGAAGGCGGAAGCAGCTCTCCACCAGCACTGTCTATGGTGCGGGTGGGGAGCTGTTGACCCTGACTGGGGATGTTGTCAGGCATTGGAAGGAATACTTCGAGGATCTCCTCAATCCCATCGTCACGTCTTCCGAAGAGGAAGCAGAGACTGGGGACTCAGAGGCAGACTCATCCATTACCCAGGCCGAAGTCACTGAGGTGGTTAGAAAGCTCCTCGGTGGCAAGGCTCCTGGGGTGGATGAAGTCCGTCCTGAGTACCTTAAGTTTCTGGATGTTGTGGGACTGTCTTGGCTGACACACCTCTGCAACATCGCATGGCGGTCAGGGACAGTGCCTCTGGATTGGCAGACCGGGGTGATGGTCCCTCTGTTTAAGAAGGGGGACCGGAGGGTGTGTTCCAACTACAGGGGGAATCACACTCCTCAGCCTCCCCGGTAAGGTCTGTTCCAGAGTACTGGAGAGGAGAATTCGAACAATAGTTGAACCGCAGATTCAGGAGGAGCAGTGTGGTTTTCATCCTGGTCACGGCACACTGGACCAGCTCTACACGCTCCATCGGGTGCTTGAGGGTTCATGGGAGTTCGCCCAACCAGTCCACATGTGCTTTGTGGATCTGAAGAAGGCATTCGACCATGTCCCTCGGGGCACCCTGTGGGAGGTGCTCCGGGAGTACAGGGTCTGGGGTCCTTTGCTAAGGGTTATCCGGTCCCTGTACGGCCGCAGCAAGAGCTTGGTTTGCATTGCCGGTAGTAAGTCAAACCTGTTTCCAGTGCACGTTGGCCTCCGCCAGGGCTGCCCTTTGACACCGGTTCTGTTCATTACCTTTATTTAAGTTTAAGATTAAGCTTAAAACTTTCCTTTTTGCTAAAGCTTATAGTTAGGGCTGGATCAGGTGACCCTGAACCATCCCTTAGTTATGCTGCTATAGACTTAGACTGCTGGGGGGGGGGGGGGGGGGGGGGTTCCCATGATGCACTGATTGTTTCTTTCTCTTTTTGCTCTGTATGCACCACTCTGCATTTAATCATTAGTGATTGATCTCTGCTCCCCTCCACAGCATGTCTTTTTCCTGGTTCTCTCCCTCAGCCCCAACCAGTCCCAGCAGAAGACTGCCCCTCCCTGAGCCTGGTTCTGCTGGAGGTTTCTTCCTGTTAAAAGGGAGTTTTTCCTTCCCACTGTCGCCAAGTGCTTGCTCACAGGGGGTTGTTTTGACCGTTGGGGTTTTTCCGTAATTATTGTATGGCCTTGCCTTACAATATAAGGTGCCTTGGGGCAACTGTTTGTTGTGGCGCTATATAAATAAAATTGATTTGATTTGATTTGATTTGATTTATGAACAGAATTTCTAGGCGCAGCCAGGGTGTAGAGGGGGTCTGGTTTGGGAACCACAGAATCTCGTCTCTTCTGTTTGCAGACGATGTGGTTCTGTTGGCTTCATCAAATCAGGACCTTCAGCGTGCACTGGAGCAGTTTGCAGCTGAGTGTGAAGCGTCCGGGATGAGAATCAGCACCTCCAAATCTGAGGCCATGATTCTCGACTGGAAAAAGGTGCTTTGTCCTCTTCAGGTCGGTGGAGTGTCCTTGCCTCAAGTGGAGGAGTTTAAGTATCTCAGAGTCTTGTTCACGAGTGAGGGACGGATGGAGCGTGAGATCAACAGACAGATCGGTGCAGCATCTGCAGTGATGCGGTCGCTGTATCAGACCGTCATGGTGAAGAGAGTGCTGAGCAGGGGGGCAAAACTCTCGATTTACCGATCGATCTACGTTCCAATCCTCACCGATGGTCATGAGATTTGGCTCATGACCGAAAGAATGAGATCGCGAGTACAAGCGGCCTAGATGAGTTTCCTCCGCAGGGTGGCTGTGCGCTCCCTTAGAGATAGGGTGAGGAGCTCGGTCACTCGGGAGGAGCTCGGAGTCGAGCCGCTGCTCCTCCATGTCTAAAGGAGCCAGTTGAGGTGGCTCGGGCATCTTTTCCAGATGCCCCCTGGACGCCTCCCTGGAGAGGTGTTCCGGGCACGTCCCATCGGGAGGAGGCCCCAGGGAAGACCCAGGACACTCTAGAGGGACTACGTCTCTTGGCTGACTTGGGAACACCTTGGGGTTCCCCTGGAGGAGCTGGGGGAGGTGTGTGTGGATCGGGAGGTCTGGGCGGCTTTGCTTGAGCTGCTGCCCCCGCGACCCGACTCCGGATAAAGCGGAAGAAAATGGATGGATGGATATTATACAGATAAAATATTTGAACTAGAGATACTAGAGCCTGACCGATATGGATTTTTTTGAGGCCAATGCTGATAAAGATATTTGGATGAAAAAATGCCGATAATCGATAAACTGGCTGATTTACCGATAGCCGATAAATCAGCCGATATTTTTTTTAAATGAATATAATGTTCTTTTTTGGACCCTTAACAAAAAAGGTATGAGCTAAAAGCTGAAGCTTTGTCCTCATCTTGATTAATTTTATAACAGAGAAGAACACTCTGATAACACTCACATTGCGCACGTTGTCACACATCTTCTATGAGGAGTACCAAGCTGGCCGACAGTGGATCGAAAGTCTGGAGTTAATTTTTCAGCAAAAAAAGTTTGGTAGTTTGGTCCCAGCCGTACTAACTAAACTCTGGACCCCAGAGGGTTAATGTCGAATGGCAGTAATTCCCAGAACCCTTCCGGACGACCAGTGAATCTGAATGTTTCAACTGAATGTTGAATGTTGAATGCTGAATGTTTTGTCAGCCGATCAGTGCAGTGTGACGGCGAACTACAGGGGCCGATGATGAACACATTTAAGCAGGGGTGTAAGCAGCTCTCAGTTGAATGGAGTCAAAGCTCTATCTACTGACCAAAGGTGCAAGGACATTTTACATTGCCGACACAAACATTATTTCAGTAACTGTTCTGTTTATGAGAAATTATCGACGTTCTATCGGCAAAATTTCAGCCGATAGTGAGTACTTTGAAAAGGGCTTATATCGGCCGATAATATTGGTCGGGCTCTAAGAGATACATATTTTAACTGTCCTAGTTGCTTAGTGGACCATAAAAAACAGTGCAGCCTGAGCATAGTGGAAAAAACAGGACAGCAACAAATTGTTAGTTTGCGACAAATCAAATTCACCTGCCTTGCCATGCCCCCACACCTCGTATTGTAAAACTTTTAAAGATGTAGATATAAATGCAATGCTGGATTTTAGCACCCATTTGATGAATTTAAATGTGTTCATGAATTAACCAGTGAATTTTTGTTTTACCGGCTCTGCGATAAAGTGGCAGCCTGTCTAGGGTGTACCACACCTCGTGCCCATTGACCACTGGGATAGGTGCCAACTCCCTGTGACGCTTAACTGGAATAAGCATGCTTAGAAAATGGATGGATGGATGGATGGATGGTTTTACAAAATAAAAAGGGTTGAGTTCTTCCAGTTTCATCTTAACTATGACAAAGACATGAGAGCTGTGTGACACCTTCAGAAATGCTACATTGTTAAATAAATATATATTCCAAAAGCTCCAAGGCAACCATCAAGCATGATGAGTGTATTTGAGGGAATGAATTTGGGTTATTGTCGTGTAGGAGTGTTTAGGCAGGTTGAAGGTGGTGTCAGTCCTGACTAAACACTTGGTGGGGGGTGTGGTGGTGGTCTGACTCACAAACTTATATTTGTCACACCTGTGGGAAGACTGTAAAAGAAGAAGATTGGTTTGTTATGGAGAAGACAAAATGAAACCCAGTAGGAAAATAACACTGTGCCTACAGTACATGGAAAAACGCGGTGAAGGGTTCTAGCATGCTGTGCGCTACTTTGCTGCCTCAGCATTGAATACATCAAGTGAATGATGAAATTAGAAGATGACCAATGCATTTTAGAGCAAAATGTCTTGCAAAGTGTCAAACCATGAGGTCTCTATTGTTTCAGCAGGACTAAAACCTCAAAGTCCACATCCGGCAGCACAAAAGAATGGGTGAATAGGAGGGTGGACTGTTTAAACCAACCAGCAATAAATCATGACCTGAATTACATTGAAACATTTTGGAAAGGGCTGAAATGTGCCATTACAAAAACAACTCCTGCAAACTTAAAGAGCTTGAACATATCACAATGGAAGAGTGGCATAAATGCCAACCGATAGGTGTAAGAAGCTTTTATGTAGACAGGCACAAGAAAGTTTTAGAGCTTGTCAGTGTTTCCAAAGGTTCTGCAATCCAATATGAGTACAGAGTGCAATAAATGTATCCTGGGTACATTGTGTAGTTCACGTTATGCAACTTGTGTACAACTCAAATTAGGAAAAGTTGGGGCGATATGGAAAATGTGAATTTAAAAAAAGCTGCCATGATCCCTATATTTACTATGAACAACAATGAATGCTATTTGACTGCAGACACTATGAACGATTCCTGCAGAATCCATTCCTGCATTTAAGGCCTGTAACACATTCCAAAAAAAAAAAAAAAAAAAAAAAAAAAAGGGACGGTGCCAATTTATTCCAAATATAAATCATCACTTTTACAGCCAGTTTTCTTGAGACAAGTCAGGGGATGGACACATGAACATTTCCACACCTCTGAATATGTCATGAAATTCACTTACATCAATCATTAAGAAATACAGACAGGATGGTACTGTACTGTAAATCTGTCTCAGACAGTTCACACAAACTGAGTGATCACATTGGAAGGAGACAAGTGAGGGAAGCCACCAAGACACCCATGACAGCTTTGAAATAAATATAGGCTACTGTAGTTATGAGTGGAGAAACTGGGGCTCATGAGCCTCAGGTTAGTCTCTTTATATTGTTGTGGTTCAGCCAAATCAACCAATCATTATGTTTATGCAGGAGTACGGTGGCTAAAAGAGGCCACAGCACTTCAAAAATAAGAAAATACTATCAAATTAGATTAGATTAGATAGAACTTTAATCCCTTGGGAAAACTCCCTCTGGGTAATTGAGGTTCTAGCAGCATTGTATAGCAGCACACAGGGTAAGAAGCACACAGAGTATCAAAAGTGAAAGTAAAAAAACTATTTGCAAATATAAATATAAATTCACAAATATAAATACCAGAAATACTGCTAACTACTGGTTTACTGGCCACTCCTGTTCCTCTCCTTCCCGTCTCTGTCTTCCTGTTACTGTGCATAAAACATAATTGCATTTGCTATAATGTTAATTTGCAAGTGTTATGGCCTCTCCCAGCCACTGTAAAGAAGAGTTGATAAGATGAGAGTTTGGTGGACTGCACTTGAGCCCATCAAAAAGGCTCTGCACTGTTTGATTACCCAAAATTCTCTGCTCTGAGTCAACTAAAAGTGACAGAGAAGTGGAGCAGCACAGTTGTAAAACCCGATGTTAACTCTAAATGTGGTACTTGTATCATTATTTGCATGACTCGTCCTTAAAATCGATGTTTTACACTCCACTAGCTTTCTTTTCTCTTTGCTGGGATCCTTGCCCATCCTGACTCCTCCAAAAACAAATGATTAGTGTGTCTCCACTCTAAGAGGATTTGGTATGAAGTTAATTAAAATATGAGGCTCAGCTCAGCTAAAGTGGCGTCCTGGGTATCCGAGCCGAGCTTCTGTACACCCCGTGGATAGTCTAGAACGCACTATCCTCCTCGAGCTAACAAACTGTGTGGCGTCACCACTAAAAGATCTTGGTGGGATTTTACCAGCAGTTTCTGGGATTGGCTAAAGCCAGCCTACGGTGAGCGCTGTTCCAGTACATGAACTGCCCCCGATACTAATTAGAACTGGGAGTGGTACGAAAGCACAAGGTGTTCACGGCAGAGCACAACCTGTGCCTTAAACACGAGCTTCCACAATGCAAATGAGATAAGAACTTGATTGCTTAACTCAGTTGTCGGGGTGTTTCCTGCTTGTGACTTAATTTCTGGTGCGTGTCAGCTGTGATGCACGATCAGCTGTTGCAGTAATTATCTGGTGCTGTAGCTGATTACGATCTAAATCCGTACAGCTGCCAGCCGGTCGGCCGACTGAAGATCAGCTCCAGCTTCGCGACAAAGGAAAAATATGCGTAAAGAATGCATGAGGTTGTAGGAGAGGGAGGGTGCGAAGAGAGGTTGAATTTGTTGCAGCCTGCAAAACAGGAAAGATGGTGTGCCGTTATTAAACAACCAGCGTGACAGTCATGATACCTATCCAACGGGATCTGCTCGGGGAAAAAGAGGATATATAGTCCATTAAGTGCCTGTAGGATGTGCCTTTTTTAAAATTAAATCTATTCTACAAATGCACAAAACAAGTAACCATAGCAACACAAAGGTGAGAAGCACGATTGCTTGTTTAGTGTCAGTCATTCAGTTTTGATGTTGGAACTTCCCAGAGCAAATTGGGCACGAAACCTGATGACTGATACGCTCTTATTAGCGCACCCTGACAAAAGAAGTGACAAGGCGGTGGAACAAAAGACACCGGGGGTGGCGAGAGGAGGCAGGATGACACTGGCGGTGGAAGCTGATTGCCACTAAGACTCTGCCATTTTGTGGGATAACTGAAAATAGTCAAGAGAGTGATTCTTCAGACAGCTACAAGCCCTCTCGAGTCCCTTCAACAGTGACTGTGAGGCTGCTGCATTTTTAAAAGCAAAGGTATCTGTTACTGTAACGCAACTCTGTGAGCTGCTTCCAAAACAGGTCCACCAACATCTCACTGATTTATTGATCTCCTGAAACCAAAGATAGCTGACTCTTCAGTGTCTGAACAATCTGAAATCACTACCCACACTACTTTCTCCAAACTCCAGGACCAGTGCTTTCATGTTTTCTCGTGTCATACAAAGTGTAAGAACCTCTCTACTCATTACATTTATTTGTCCTGTGGTAACACAGTTATGTTCCTTTGAAACCTTTTTCTTATTTTGACAGCCTATAACAAGTGTCTTGTGACTTCCCCCATTTCTTCCAGCGTGGTCGCTCAGTTTTTGGGAAATGTAGCGCAGGGTCTACCAGAGGACTCCGATTTTAAGTAGTCACTCAGAATTGGTTAATTAACATCAGCATTAATCACTAAACAAAGCAGGTGTTTCCATTAATCATCAGCTCTCAACCAATAGGAACCATGTGTGACGGAGGCCTGCAAGAGCTGCTGTGCAACAGCAATCAGTAAACCTCACTACCCCAATAGCTAATAGGACTCGCTGACCACAGGGCCAAAGCCCGGGTTTTGGCCTTCTGGTTAAAGCATCTGCCTCCCATGCCAGAGATCAAGTAGCTACACATGCACATACCTTAAAACATCAATGTTCTCACTCACCCCTCATTCTTTACAGATCACTGTCAAGACATCCCCTCCTCCACCTCATAGCCACAGCCTCCAGCTGTTCCCCTTCCTCTGCATGGGGGCAGGCCCCACACCTGCCATTTCCATTGGCAGGATTAGTGTTCATCTCACCTAATTTCTGCTGATAGAGACCAATGCCAAATGTAATTCACCATAGGCTATAATTTCTGTGCATTATCTTGTTACATTAAAATTATCAACATTAACTTGTCCTCTGAGTCCTTCTGGTAGAACAACCAGTTCCAGGCAGATTTACAGTAGATCTCAGAAGTTTACATGCAGTCACTAACAGGAGCATTATGGCCAGGCATGCACACAACTGGTGTTCATGGTGCTTGCGTGTGTTAAAAATAAATGATGCGCAGCAGAAAACACAAGGGAAGCACTTCATAAGAGGAAAGCAATGGTAGATTGTACAAAAAGTGTTTAGCACACACAAGCACAATGAGTACCAGTTATGTGCACCCCTGATTATGGCAATATTGGGCTTCCAATGGTTTTATTATTGTTATACGTGCAGCAGTAGCGCATGCAGGGGTATTGTTGTCAGTCCTGTGTGCCCATGCATGTTTGAAGCAAAACAGTGGTTAGCACTGTTGTCTCACAGCTAGAAGGTCCCAGGTTCACTTCTGACCTGTTCCTTTCTGTGTGGAGTTTGCATGTTCTCTCTCTGTGTTTGCGTGGGCTCCATCCAGGTGCTCCAGCTTCCACCCACTTCCAAAAACATGCAGCTTAGGTGAAATGGTGTTGTTCCTGTGATAGACTGGCGGTCTACCCAGGATGTACCCCTATTGTCGCCGGATAACCAGTGGGATGTGCTCCAGTCCTCTGTGACCCTTAACTGAAATAAGTGGGTTTAGAAAATGTATATATGGAACTCTGAGTTTTTACCCAATTTGGCCCAAACTCAGTGGAATAATTAAGGGTCAGCCAAGAACAAAGCAATATGATTTTGAGAAAAATAGTTTAAATACAACCATCACAGGTCCAGGAAAATTTGCTTTTATGGAGTATAGAGGATATTTGGAGATGCTACTGTGAATAATTGGTTCCAAGTATGCCTGTGGTTACTATATGAAGCCACTTTCTAGTCGTCACATGACCTTTGAGCTTGGGTGAGCTTGAAAGGTCGAGCTCAAGTGCACACCTGTTTAACTCAAACAGTTTGGTGCCAGTATGGGTTAAAAACAGAAGAAGGATTGTTAATCAAAGACAAAGTGGTTCAGATTTGGACAGAAGCAATCAAATATGTTACATCCTGATAAATTAATTCAAGTCAAATGTATTAAGGAAACCAATTATTTTAACCCTCTGGGGTCCGAGGACATTGTTTTGGACAGTTCACTCGCCTGGCATAAATGTTTTATTATTGCTGTTAACAGCTCTCTCTGCATCCCACAATCAAGTTTTATGTCTCTTTTTTTTCAGGACAACCTGTGCTTTCAGAATATATATGTTTTTGTTGTGTTTTATAAGTGTAATAAAGGTTTACAATCAAAAATAGGCAAGGAAAAAATAAAGCGAAAAATAATTTTCCACACATTTATTCAAAACACACAGCAAACTATAATAAACAACTGTTTTGACACTTTATAAAGGTAATTTGAGGTCTTGTGTGAAAGACTGTACAACAAAAAAGGTTCAAACAATAAACACAAATGCACATTTTGAACAATATATACAAAATGGTCTATGTGTTTTGTTATTTTGATATGGTAAACAGTGCTTTACACAGAGAAAGCAACAGAGTTACCTAGTAACATTCACATGCAAACTAGTGGAGCAATCCCGATAGTTACACACTCTTTGTTTGATCACGTGAGATTGTCATCAGAGGCTCTCCGTCTGCTCTGTCTGCTTTCACTTTCGCTGTGCGTAATGGCGCAGGGCACACTGAATATGTATTAATAGTATGTACTCATTGGAGTACCCAGGGGGCTATTCAAATGGGCTAACTAGTAACACATCACTCCTGAAAATGATCTTTGGCTTTTCACATGAGGTAAATCTGCCCTACGATTGGATTTTGGAAAACCATGTGACGGTGAACCAATTCCGATTGGACACTCACATTGCACATGTCATCACACAGCTTCTATGAGGAGTACAAAGATGGCCGATGGCTGGCTCGAAAGTCTGCGGAGTTAACTTTTCAGCAAAAAAAAAGTAAGTTTCTATCTCATATCATTAAAAAGTTATTTATAATTTAGTAAAGCTTGGTCTTAGCCGTCGTATACGATGGCGTCCGACCCAGAGGGTTAAACTATTTAAGTTTAGCTAACTCAGATGATTTGAGGATTGAAAACTGACCAAATTACATGATTTGATTCATTGTACCAAATTTAAAAGTTTGCAATATTTTTGACTTACTCTTAACTTATTTGAACATCTTAAGCTGTTTTGAAATCTTTATTGTGATCCAAAGAATAAAGTATTGTCTCTACACCATCAACTGAGTTCACGAAACTTAAATATTTAAGTGAACTGGTTTTCTCAGACCATTTAAGTTGGACTAAGTTATGAAGTGGGAACACAGTCAACGCAATCAAGTACTTGACCTTCTTTTTCTGTATCGTAGGTTTGAAGTATTGAGAGACGGGTTTTTATCAGCAACAGACAGTGTTGGCTCCAAAATTAAACACAGCCACCGGCTCCGCGTTGATGCTCATAAAGCGCGATAAATCCACTGAAGAAATACAGCCAGAAGCCGCCGTTATACGGACACAAGTTGACGGGCAGAATATCACCCTAACAAGTGAAAAGAATGAAAATGAAATCACACATCGGAAAAGCTTCTGGTCTTGCACTGATGTGAAACAACAAGGCCAGGCCTGGCAGGCTACAGGTCAGACGAACCGGTGCACAACCCCCTTACAGACACCTCCACACACACACACACAGAGTGTACACCGTGTTCCACAACTCCACCACGCCAGCACCCAACATTTATCAGGCACTGATTCACACTGCTGCCCGAGTGGTGTGCAGCACAAACACCCACAGAGTGCAGAGATGCTGGAAAGTCAAACACACACATGTGCGTGCACAGCTGGAGGAAGCTTGGTACACTCTCACAGCTTTCAGAATCAAATTATCTCTCCGTTTCTCCACACGCTCTCTCGTTGTTTGCCGCCCACAGAAAGTGAAGGGCAGGCAGAGAGATGTGTCTCAGGGCACGACCCGTGCAGTCAAACACAGATCAGCCTTCCCTCCAGATACCTGGAGCTGGCCTTGTTCTCTAGGGGTATGATGGGAAATCTGCAGTCATTACTGAAAACACTAAGAAAGAAACGAACCAAAGAGTAAGCAGAGGAATGAGGCTCCCGCGGGGACTCGGATGTGGCTCTAGTTCAATAATCAGTGTTCATTCAATGTGTTGCTTTGTGGAAAAAAGGACATACAACCCCTGGCAAAAATTATGGAATCACCAGCCTCGGAGGATGTTCATTCAGTTGTTTAATTTTGTAGAAAAAAAGCAGATCACAGACATGACACAAAACTAAAGTCATTTCAAATGGCAACTTTCTGGCTTTAAGAAACACTATAAGAAATCAAGAAAAAAAGATTGTGGCAGTCAGTAACGGTTACTTTTTTAGACCAAGCAGAGGAAAAAAATATGGAGTCACTCAATTCTGAGGAAAAAATTATGGAATCACCCTGTAAATTTTCATCCCCAAAACTAACACCTGCATCATATCAGATCTGCTCGTTAGTCTGCATCTAAAAAGGAGTGAACACACCTTGGAGAGCTGTTGCACCAAGTGGACTGACAAGAATCATGGCTCCAACACGAGAGATGTCAATTGAAACAAAGGAGAGGATTATCAAACTCTTAAAAGAGGGTAAATCATCACGCAATGTTGCAAAAGATGTTGGTTGTTCACAGTCAGCTGTGTCTAAACTCTGGACCAAATACAAACAACATGGGAAGGTTGTTAAAGGCAAACATACTGGTAGACCAAGGAAGACAAAGCGTCAAGACAGAAAACTTAAAGCAATATGTCTCAAAAACCGAAAAATGTACAACAAAACAAATGAGGAACAAATGGGAGGAAACTGGAGTCAACGTCTGTGACCGAACTGTAAGAAACCGCCTAAAGGAAATGGGATTTACATACAGAAAAGCTAAGCAAAAGCCATCATTAACACCTAAACAGAAAAAAAAAACAAGGTTACAATGGGTTAAGGAAAAGCAATTGTGGACTGTGGATGACTGGATGAAATTCATATTCAGTGATGAATCTTGAATCTGCATTGGGCAAGGTGATGATGCTGGAACTTTTGTTTGGTGCCTTTCCAATGAGATTTATAAAGATGACTGCCTGAAGAGAACATGTAAATTTCCACAGTCATTGATGATATGGGGCTGCATGTCAGGTAAAGGCACTGGGGAGATGGCTGTCATTACATCATCAATAAATGCACAAGTTTATGTTGATATTTTGGACAATTGAAAGGATGTTTGGGGATGATGAAATCATTTTTCAAGATGATAATGCATCTTGCCATAGAGCAAAAACTGCAAAAACACTCCTTGCAAAAAGACACATAGGGTCAATGTCATGGCATAGGGTCAATGTCAATGAGCAGATCTGATTTGATGCAGGTGTTAATTTGGGGGATGAAAATTTACAGGGTGATTCCATAATTTTTTCCTCAGAATTGAGTGATTCCATATTTTTTTCCTCTGCTTGGTCTAAAAAGTAACTGTTACTGACTGCCACAATCTTTTTTTCTTGATTTCTTATAGTGTTTCTTAAAGCCAGAAAGTTGCCATTTGAAATGACTTTAGTTTTGTGTCATGTCTGTGATCTACTTTTTTTCTACAAAATTAAACAACTGAATGAACATCCTCTGAGGCCGGTGATTCCGTAATTTTTGCCAGAGGTTGTATAGCTTTTTAGGTGATGAGGTTAATAACAGGTGTCTCACCCCCACTTCGATATTTTGAATCTGCATCAGTGCAATATCAGCCAAAAGTACAGAATCTGATAGTGGAAATTCAAAAAATAAAAAATCCGGTCTGTTGCACATCTGAGTCATGTTTTGGCCTTTGTTTGTTTTCCTTTAGAGGAGCAAAATACTGGTTTCAGTTTGAATTGATATTTTGTTAGATGGTTAGGTTAGCAAAGTACATCCAGTCATCCAGTTTTTATAAACATATTACTTGTTTTAAGATACGGAAAAGTGAATCTGATCAGTTGTGGTAGATACTGAAGGTTTGTATTGGTATCGGTATCAGTATCGAACATGAAAAGTGGTATCATGCCATCAATATTAATACCTGAACAAAAACTCCAGCATGTAAAGTTACATTTGTGAGCAGGCAGTCGGGAATATACATATCAACCTAAAGGTTTTAAGTCGATCGCCAAGAAATTTAGTGAAATGATCAGTTTTATTGATTAACAACACTCATCATGAAATGAATTAAATGTTGTTAATGATACACATTACAAATTCACATTCTGGATTCTGTCTTTCCGTTTTCTTACTTTTTCTCTGACAGTAAATAAATAAATAATAATTAAACAAATGAAACTGTATCAATTTCACTTTATTCGATCTATGTGTGCTTGTGAGGATGTCAAGTGAAAAACTCATGAACCACTGGGTCATTTTGGTGTCAAATATCTGTGAGATCCAATGTTTTGTCAGTTTTAAGGGAACAGTTTGTAAGAAACTGAAACACTATCAGGGTAACAGCCAAAAACAACACAAAATCTATCCAACACTCAGTTCTCAGTCACCACTGAGGTTACAGAGCAGAGTTTGTTGCAGGGATCCTTTAGAGACTGCGGGTTAGAGACCCAAAAGTTTCTACTTTACCAGAAATTGCTGTTTTCGCAGTAATGTGACATCAACTTTAGTCCAAAACTTGTGGGTTAACCAGTCATGCGCGGTGGCTTAGTGGTTAGCACTGATGTCTCACAGCAAGAAGGTTGTGGGATCACTTCCCTCCCTTTCTGTGTGGACTGTGCATGTTCTCTGTGTGGGTTTCTTCCCACAATCAAAACATGCTTATTTAAGGTCTGCCCCTGAGCAAGGCAGTGTCTTTCCATCTGGAGTTGGTCCCCGGGCATTGGACTGTGGCTGCCTCCTGCTCCAAGTGGCTGGGTTGTGTCTAACTGTAATTAGGATGGGTTAAATGCAGAGGACACATTTCATTATGTAAGTACAATGACAATTAAAAACTCTTCTTCTTCTTCTTCTTCTAAAAATGTATTTAATGATTTTCCAGTGATCCTATTGAAACTTGGTAAAATCATAACAAGAGGAAGCAGATCCAGATCTTTTATTTATTTTTTATTCATTCATTCATTTGGCAGAGGATTTATTTCCACAGACAGCTCACAAAGTTCAACCTGCTCCAGGAACTGCTCATCATCTTCCACACGTCCATCATCCACTCTGTCCTGTGCATCTCCATCTCTGTTTGGTTTCTCTCTGCCTCCAAACATGACAGGCACAAACTTTAACCAACTGTCAGGTATGCGGAAAAAAAAAACAACGGAGCCAGCCTGACCTCCATCCAGGACTTATACCAGTCCAGGACCAGGAAGCGAACTGATAACATCTGTGCAGACCCCTCACACCCTGGACACACACTGTTTAAACTCCTCCCTTTTGATCGACGTTACAGAGCTCAAAACAACCAGACACAGGAACAGTTTCTTTCCACAAACCATCACACTGATGAACAACTTAACCTGCCAAAAAACTCAGTAATTCATACACCTCATGTACAACTTAACTTCAGTGTGTTTGTCTCTTTCACACATTTTTTTCTCTTATTGCACATTTCATTTGCACATTTTATTACTGTGAACTAGTCAGTGTTTAGTGTATATTTATACATGCCGTAAAGAGAGAGAGCAGCTCAAACTGAAGTGAAATTCCTTGTATTCTGTGGATACTTGGTGAATAAAAACTATTCTGATTCTGATTAATTTATTCATTTTACTTTTGTTTACATTGCAAGAATGGGACTTATTTTATTAATTCTTTTATTTTTTGTTTTTATACCTGTGCACAGCACATGCCAGGAATTTATGATCCAATATAGACCCATTTGGTGTATCGCAAATCATCCAAGGTCAACGTGATTTGATTCAGAGAAAAACTGGTTAAAATTAAGCTCACATGCCAATTTCAAAATATGCACCCAATGCTTAAATATATGGGATATTCAGAATATCTATTCAGAGGACTCAGGCGTACTGTGAAACACGAATACGAATTCATAAAATCGGCCTTCTATTGGCCACATGACCTTCAATCTTTGCTGACTGTGAAAGGTCAGGGTATAACTGTATATTTCAAATGGCTTGGAGCCTATTTGGATTAAATATGTAGGAATGGTGGCGTGTTTGTCAAGAATAAAGTGGCTCAGTTTTGGACAGAACTGATAAGATCGCAAGACCATGTAGAACCAGATATTATTAACTTTTGAAAGGTACGACTGGACTGCAGGATGTGAGTGGTTGCCCGTCGGGACCAAAAGGACTTTAATGATGTGGTGGATGTGGCAACACATACGAGCTCCGACAATTAAATTCCTAGGCTACAGACACTGAATAATATTAATTGCATGCACCACAAAATCCCAGAGCCCTCATTTATCAAACTGTGCATAGAAAAGGTTCTAAGTGCTCTTGTACAAACAAAATTTAGTATGTGTGCAAGTACAAAAACAAAATCCATATTCATCAAGCAGGTGCATGCCGGTTGTGTGCACATCAGTCAGTATCAGCTGTTGATAAATCCCACACGTTCTAAAACACCATGCTGCTGCATGTTCATGGTCATTTGCATTCAAAGACAGCCTCATTTAAACATACTGCATATGGTAACAAAATATCTGTTTAAAAACCGAGTGCTGCTCACCCTAACCCTAACCCTCATTGGAATACAAAGTGAAGAAAATCAACTTTTGTAATGCAGAGATCGAGGCTCTTGCGTGTGGTTACAGAAATGAGATGACATGGTGCCATTCAGACATGGTGTCACATTTCTTCATTTAGACATCACATTCACTTATGGACACAATTTTAAGGAAGCTTTAACAAGCTCACTACAGGAACCAACATAAAACCTTCTATTTAACAGAATAGTTGCACAACTATTTATCAGTACAGTTGTCCAGAATCCTATGAGACCACTGTGCTACTGTCTTTATGAAGAAAAAATCTCTCTTAATGAAATTTGAGGAGCAAAAATTATGTAATATAAAATTGCAGGAGGGAAACTATTTTTTTCGTAGCTTGTAATAGCAGGCGGATACTGAAGCGCTTGTTGCTGAGGTCAGCAATTGCTGTTTAGTTTACACAGGCGTCTTTTCTAGGTTTTGTCACCAGTGAGGATACATGTCTGTTTCTAACTAGATATAATTTTTAATTGTGTACTTAATAATTAAAGCTAAAAAGAACGGATGTGGATGAGGTTGCATGTTGTGATGGCAGCAATGCTTTCAAGTTGCAGTTTTCCTCTTCTACCACTAGATGTGCATATGCAAGGTCAGAGCTTCGTGTATAGTTCAGTCTGATCTCAAACTAGTTTGTGATGGCATCACGAAAAGTGATTTAATCTATTTGTTTCTGATACCCTGACAAAATGCATTACATTTTTGTGACAGTATCATGAAATTAATTTGTGACGGTATCATAAAATTTGGCATGACGCAGGTGGAGGGTTGAGTGGGGTTAGGGTTAGGGCTAGAGTTAAAAATAGTGAACTAAACTTGACCGCATCACAAAAATGTGACATATTTCAGCCTATAGGCAGTATAGGCAATTGCTAAGGGTGCTGTCCATCCAGGGGGCACCACAAATGGAAAAAGTCAACTTTTACTATTCTCATACAAAAACTAGTTAATACTATTTATTTTTAATATAAAATGAATATAAAAATCTTGCCTAGGGCGCCAAATGGGTTAGGGCCAGCACTGATGTATTTCATGACGGTATCACACAAAAAAGCGTGAGACTGGGCTGGTATATTTATACACATTTCTAAGTCCAAACTGGTAAATTCCACACTTGGAAATGTTCAAATGCACAGTTTACGCACAAATCTACACATAGGAACGATGATAGTTGAGACCGCCGAGCTTGTTGAGACTGGGCTGAGACGTGGGTTCACTGAATGTTCTATTAGTTCTCAGTGTGTTTTAACTGTCCTTTCACTGCGTGGAAAGTCCCCACTGCTGCACTCACTCACTGTCAAAGTGAGCTCATCATTACAGGAACAAAGCGCTCATGTCGAACTCACATAGTGCCACTACTGGTTTAATGAAATGCCGTTAATTTAATCAGTTTGATTATGCTTTCATTGGACTTGGAACAATTTAAACGCAGGGATCATTCAGGTATTTGTCTTTGTTGTCACTCCGTGTTCTTTCTGTGCGCAGGTAAATTAAGAACAAAATGGACACGCGGTGTCCTGTGACGTCTGCCTCACAGGCAGCACTTTATAACGTTAATTTCCCATTTCAGCTCACAGCGATCACACGCGCGCAACAGGCACTTATGGGTCAAATGTCAGGCTCACATGAACCTTGGACCTCCGCCCAGCCAGAGCTCCATCTGTGCACAAGCTGATAAAAAAGTGTTGACTTCTGAGTGCGCACGGGGTCAATATCTTGGTTACGCACGCACGAGCGCACGTTCCAAGGTCTCGTGTCTCTTTATCAACTCCTCAACTGTGAATTTAATGTGTGGATACTGTTGAGAGAGAGAGAAAAAAAAGAAAACATGTTGCTGGTGTTTAACAGAGGCCGTTCTGGAGTGGGCGGGCTGGTTTGCTCCTCTTCAGAACCCATCTGACAGTCTATCCAAAGACGCGTAGCGCACCGAAGAACCCACGCGTCCCGCCTCCCGGGTGAAAAGCGCTTCATGTTGGTTAACCCTTTACGCGCGCAATGCGCTTTTACGCATAGTGCGCGCCTCTCCCTCCTCTCGTCGTTTACGCACACACGCACGTCTTTGTGGGTTCTCATTTTTTTAAATGCACCACCCACTCAACACACGCGCGCGCAGGGACGCACACACACTTACCGTTTATTCCCGACACAGTTTCCGATGGATGGGTTTGTGGTCCCGTGGAAAGAGGACGGCCAGGACATGCGAGACTTCTTCAGGCCGGGTCTGTCGCTCGTGTCCACCGCGTCGGAGCGCTCCATGTGCCGCTGAAGATGCCGGTCGGTGTCGGAGTACCCCCGATGTTTGATCTTGATCGGGGTCCGGGGTTGCCTCCAAAGATGCTGAGGAGGTTTGAGAGTCGCCTGTCCTTCCCTGGGAACGGGGAGCGACAGGGACAAGCTCTTCTTCGAGCATGGTGGTGGTTCCATCATAATGCAAAAAAAATTTTAAACAAATAATTAAAACAAAGATTCCTTTTGTTTTTAAACTTATTGGTTAATATGGCTGTATGCGTTTATTTCAAGCACAAATCAGGTTTCATGTCCCTCACTTGATCGCCGAGCGCATAAATCCAAGTGACCGGTCCTGCAGATCTGATTTTTGTGTGCGTGTGTGTTTGTGTGTATGTGTATGCGTGTGCGTGTGTGATCAACATGAAAAAGTGTCACAGTGATCTGATCATTGTGTTCGATCGATGATCAGCTTTAATTCAGCAGTCCTGCAGTTCTGCTTTTTGTTGATGACACACCGTTCCTGCTTCTCCTGAAGTTTGACTCCTTGTCGCCCATGGCGCAAACAGAGGATTGATTTTCGGGAATTTATTGCCTTGATAGATTATATATATTTTTAAATCAACCTCATATTGCAGACACGCACAGATATCCGGCGCTGGCTCCTCTGTGCTGTTATTGCTGCCTGTAATTCTCTTTCAGCTGAGCTGATATTCCCAAGCAATTTCCATAAAAAAGTAATCAGTCTGTCACGGAGAGCTACGGTGTCCCTGTGCGCGCGTACACGGCTGAAGTGTCCGGTAATTCCTCCATAGAGATGTCAGATCCAGTCATTTCATGAAGATGTCAAACTGGACTCATCCCTGCTCAAGAAATCATGGAATGGTTGGACTGGTCCAAAAACCACACGCGACCCTTCTTTGTCAGAATGCATCATAAAATCGATGACTCAGTGATCCGGATCAGCGTGGCCCAGCATCTCCCGGTCCTTATATTGGCTGGAGTTCGACGACAAAAACTGCCTTCAACCCTCATCCTCATCTCTCTCTCTCTCTCTCTCTCTCTCTCTCTCTCTCTCTCTCTCTCTCTCTCTCTCTCTCTCTCTCTCCCATCAAAGTCCTGTCTATACGGGGTTCGGATGTTTGTCTTTCTCAGTGGTTTTTCAGCTGCTGGAGTTTAAACCTTTTATCTGCTGGTGCGTAAATCAGTGCGCGCGATCTCTGCGCATTTTTCAGTGACAGAAAACAAACATCAGCTCCACAGGAGGTTTCATCCAGTGTGACTTATAAAGTTACGCAGGTTCGACTTGCCTTTTTTCAAAAAGATTTTTATTTATTTATTCATTTTTCAGGTTTGTGCAGGGGCGTAGCCAGAATTCTTTTTTTGGGGGGGGGGGGGGGCACAGCCTGTCCACTAGATAAATGGTAAATAAATAAAATAAAATAAATGCAGATGGGAAAGCGCTATATAAATGCAGTCCATTTGGACTGCATTTATATAGCGCTTTCCCATCTGCACCAGACACTCAAATCATTTTACACATCAAATGCCGCACATTCACCCCAATGTCAAGCTGCTGCTATGCACTACACACCGGGAGCAACTAGGGGATTAAGGACCTTGCCCAAAGGCCCTTAGTGATTTACCGGTCAGGCTGGGATTTGAACTGTGATCCTCTGGTCTGAAGCCCAATGCTTTACCACTAGACCATGACCTCCTCTGGTCCACTAGATGTCACCATTTGAGTGCTCCAAGTGTTATCTGAAGTAATTGCTTCATGATGTGTTTTAGAACATTTCAAAACAGTAACTCACTTGGTGAAGCAACAGCTTCATTTAGTGTGTTGAACACGTGTGCACAATTCTAGAGCCATTGTTTAATTTAGTGTTAATTCAGAGCCATAATTTTCTGAAACAAGCTTTTGTATTCTATCCAGTCTTTTTAATCAGGAATGTTATTCATGTATTGTTGCTTATTTGTTTATTTATTTTTTGTAAAAAAAAAAAAAAAAAAAAAAGTTTCATGAATGCTTCAGAATTCAGAGTCATCATTTTCTGAAACAAGATTTTTTTTTTTTTTTTTTTTATTGCATCCAACCTTTTTAAACAGGAAATTATTATTTTTATTTATTTATTGGTTTGTTTTGAGCTACTGTTTCATTTTATGTTTTGCTGTTTTGAAAACTGTAAACACATTTCTGGAGTGATCATTTCATTTATTATTATTCAAGTAATTCTGAACATTCATTTTCTGAAACAAGTTTTTAATTTATTGCTTCTATTCTTTTTGAACAGCAAATTATTTTTTGAGGAAAGCATTTCATTTGCTGTTATGAATATTAAAAAAAATCCAATTGTTTTGCCAGGCATTTGGATATTTTTTTTCAAGCATTTCAGAGCAAACAATTGTTGTCTCATACATTTGTTTAGTATTTCAGAAATTCCAAAATAATAATTTTAATGAAGCAAGCACTCCATTTAGTGTTGCAAGTGTCATGAAACACAATACTTTTTTGAATAATTGGTTAATTTATAGGTTTGACAGTCAATTTGTTCATTTTAAATAATTCACACCAATTAATTATCGTCTAGTGAAATTGTTTTACTTAACCCTTGGATATAGACTGTACATCAAAGTAAAAAAAATTATATATGAGAGAAATCGGTGGCGTTGGGATGTGCGTAGTTGAAATGGTAGGATTTGGAGAGAAACTAGATGAGCTCCATTCATCACTTTTATGGTTATGCATCGAAGGTCAATCAATCAATCAATTTTATTTATATAGCACCAAATCACAACAAACAGTTGCCCCAAGGCGCTTTATATTGTAAGGCAAGGCCATACAATAATTACGTTAAAACCCCAACGGTCAAAACGACCCCCTGTGAGCAAGCACTTGGCGACAGTGGGAAGGAAAAACTCCCTTTTAACAGGAAGGAAGAAACCTCCAGCAGAACCAGGCTCAGGGAGGGGCAGTCTTCTGCTGGGACTGGTTGGGGCTGAGGGAGAGAACCAGGAAAAAGACATGCTGTGGAGGGGAGCAGAGATCAATCACTAATGATTAAATGCAGAGTGGTGCATACAGAGCAAAAAGAGAAAGAAACACTCAGTGCATCATGGGAACCCCCCAGCAGTCTAAGTCTATAGCAGCATAACTAAGGGATGGTTCAGGGTCACCTGATCCAGCCCTAACTATAAGCTTTAGCAAAAAGGAAAGTTTTAAGCCTAATCTTAAAAGTAGAGAGGGTGTCTGTCTGTATGTCACAGTCCATAACTGTGACAAACTGGAGTGTGAAGATTACACTTGTCCATGAACGTGTCACGGGCCTGGATCCAAAAAAGGCTGGACACAGATACGAGACTCACACAAGAGCATAGTGTAAAAAAACAGGTTTTACTGGAGAACCAGGAAAAGGTCGGTACACAGGCAAACAGGCCGCAATCAGCAACAGTATCCAAAACATGAGACAAAAATCGAGGTTAAAAACAGGCAAGAGGCTGAAAAAACTGGAAGGCAAAACAAGATCAAGAACTATGGCAAAGAGCTGGGGCAAAGACACTAAGGAACAATGAACTGGCAAAGCATGTGTGCAAGCAGATGGTTTAAATAACATGAGTGATTAGAGCAGACGAGGTGCAGGAAAAGGGCGTGGCAAACAAAGAGAGAAGACGCACCCACGTCCCAACACCAGACAAGAGAGTGCAGTAAAACCAACACCAAGCAGACCCCATCATGAACATAATGAAAAGACATGAATTCCCACATGACAGAACATGATCATGCACCTAGTTTGATTACGCAGCGTGCCACACTTGTACCACGTGATGTGCAGAAACAACCGTAGTACAATTTTAGCACAATCTTGATGCTTCTGGAGTGATGTCACAGTGGTACAACAATGTCTGGCCTCCACAAAAATGCAAGGGATTACCAATGTGTCAAAGGTTCTCTTTTTTAATTTAATTTCCTTTTTCAAATTGAGATAAACAAAAAGTTACACAAAAACCTTACAGAGGATAAACATAGCCGCGCAAAAACAACATAACGAAAAACTGGTTAATGGTTAATGAATTCCCACGAGATCCCACGAGATCTCGTCTATTGTCAATCCAGGAAGTGTCGATCCAGGAAGTGTTCAACATTTCACATTTCTTGTTTCACTGTGGACTCAAAATTTGGCTCTTCCTGTTTGTGACAGTGAGCGAGCTTCGCACGGCTGTGCGTCACTTACCTCATATATACGAGGGCTGTCCATAAAGTATAGGTCCTTTTTATTTTTTTTCAAAAACTATATGGATTTTATTCATATGTTTTTACGTCAGACATGCTTGAACCCTCGTGCGCATGCGTGAGTTTTTCCACGCCTGTCGGTGACGTCATTCGCCTGTGAGCACTCCTTGTGGGAGGAGTCGTCCAGCCCCTCGTCGGAATTCCTTTGTCTGAGAAATTGCTGAGAGACTGGCACTTTGTTTGATCAAAAAATTTTTCTAAACCTGTGAGACACATCGAAGTGGACACGGTTTGAAAAATTAAGCTGGTTTTCGCTGAAAATTTTAATGGCTGATGAGAGATTTTGAGGTGATACTGTCGCTTTAAGGACTTCCCACAGAGCGGGACGTCGCGCAGCGCTCTCATGCGCCTTCGTCAGCCTGTTTCAAGCTGAAAACCTCCACATTTCAGGCTCTATTGATCCAGGACGTCGTGAGAGAACAGAGAAGTTTCAGAAGAAGTCGGTTTCAGCATTTTATCCGGATATTCCACTGTTAAAGGAGATTTTTTTTAATGAAAGACGTGCAGACGGGTCCGCGCGTCGGGACGCAGCCGGCGCGGTGCGGCGGCACAGGAAAAACACCTCCGTGTTGATAACCATTTGTAAAATCCAGGCGGCTTTTGATGGCTTTCAGTGGAGTGAGTATATGAGAAATTGTTTAACAGCTGGACATGTTCCAACTTGTCCTTAAGGCTTCCAACAGAGGTGTTTTTCCTGTGGCGGAGCATCGCGGCGGCTGTGAGCCAACGCTGCAATCCGCCCGCACGTCTTTCATTAAAAAAAATCTCCTTTAACAGTGGAATATCCGGATAAAATGCTGAAACCGACTGCTTCTGAAACTTCTCTGTTCTCTCACGACATCCTGGATCAATAGAGGCTGAAATGTGGAGGTTTTCAGCTTGAAACAGGCTGACGACGGCACCTGGGAGTGCTGCGCGACGTCTCACACCGTGGGAAGTCCTTAAAGCGACAGTATCACCTCAAAATCTCTCATCAGCCATTAAAATTTTAACCAAAAACCAGCTTAATTTTTCGAACCGTGTCCACTTCGATGTGCCTCACAGGTTTAGAAAAAATTTTGATCAAACAACGCGCCAGTCTCTCAGCAACTTCTCAGACAAAGGAATTCCGACGAGGGGCTGGTCGACTCCTCCCACAAGGAGTGCTCACAGGTGAATGACGTCACCGACAGGCGTGGAAAAACTCGCGCATGCGCACGATTGTTCAAGCATGTCTGACGTAAAAACATATGAATGAAATCCATATAGTTTTTGAAAAAAATAAAAAGGACCTATACTTTATGGACAGCCCTCGTATTTAGCACATAACCTGCAAACAAACACTGATGACAAAGTCAATGTTGGCAGCAGAAATTAAAATACATTTTGTTCTCAGCTGTCCAGACCATTTTTCCGCAAGGCCAAAATATGGACATCGGTTATTGCGAAGGCCTTGCGTCTGTCCGTCTGTCTGTGCTCAACATAACTCCAGTCCTGTTACTGCCAGAGTCTTCAAATTTACAGGGAGCATTCTTGGGACACAGATCTTGTACAAGTTCAAAGATTGCTAACCTTGACCTATTTTAAGAGGTCAAAGGTCACATTCCATTTCCTATTTTTATGCTCATACAGCCAAAGATATTTTAGCATTGCATTATTTTAAAATTGTCTTTTGTTGCAAATAACCAACAGTGACATAAAAATGTTGAAACTGAGGTTTGCTGCAGTAACTCATCAGAGATCTGAGATAGATTCTACTTGTCACATTTCCACTGTGACTCTAACAGATGTCAGCACATTGTCACTGTATCGCTGTTTTCATCCAGACTGTTTTAAACAACAGTTACTTGTAATGACCTTCACAACCAGGAGAAATTTTGTGATACTACTCCAAGTGCATGAACCTGGTAAAGCAACTGACATGTCTAACTAGGGGATGATTTGTAGGTTAAAAGCCTCCTGGAATATTCCTCACAGCATGATGACACAAATGAAGCTTTACAAAAATTTTACTCCCAGTGGACCAACTGCTTCAGAAAAATATTCATTGTCTTGAAATGCTTGGAAAACAAAATGAAACAGTTGCTTGTGAAACCTTTCTCACTCTGTGGAATACTTCAAACACCAAGTGTTTTATGCTTTGGCTTTTAATACAACTTAAGCTGTGTGTGTCTGGTTTTATGTGTTTTTGTATATTTTGGAATTTTAATGCTCTGTGAAAGTCCTTCACAGTTTTGAAATATTTAAAATACTCCAATACCTAGTTAAAATTGGGGATCTCCTGATTCATTAAATGACTCATTTAAAAAAGCCTTGTGAGAATGGGGATTTAGAAGGAATAGATGATTCAGGAATGATTTACAGTTTCAAAATATTAAAAAAAAAATAAAACAATTCATTCTTTCATTTTCTATACCTGGTTATTCCAGTTAAGGGTCAGGAGGGGCTGCAGCCTATCCCAGCATTCATTAGGCGAGAGGCGGGGCTACACCCTGGACAGGCCGCGAGTCTATTGCAGGACCTAAATGAAGCAATTGCCTCAACAAATGTTTTCTTATTTTGAACCTCCTGAAATGAATAATTTGTTCTATGAAAAATGAAGCGAGTGATATATGGTTGAATTTTGCGTATTTTATTGCATCAAAAGTTGTGTTTTGTTGTTGTTGTTGTTGTCTGACCTCTGGTCCTAAATGTGCCACTGTGTCTGGAGAGGTTCAGACCTGAGCCAGATTAAAATAAACACGATCACATGTAGGACCATATCCCAGTCCTGTGTGTGCTATCCCTTTACTTTTCAGATGGAAAATGAGAAATTGCCTAAAATAGAGAAGATCAGGTTTCCCACAGCAGAAGACTGCAGCAGACATCATTAATCCTCAGGTAGCGGCTTCAGTTTCACTGACACGTGTGTCATACTGGAGTTGTGGTGAGGACACTGAGCCAAATAAAGCAGAGCACTGGCACTGGCCTCATGCTCACCGTGACCTGGTTCATAAAGTCCAGACACCTCAGGCACAGAGAAGACGTAGATGAGGCGATCCAGTTGCTCCGAGGCTTTTTCCACTGGAAACGTGTGAGTGGGACACTGGCACGGCTAAAAAGGCTGATCTGGAAAAGCTTCGAAAGGAGTTGAAGGCGCCTGCTGCTCACCCTGATGTCACTTATGACCCTGACACAGATTAATAACTCAAAAAAAAACAACAAAAAAAACAAAAGAGTGACTGACCGCTCTCCCGAGTGATGTTCTAAATAATGTGGACACCACAGACAGCTGGAAATGTTAGAACATTTCCACACCAAACAGTGCACCCTTTGAAATGCATATTTTGTCTTTTAAAAAAAAAAAAAACTATGGAGTTGAACTTTGTGTGCTTCATTTTGTTTAAACCTTTATGACCTGTCTGTGTTTTTTTGTGAAATTTCTATCTAAATAACACCCCTAAAAGTAACACTTCAATACTTTTGAACACGTGAAATGATTTATTTTGTACTAACTGACGGAAAACCTTTTGTAACTTCATGAAAATGAGTTGACTTCTAGTTTCAGCAGGGGCAGATCTAGAGGAGGGTTGAGGGGATTCCAGCCCCCCCACCCCACCCCAGCTGCTTACAAAAGGTGTGAAATATAAGAAAGATCTTGCATAAAAAAAGGCTGATTTATTACCTCCGCCAAGGAGGTTATGTTTTTGGTCGTGTCCATTTGTTGGTTGGTTGGTTGGTTGGTTGGTTGGTTGGTTGGTTGGTTGGTTGGTTGGTTGGTTGGTTGGTTGGTTTGTTAGCAGGATTACTCAAAAAATCCTCAACGGATTTCAATGAAATTTTTACCAGGGGTGTATCTTGGCCTAAGAGAAGCCATTAAATTTGGTAATAATCCAGAACACAATCCGGATCCAGTAATTTATCATTATCATTGCAGGATAGGGCCAATTTCAACATTTTTGGATCTAACTTCATGAAGACAGGTCACAAAGCTGAACAAAAATTAAGTTACGAACGACACAACAATAATTTAGCATTTGTTTCTCATCACTGAGAAACTTGTTATTAGAAAACAAACAAAAAAGCTTGTGTAGTTCATGCAGTTTCTCTTTAAAAAATACATTTGCTGAAGACCTAAGGGTTTAATCCTCTGGGGCCGACGCTGTCGTATACAATGGCTAAGACCAAGCTTTATTAAATTATAATAATTTTTTAATGATGTGAGATAGAAACTTACTTTTTTGTTGAAAAGTTAACTCCACGGACTTTCAAGCCACCATCCACCATCTTTGTACTCCTCATAGAAGCTGTGTGATGACGTGAGCAATGTAAGTGTCCAATTGGAATTGGTTCACCATCACACGGTTTTCCAAAATCCAATCATAGGGCAGATTCACCTCACGTGACACACCAAAGATTGTTTTTAGGAGTGATGTGTTACTGTTTGTTATAGTTTGCTGTGTGTTTTGAATAAATGTGTGTGGAAAATTATTTCCCGCTTTACTTTTTCCTTTCTTATTTCTGATTGTAAACCTTTATTACAATTATAAAACACAACTATAGCATATACATTTTGAAAGTACAGGCTGTCCTGAAAAAAAGAGACATAAAACTTGATTGTGGGATGCAGGGAGAGCTGTTAACAGCAATAATAAAACATTTATGCCAGGTGAGTGAACTGTCCAAAAAATGCCCTTGGACCCCGGAGGGTTAGGATTAGGGTTAGGGTTAACCACTGAATCTGAAACATGATGGTAGATGTGTGAAACAACATGGAATAAGTCTCTTTGCCAAAGGGTATTCCATGTGACGTCAGTGACCCTATGGCCTTGGTGGAGGTTTGCGCTCTCCAAGTGCTTCTAGTTAAACCTGCTACATGCACAATTAAAAGATTTGTAATGTTTAAAATAAAAATTGGGTCACCACAACAAATCGGAGATGGATCTGCATATTGATTTGACACAGGTTTTACACTGGATCATCTTCCTGATGCAACTCCACGTTACATGGCGAATGGGCAGAGGTAAATGATGCATGACTTACATTTCCATATTCAAAGGATTCAAGGATTCAAAAGAAGTTTATTGTCATATGCACATAGGAACATGTTCCCTGCACAATGAAATGTGTTTACTGCATTTTACCCATCCTAATTGCCAGTTAGGAGCAGAGGTCGCCTTTTTGGCGCACGGGGACCAGCTCCAGATGTATATCCCTGCCCTAGGTCACGAGCAGGGCTGAGCAAACCTTGACCAGCCTCATGACACACTTAAACAACAACACACATAAGCCGGTCCGGTACATGAACACATATAAAAGCACAGACAAGGAAAGAATATGATCATAATGTGTCCAAATAACATAATTTTCTTATGTTTTCTCAATTGCAAACATATACTGAAGAAAGTATGTTGGATTTACATGATTTAAATATGTACATTGGTTGCACATGAGCAGAATGTGTCCATATAACACAGTTTCTCATGTTTGTAATTGAGAGAACTTAAGAAAATTATGTATTCGGACACATTCTGATCACATGGAAATATAAGTCGTGCATTATTTTTTTCAGTGATGGTTTTGAAACAAGAACCTTCCACACTGGAAACAAGCACACTAACAGTTTGGCCATCACCTCTTCTGCTGGTTTTGAATGTAGGACAAAACCAAAGTATTTTTAAAATTTTATGTCGGGGGCACACCTCAGATCATCCTAGTACACTGAAAAGAGAATAGTTGAGCCAACTTAAATGAAATGTTTCAGTTGGTAACATCTAAATGAATTAAGTAGTTTAACTTAAGTTTGTACGTTAGAGTTTATCTAATTTGCTAATGTAAGTTTAAACAACTTAATTAATTCACCACCATTTGTGATAGCTACAGTTTGCACAGACATCCCAGGAATACAGTACTGAGGGAAAAGTGGGAGCGTTTTGTTTGCATCACCTGGAAAAACTGGGGAAATGCAACCAATCATAGTGTGTTTGCGTGTGTGTGTGTGTGTGTGTGTGTGTGTGTGTGTGTGTGTGTGTGTGTGTGTGTGTGTGTGTGTGTGTGTGTGTGTGTGTGTGTGTGTGTGTGTGTGTGTCAGTGGGGGGGGGGGGGGGGGGGTCATTTTATCAAGCCTGGTGATGCTGAGAAAATGAATTGCATAAAACATTCAGATCCAAATGTCACCTTCATTTGTTTAGCCACCAGAACTGCAACAAAGCATGATTCCTCTCTGGAAAGGGTCGTGTTTGTATCACCATCATGGAGATGAAATGTCGATTGAAAAACGACAAAAGCACTAGCAACTATAAGGGTTAGGGTTTTACAGATGTGAAGAAATGCAATCAAAAAACTGACTCAATGGATTGGATTTCCATCTAATACATATATGCAGTGACAACTAAACTAAATTAAATTAAACCTCTGGGGTCCGAGGGCATTTTTTGGACAGTTCACTCGCCTGGCATAAATGATTTACAACTCCTGGCAAAATTTATGGAATCACCGGCTTCGAAGGATGTTCAATCAGTTGTTTAATTTTGTAGAAAAAAAGCAGATCACAGACATGACACAAAACTAAAGTCATTTCAAATGACAACTTTCTGGCTTTAAGAAACACTATAAAAAATCAGGAAAAAAATTGTGGCAGTCAGTAACAGTTACTTTTTTAGACCAAGCAGAGGGAAAAAAAATATGGAATCACTCAATTCTGAGGAAAGAATTATGGAATCATGAAAAACAAAAGAACGCTCCAACACATCACTAGTATTTTGTTGCACCACCTCTGGCTTTTATAACAGCTTGCAGTCTCTGAGGCATGGACTTAATGAGTGACAAACAGTACTCTTCATCAATCTGGCTCCAAATTTCTCTGATTGCTGTTGCCAGATCAGCTTTGCAGGTTGGAGCCTTGTCATGGACCATTTTCTTCAACTTCCACCAACGATTTTCAGTTGGATTAAGATCCGGACTATTTGCAGGCCATGACATTGACCCTATGTGTCTTTTTGCAAGGAATGTTTTCACAGTTTTTCCTCTATGGCAAGATGCATTATCTTCTGAAAAAAATGATTTTATCATCCCCAAACATCCTTTCAATTGATGGGATAAGAAAAGTGTCCAAAATATCAACGTAAACTTGTGCATTTATTGATGATGTAATGACAGCCATCTCCCCAGTGCCTTTACCTGACATGCAGCCCCATATCATCAATGACTGTGGAAATTTACATGTTCTCTTCAGGCAGTCAGGCAGTTGTCTTGTTGTGCATTTTCGATTTTTGAGACATATTGCTTTAAGTTTTTGGTCTTGACGCTTTGATGTCTTCCTTGGTCTACCAGTATGTTTGCCTTTAACAACCTTCCCATGTTGTTTGTATTTGGTCCAGAGTTTAGACACAGCTGACTGTGAACAACCAACATCTTTTGCAACATTGCGTGATGATTTACCCTCTTTTAAGAGTTTGATAATCCTCTCCTTTGTTTCAATTGACATCTCTCGTGTTGGAGCCATGATTCATGTCAGTCCACTTGGTGCAACAGCTCTCCAAGGTGTGATCACTCCTTTTTAGATGCAGACTAACAAGCAGATCTGATTTGATGCAGGTGTTAGTTTTGGGGATGAAAATTTACAGGGTGATTCCATAATTTATTCCTGAGAATTGAGTGAGTCCATATTTTTTTTCCCCTCTGCTTGGTCTAAAAAAGTAACCGTTACTGACTGCCACAATTTTTTTTCTTGATTTCGTATAGTGTTTCTTAAAGCCAGAAAGTTGCCATTTGAAATGACTTTAGCTTTGTGTCATGTCTGTGATCTGCTTTTTTTCTACAAAATTAAACAACTGAATGAACATCCTCCGAGGCCGGAGATTCCATAATTTTTGCCAGGGGTTGTATTATTGCTATTAACAGTTCTCCCTGCATCCCACAATCAAGTTTTATATCTCTTTTTTTTCTGGACAGTCTGTGCTTTCAGAATATATATGTTTTTGTTGTGTTTTATAAGTTTAATAAAGGTTTACAATCAAAAATAGGCAAGGAAAAAATAAAGCGAAAAATAATTTTCCACACGCATTTATTCAAAATCACACAGCAAACTATAATAAACAACTGTTTTGACACTTTATAAAGGTAATTTGAGGTCTTGTGTGAAAGATTGTACAACAAAAAGGTTCAAACAATAAACACAAATGCACATTTTGAACAATAAATACAAAATGGTCTATGCGTTTTGTTGTCCATTGATATGGTAAACAGTGCTTTACGCAGAGAAAGCAACAGAGTTATCCAGTAACATTCACATGCAAACTAGTGGAGCAATCCTGATAGTTACACACTCTTTGTTTGAGCACGTGAGATTGTCATCAGAGGCTCTCCGTCTGCATCATTGATCGCTGTGCGTAATGGTGCAGGGCGCACTGAGTATGTACTAATAGTATGTACTCATTGGAGCGCCCAGGGAGCTATTCAAATGGGCCAACTAGTAACACATCACTCCTGAAAACGATCTTTGCCTTTTTACGTGAGATAAATCTGCCCTACGATTGGATTTTGGAAAACCATGTGACGGTGAACCAATTCCGATTGGACACTCACATTGCGCACGTCATCACACAGTTTCTATGAGGAGTACAAAGATGGCCGATGGCTGGCTAGAAAGTCTGCGGAGTTAACTTTTCAGCAAAAAAGTAAGTTTCTATCTCATATCATTCAAAAGTTATTTATAATTTAGCTTGGTCTTAGCCATCGTATACAACGGCGTCGGGTTAACTTGCATGGATGTGCTTTTTTGAGTTGGTGCTACATATATTTGTTAGATGGAAATCCTGCACATAATTGAATTGAGTTCATTCAATGAGTCTTTTTTTTTGTGTGTGTGTGTGTCCTTACAAACAGTATATTTTTTTCTGCAGGTCAAACTAAAGTAAATACGCAAGCAGTAATACATCATTTTAGGCATAGCGACAGCGTTTGGCTCGGAAACGACCAGTCAAACTAGAAAAATTCTGCATAAAGACCACTGAGGCTAAATTCTCATTTATAATATTCTGTGAGTCCCATCTTGGTTACTGGTGTACGTCTCAACATGAAGTGAGCAGCAGCTGGAGCTACAGACAGATAAAAGTTGGATCTCAATGCGACATCCTGAATCTGGATCAAAATTCTGATGGATCTGTCTTACATTTTCCACATCTATACTCTGGCTTATTATACTTTATTTTATCACCTGTATCAGGTCGTGCACAAGTGAAGGACTTGAGGAGAATTTAAGATATGCCGCTTGTACAGGTTAAAGGATTGTGCACGAACAAACAACAAACTAATGCAAACACATTGGAAGCTTTTGGACGGACCTTCGTGCGGTCGTTAATGAAGACTTTCCAAAAATGCATGGCAGAGATCTGCTGCAGTGCCACTGGCTCTGTCCAATGTTGACCAACTGAACCACAGCACAGGCAGCTCCAGCCTCAGGCCACGTGCCTCTGGCGAGACGATTGTTAAGTGGAGCCCGCCAGACAAAAGGACTATCATCCGTGGTGTGGAAAAAATGCCACATGGGAATCAAGGAAGCAGGGCCGTTATTAGGACTTAACCAAAAAGTCAATTTTTTTACTTGGCGTTCTCTTAAGCATTTGCTCAGTAATCCCCGGTGGCTGGGCCTCACCTCTGATGGATTGAAACAGAAAGGAAGGACGTGACCAGAAAGAAAGTGAGGGATACCAGGAGGATGCTGCCTCCTGCCTGCAGTGCCTTCACTCGTATTCTGAGAATAAATCCAGCTTCTCTATTGTGGGTCACAGACACAACTGTATAACAATCTCCATCCAGATGTTCTTATTCACCACACAAGAGGTTTTTAAATGCAGCTGGCACATCTATGTTTATGTCAAATAAACAGTAGAGCTAAACACGTGTTTGATTTTGCTTATCAATCTTAGTAAATTAAAAAATGTCACAAAGGGGGCATGCACCCACGCTTGACAACAGGGTAACAATTATCAGGACTGTCCACATGAAATTAACGGCAAGGGAATGGGACAACAGCTGTTTTTCTAATTAAAACATGTATCTTTGTTACACATTTGCATTTATGAACAAATTATGACTCTCAAATGTGATTTTAATCTCATAACACAATATTTGTTGTGTGGGCCGCTGAAGAGGAGGTACTGCTGGCCCACCACCAGATGGTGCCCTGCCATGGGCACCTTTTTGCCCTAAAGAGGGCTCACTGGCCTGTTGGCCTCTTTTGGCACCACCAGGTGTGCACCGTTAGGCTGTCAGCTGTTTTTCATCATCATCATCCACACCATAAAATCCTGGGAGAGACACCATAACTCTGCCGAGTTATCAGCTTACCTCACAGGTAAACCAACTCAGCCTTTTGTGCCGTACGCACATTCATCATTACTGAAGTCTTTGCAGTTGTGATTTGTATACTTGCAGCTTGTAGCTGGGTTTGTTGGAAGTTTGGAGGAGCTGGCATCTCCACTCCTCACTTCTTATTTACTAAGTATAACAATTGACTCTGCACGTTTTCAAGTTTTCCTCTGCACTCTGGGAGTTATTGGATTTTTCCCGCATGAGGATTACTGTGTTTGCTGACTGTTTGCTGGGTGTACACACACCCACGTTAATCTGTTTTTGCTCCTGCCAGCAGTACCGGTCCGACAGCCTTGAACGGTGGCCACCTGGGGTTTTAGGTCTTGGCGGTTCTGGTGGATTGCGGACCTCCAGCTGGCGGTGGGACTATGTGGGTCCCGGCTCTTCTCTGGATAGGCGTCTCCTACCCTCGGGCCTGCCCACGTGTCACCATTTATTACTAAATTGGACTTTGCATATTTGAAACCTTGTTTGCACCTTTGCATAATAAATTGTGATTTATTTGTATCCTATTGACTGCTCATTTACGCCCCCTAACGTGGGTCCGTGCATTCACTTTCTCAACAGGATAACTCAGCCACGTCATGGACTCCGGGGGACGTTTACCACCTGAAGAACGTCAATGAAAGTGCAAGGTGCGCAGGATCTACCGGGAGGACCGCTGGGTGAGCTGCAGCATATTTTATCTAACCTCACTGCTCGTTTGGATTTATTAACCGAGCAGAATGCTCACCTCAGCCGTAGGATGGAGGCTGTCACCACGCAGGTAGACACGAGCACGTCAGGCACGGCTGCAGCCACTCCCCCTCCAGTTGATCTGCCGCCTAACAGAATTAATCCAGCGGTTGTTCAGAGGTCTCCCCCCTTGTCGCCCAAAGTTTACATTAGTCCCCCGGAACGTTCGGTGGTTGTGTTGAAACATGCACGGACTTTTTGATGCAGTGCACGCTCGTTTTTTCACAACGGCCCGTTATGTACGCGTCGGAGCACAGCCGGGTGGCTTATGTGATTAATTTGTTTCGGGGCAAGGCATGCGCCTGGGCTACGGCGCTCTGGGAACAAGATTCACAGATCCTCTTGACTTACACTGGGTTCATAAGGGAGTTTCGACAGGTGTTCGATCATCCCAATAGAGGCAAGTCTGCTTCAAATATGCTGCTATCAATGAGACAGGGACGACGGAGTGCAGCTGATTACGTAATCGACTTCCACGTTGCGGCAGCGAGGGCTGGTTTGTAATTCAGTCTCACTCCGCGCCGCCTTTGTAAATGGGTTGTCTCCGGCCCTAAAGGAGCATCTGGTGGCTAAGGATCAGCTAAACCAGAATTCTTCATCCCCGTTAGGTGCAGGTTTCTTTTTTGTGGGCAAGAAAGACGGCGGTCTCCGTCCATGCATTGACTATAGAGGGCTGAATGAGATTACGGTTTGCAACCGATACCAATTACCTCTTTTGGATTCAGTGTTCACGCCCCTGCATGGAGCCAAAATTTTCACTAAACTGGATCTTAGGAATGCCTACCATCTAGTTTGGATAAGGAAAGGAGACGAATGGAAGACGGCATTTAACACCCCCTTAGGGCACTTTGAGTAACTGGTCATGCTGTTCGGCCTCACCAACGGCCCCGCGACGTTCCAGGCTTTGGTTAATGACGTTCTGCGGGATTTCCTGCACCGATTCATCTTCGTATACCTAGACGATATCCTCATCTTCTCCCAGGACTCTGAGACTCATGTTAGGCATGTCCGTCAGGTCCTTCAGCGGTTATTGGAGAACCGGCTGTTTGTGAAGGCCAAGACGTGCGAGTTCCATAGCACCTCTCTGTCCTTCTTGGGGTTCATTATCTCCTCCAACTCCGTCGCACTCGATCCAGCTAAGGTAGCTGCGATGAGAGATTGGCCGCAACCAGTAAACCGTAGGAAGCTTCAACAGTTCCTAGGGTTTGCCAATTTTTACAGGAGGTTTATTAAGGGCTACAGTCAGGTAGTTAGCCCCCTCACAGCCCTGACCTCCACCAAAGTCCCCTTCACCTGGTCGGATCGGTGCAAAGCCACGTTTTGGGAGTTAAAACACCGGTTCTCAACTGCGCCAGTTCTGGTGCAGCCCGATCCTAGCCACCACTTCATAGTTGAAGTGGATGCCTCTGACTCAGGGATAGGAGCTGTGTTGTCCCAGAACAGGGAGTCCGATAGTGCTCTCCACCCTTGAGCTTACTTCTCCCGCAGGTTAACCCCCACCAAACGGAACTATGACGTTGGCAATCGGGAACTCCTGGCTGTGAAAGAGGCCCTTGAGGAATGGAGACATCTGTTGGAGGGAGCTGTGGCCCCATTTGTGGTTCTTACTGACCACCGGAACCTGGAATACATTCAGACCGCTAAGCGGCTGAACCCCAGGCAAGCCAGGTGGTCATTGTTTTTTTGGTCGCTTTAATTTCAAGATCACCTACCGCCCCGGGAGGTGTCAGGTGTCATCCTCAACTGGCCTCTCCCCGTTCGAAGTCTGCTTGGGATATCAACCACCACTCTTTCCAGCTGTCAAGGGAGAGGTCGAGGTGCCCTCAGTCCAGGCCCACCTCAGGAGATGCCATCGTGTGTGGAAGAAAGCCCGCTCTGCTCTCCTGAAGGCCCAGACACAGGCTAAGGACCATGCAGACCGCCGACGAGCCCCGGCCCCAACATACCAGCCCGGGCAGGAGGTTTGGCTGTCCACAAAAAACATCCCTCTTCAGACGGACTCACCGAAACTGACCGACCATTTCATCGGCCCGTTCAAGATCATCAAGGTGATCAGCCCAGCCGCGGTGAAGCTTCGACTCCCGGCCTCTCTGCGGATTCACCGGGTCTTTCATGTGTCTCGAATCAAGCCCTATCACACATTGGACCTCTGTTCCCCTGGACTGGCACCACCTCCTGCCCGGATCATCGATGGAGAACCGGCCTGGACGGTCAAGAAACTCCTGGATGTTTGTCGAAGGGGCCTGGGGTATCAATATCTGGTAGACTGGGAGGGGTATGACCCAGAAGAGTGCTCCTGGGTGAAGAGGAGTTTCATTCTGGATCCCGCCATCCTGGCAGATTTCTACCAGGAGCACCTAGACAAGCCAGGGCGGGCTCCAGGAGGCACCCGTTGAGGGGGGGGGGGGTCCTGTTGTGTGGGCCGCTGAAGAGGAGGTACTGCTGGCCCACCACCAGATGGTGTCCTGCCATGCGGGCACCTTTTGCCCTGAAGAGGGTGCACTGGACTGTTGGCCTCTTTTGGCACCACCAGGTGCGCACTGTTAGGCTGTCAGCTGTTTTTCATCATCATCATCATCATCATCATATTATATATTTTATACTCCTTGCTTGCCTCTACTGGTGGTTGGCTCTCACTGCGGTATTGTATCACTTCCTGTTCCGGAGCACAGCGGTGTTTTTCTGTATCTGTTAGCTGTTTAATCTGCGCAGTTAGATTGATCTAGTTATCTAGATTACGATTTGTTTCCCAGTGTAATCTTTACGTGCCTTAACTAAAGCACTCCTTCTGCTGAATCACCTCTAAATTATTTACACATTATTCACTTTGCGTGTTTTTAGGAATCCGCTAGCTTAGCGTAGCTACTAGCTCTTAGCCGATTTAGCATGGCGGCTTCTCCTGTCTCTCCCGCACTTTTCTGCTCTGGGTGTGAAATGTTTAGTTATTCCTCGGCCTCCTTTAGCAGTAATGGTACTTGTAATAAGTGTATCTTATTCGTAGCTTTGGAGGCCAGGCTGGGCGAATTGGAGACTCGGCTCCGCACCGTGGAAAATTCTACAGCTAGCCAGGCCCCTGTAGTCGGTGCGGACCAAGGTAGCTTAGCCGCCATTAGTTACCCCCTGGCAGATCCCGAGCAGCCGGGAAAGCAGGCTGACTGGGTGACTGTGAGGAGGAAGCGTAGCCCTAAACAGAAGCCCCGTGTACACCACCAACCCGTTCACATTTCTAACCATTTTTCCCCACTCGACGACACACCCGCCGAGGATCAAACTCTGGTTATTGGCGACTCTGTTTTGAGAAATGTGAAGTTAGCGACACCAGCAACCATAGTCAATTGTCTTCCGGGGGCCAGAGCAGGCGACATTGAAGGAAATTTGAAACTGCTGGCTAAGGCTAAGCATAAATTTGGTAAGATCGTAATTCATGTTGGCAGTAATGACACCCGGTTACGCCAATCGGAGGTCACTAAAATTAATACTGAATCGATGTGTAACTTTGCAAAAACAATGTCGGACTCTGTAGTTTCCTCTGGGCCCCTCCCCAATCGGACCAGGAGTGACATGTTTAGCCGCATGTTCTCCTTGAATTGCTGGCTGTCTGAGTGGTGTCCAAAAAATGAGGTGGGCTTCATAGATAATTGGCAAAGCTTCTGGGGAAAACCTGGTCTTGTTAGGAGAGACGGCATCCATCCACTTTGGATGGAGCAGCTCTCATTTCTAGAAATCTGGCCAATTTTCTTAAATCCTCCAAACCGTGACTATCCAGGGTTGGGACCAGGAAGCAGAGTTGTAGTCTTACACACCTCTCTGCAGCTTCTCTCCCCTGCCATCCCCTCATTACCCCATCCCCGTAGAGACGGTGCCTGCTCCCAGACTACCAATAACCAGCAAAAATCTATTTAAGCATAAAAATTCAAAAAGAAAAAATAATATAGCACCTTCAACTGCACCACAGACTAAAACAGTTAAATGTGGTCTATTAAACATTAGGTCTCTCTCTTCTAAGTCCCTGTTGGTAAATGATATAATAATTGATCAACATATTGATTTATTCTGCCTTACAGAAACCTGGTTACAGCAGGATGAATATGTTAGTTTAAATGAGTCAACACCCCCGAGTCACACTAACTGTCAGAATGCTCGTAGCACGGGCCGGGGCGGAGGATTAGCAGCAATCTTCCATTCCAGCTTATTAATTAATCAAAAACCCAGACAGAGCTTTAATTCATTTGAAAGCTTGACTCTTAGTCTTGTCCATCCAAATTGGAAGTCCCAAAAACCAGTTTATTTGTTATTATCTATCGTCCACCTGGTCGTTACTGTGAGTTCTCTGTGAATTTTCAGACCTTTTGTCTGACTTAGTGCTTAGCTCAGATAAGATAATTATAGTGGGCGATTTTAACATCCACACAGATGCTGAGAATGACAGCCTCAACACTGCATTTAATCTATTATTAGACTCTATTGGCTTTGCTCAAAAAGTAAATGAGTCCACCCACCACTTTAATCATATCTTAGATCTTGTTCTGACTTATGGTATGGAAATAGAAGACTTAACAGTATTCCCTGAAAACTCCCTTCTGTCTGATCATTTCTTAATAACATTTACATTTACTCTGATGGACTACCCAGCAGTGGGGAATAAGTTTCATTACACTAGAAGTCTTTCAGAAAGCGTTGTAACTAGGTTTAAGGATATGATTCCTTCTTTATGTTCTCTAATGCCATATACCAACACAGTGCAGAGTAGCTACCTAAACTCTGTAAGTGAGATAGAGTATCTCGTCAATAGTTTTACATCCTCACTGAAGACAACTTTGGATGCTGTAGCTCCTCTAAAAAAGAGAGCTTTAAATCAGAAGTGCCTGACTCCGTGGTATAACTCACAAACTCGTAGCTTAAAGCAGATAACCCGTAAGTTGGAGAGGAAATGGTGTCTCACTAATTTAGAAGATCTTCACTTAGCCTGGAAAAAGAGTCTGTTGCTCTATAAAAAAAAGCCCTCCGTAAAGCTAGGACATCTTTCTACTCATCACTAATTGAAGAAAATAAGAACAACCCCAGGTTTCTTTTCAGCACTGTAGCCAGGCTGACAAAGAGTCAGAGCTCTATTGAGCTGAGTATTCCATTAACTTTAACTAGTAATGACTTCATGACTTTCTTTGCTAACAAAATTTTAACTATTAGAGAAAAAATTACTCATAACCATCCCAAAGACGTATCGTTATCTTTGGCTGCTTTCAGTGATGCCTGTATTTGGTTAGACTCTTTCTCTCCGATTGTTCTGTCTGAGTTATTTTCATTAGTTACTTCATCCAAACCATCAACATGTTTATTAGACCCCATTCCTACCAGGCTGCTCAAGGAAGCCCTACCATTATTTAATGCTTCGATCTTAAATATGATCAATCTATCTTTGTTAGTTGGCTATGTACCACAGGCTTTTAAGTTTGGCAGTAATTAAACCATTACTTAAAAAGCCATCACTTGACCCAGCTATCTTAGCTAATTATAGGCCAATCTCCAACCTTCCTTTTCTCTCAAAAAATTCTTGAAAGGGTAGTTGTAAAACAGCTAACTGATCATCTGCAGAGGAATGGTCTATTTGAAGAGTTTCAGTCAGGTTTCAGAATTCATCATAGTACAGAAACAGCATTAGTGAAGGTTACAAATGATCTTCTTATGGCCTCGGACAGTGGACTCATCTCTGTGCTTGTTCTGTTAGACCTCAGTGCTGCTTTTGATACTGTTGACCATAAAATTTTATTACAGAGATTAGAGCATGCCATAGGTATTAAAGGCACTGCGCTGCGGTGGTTTTTGAATCATATTTGTCTAATAGATTACAATTTGTTCATGTAAATGGGGAATCTTCTTCACAGACTAAGTTAATTATGGAGTTCCACAAGGTTCTGTGCTAGGACCAATTTTATTCACTTTATACATGCTTCCTTAGGCAGTATTATTAGACAGTATTGCTTAAATTTTCATTGTTACGCAGATGATACCCAGTTTATCTATCCATGAAGCCAGAGGACACACACCAATTAGCTAAACTGCAGGATGTCTACAGACATAAAGACATGGATGACCTCTAATTTCCTGCTTTTAAACTCAGATAAAAACTGAAGTTATTGTATTTGGCCCCACAAATCTTAGAAACATGGTGTCTAACCAGATCCTTACTGTGGATGGCATTACCCTGACCTCTAGTAATACTGTGAGAAATCTTGGAGTCATTTTTGATCAGGATATGTCATTCAAAGCGCATATTAAACAAATATGTAGGACTGCTTTTTTGCATTTACGCAATATCTCTAAAATCAGAAAGGTCTTGTCTCAGAGTGATGCTGAAAAACTAATTCATGCATTTATTTCCTCTAGGCTGGACTTTTGTAATCATTATTATCAGGTTGTCCTAAAAGTTCCCTAAAAAGCCTTCAGTTAATTCAAAATGCTGCAGCTAGAGTACTAACGGGGACTAGAAGGAGAGAGCATATCTCACCCATATTGGCCTCTCTTCATGGCTTCCTGTTAATTCTAGAATAGAATTTAAATTCTTCTTCTTACTTATAAGGTTTTGAATAATCAGGTCCCATCTTATCTTAGGGACCTCGTACTACCATATCACCCCAATAGAGGCGCTTCGCTCTCAGACTGCAGGCTTACTTGTAGTTCCTAGGGTTTGTAAGAGTAGAATGGGAGGCAGAGCCTTCAGCTTTCAGGCTCCTCTCCTGTGGAACCAGCTCCCAATTCAGATCAGGGAGACAGACACCCTCTCTACTTTTAAGATTAGGCTTAAAACTTTCCTTTTTGCTAAAGCTTATAGTTAGGGCTGGATCAGGTGACCCTGAACCATCCCTTAGTTATGCTGCTATAGACGTAGAGTGCTGGGGGGTTCCCATGATGCACTGTTTCTTTCTCTTTTTGCTCTGTATGCACCACTCTGCATTTAATCATTAGTGATCGATCTCTGCTCCCCTCCACAGCATGTCTTTTTCCTGGTTCTCTCCCTCAGCCCCAACCAGTCCCAGCAGGAAGACTGCCCCTCCCTGAGCCTGGTTCTGCTGGAGGTTTCTTCCTGTTAAAAGGGAGTTTTTCCTTCCCACTGTAGCCAAGTGCTTGCTCACAGGGGGTCGTTTTGACCGTTGGGGTTTTACATAATTATTGTATGGCCTGCCTTACAATATAAAGCGCCTTGGGGCAACTGTTTGTTGTGATTTGGCGCTATATAAAAATTGATTGATTGATGATTGATCATCCACACCCTAAAAGCCTGGGAGAGACACCATAACTCTGCCGAGTTATCGGCTTACCTCACAGGTGTAAACCAACTCAGCCTTTTGTGCCGTACGCACATTCATGTTACTGAAGTCTTTGCAGCTGTGATTTGTATACTTGCAGCTTGTAGCTGGGTTTGTTGGAAGTTTGGAGGAGCTGGCGTCTCCACTTCCTCACTTCTTATTTACTAAGTATAACAATTGACACTGCACGTTTTCAAGTTTTCCTCTGCACTCTGGGAGTTATTGGATTTTCTCCCGCAGGAGGATTACTGTGTTTGCTGACTGTTGGCTGGATGTACACACACCACGTTAATCTCGTTTTGCTCCTGCCAGTAGTACCGGTCCGACAGCCTTGAACGGTGGCCACCTGGGGTTTCAGGTCTTGGCGGGTTCTGGTGGCTTGCAGACCTCGGCTGGCGGTGTGGGACTACGTGGGTCCCGGCTCTTCTCTGGATAGGCGTCTCCTACCCTCGGTCCTGCCCACGTGTCACCATTTATTACTAAATTGGACTTTGCATATTTGAACCTTGTTTGCACCTTTGCATAATAAATTGTGATTTATTTGTATCCCATTGACCGTTCATTTATGTCCCTAACGTGGTCCATGCATTCACTTTCTCAACAATATTACAGTGAAAGGCATCAGGGCAGATGCACAGCCTACCACTCAAAAACTCATTGGACTGGATGTCCATCTAATAAATAGGAAATGTTGTTTTGTGGCAGCATAACACATTATGCATAGGTTTAAGTCTTCTATTGTGGATTTAATACAGCAAGTTATGTTTATAAGGCTGTGTTAATTATGTCTCCAGGTATGTCTCTAATTTACAGGTGTTTTAAATCAATTTTAAAATATTGATTCACCTGTGCCCCAGACACTAATTCACGGGGCACAGTGAATCAGTGTCTGGGGCACAGTGAATCAATTTAGAATATAATGAAAAAAAACACGAGTATGAAGATTTCTTCAACAGAATTAAATATATGCTGATGCATATACAAACTATAATCCAGCAAACCAGCTATCTAATGTGTGAGTGTCTTATATGGTGACATAAGTCCTTTAGAAACTATTACAACTGTCAAATTTCTGTTCAAATGTGAAAACAGTTGTTTATACACACAGATTATAGAAATACACTCAACAAAAATATAAACGCAACACTTTTGGTTTTGCTCCCATTTTGTATGAGATGAACTCAAAGATCTAAAACTTTTTCCACATACACAATATCACCATTTTCCCTCAAATATTGTTCACAGTCCAGTCTAAATCTGTGATAGTGAGCACTTCTCCTTTGCTGAGATAATCCATCCCACCTCACAGATGTGCCATATCAAGATGCTGATTAGACACCATGATTAGTGCACAGGTGTGCCTTAGACTGTCCACAATAAAAGGCCACTCTGAAAGGTGCAGTTTTATCACACAGCACAATGCCACAGATGTCGCAAGATTTGAGGGGAGCGTGCAATTGGCATGCTGACAGCAGGAATGTCAACCAGAGCTGTTGCTCGTGTATTGAATGTTCATTTCTCTACCATAAGCCGTCTCCAAAGGCATTTCAGAGAATTTGGCAGTACATCCAACCAGCCTCACAACCGCAGACCACGTGTAACCACACCCAGCCCAGGACCTCCACATCCAGCATGTTCACCTCCAAGGTCGTCTGAGACCCAGCCACTCGGACAGCTGCTGAAACAATCGGTTTGCATAACCAAAGATTTCTGCACAAACAGTCAGAAACCATCTCAGGGAAGCTCATCTGCCTGCTCGTCGTCCTCATCGGGGTCTCGACCTGACTCCAGTTCGTTGTCGTAACCAACTTGAGTGGGCAAATGCTCACATTCGCTGGCGTTTTGGCACGTTGGAGAGGTGTTCTCTTCACGGATGAATCCCGGTTCACACTGTTCAGGGAGATGGCAGACAGCGTGTGTGGCGTCGGTGGGTGAGTGGTTTTCTGATGTTAATGTTGTGGATCGAGTGGCCCATGGTGGCGGTGGGGTTATGGTATGGGCAGGCGTCTGTTATGGACGAAGAACACAGGTGCATTTATTGATGGCATTTTGAATGCACAGAGATACTGTGACGAGATCCTGAGGCCCATTGTTGTGCCATACATCCAAGAACTCACCTCATGTTGCAGCAGGATAATGCACGGCCCCATGTTGCAAGGATCTGTACACAATTCTTGGAAGCTGAAAATGTCCCAGTTCTTGCATGGCCGGCATACTCACCGGACATGTCACCCATTGAGCATATTTGGGATGCTCTGGACCGGCGTATACGACAGGCTGTACCAGTTCCTGCCAATATCCAGCAACTTCGCACAGCCATTGAAGAGGAGTGGACCAACATTCCACAGGCCACAATTGACAACCTGATCAACTCAATGCGAAGGAGATGTGTTGCACTGCATGAGGCAAATGGTGGTCACACCAGATACTGACTGGTATCCCCCCCCAATAAAACAAAACTGCACCTTTCAGAGTGGCCTTTTATTGTGGGCAGTCTAAGGCACACCTGTGCACTAATCATGGTGTCTAATCAGCATCTTGATATGGCACACCTGTGAGGTGGGATGGATTATCTCAGCAAAGGAGAAGTGCTCACTATCACAGATTTAGACTGGTTTGTGAACAATATTTGAGGGAAATGGTGATATTGTGTATGTGGAAAAAGTTTATATCTTTAGAGTTCATCTCATACAAAATGGGAGCAAAACCAAAAGTGTTGTGTTTATATTTTTGTTGAGTGTAATTCATGGAAAAATAAATGTAATACGCTTGAAGAAGTAATATTTGTCATCCACTTGATACTGGGGCTTAGTAAATCACTTTCTAGACTGATTCACTGTGCCCCGATTCACTATACCACGGGTGCATGTGACACACATGAGTCATGTTATCAAAGAGCTGATAGTCTGGAGAAGACATAACACATGCTCATCAGTTGGATGAGGTAGTCTTCTAACTAATAACAATTTTTGGGTCACCTTTCCTCTGTTGTGAGAAATAAATACAAAGACACTGACAACTGTCAGTGAAAACCTCTCAACGCATAGTTTCAAAGTGTTCAAACATTCCACTATGTCCTCTGGTGTACAGTAACAGACTCCACACTTTGAAATGCTAAAAACATTTTACGAAACATTTGCTGTAGAAAATTAGATTCGATTACATTCGACATAACTTTATTAATCCTTTGGGAAGGCTCCCTTAGGGAAATTGAGGTTCCAGCAGCATTGTATAGCAGCACACAGGGTAAGAAGCACACAGCGTATCAAAGTGAAAGTAAAAAATAATTTGCAAATATAAATAGACAAATATAAATACCAGACATATTTAAGGTATTTAAGGTGGCCATTTGCAAGTGTTTCTCTTGTTTGCATCTCTTCTAATGAGTGGCAACATGGGAGCCTCTAAACAACTCTCAAAAGACCTGAAAACAAAGACTGTTCAACATCATGGTTTAGGGGAAGGATACAAAAAGCTATCTCAGAGATTTCAGCTGTCAGTTTCCACTGTGAGGAACATAGTGAGGAAATGGAAGACCACAGGCACAGAACTAGTTAATTTAATTAATTTAATTTAATTAGCTTATAATGCACCAAATCACAGCAAAAGCTGTTTCAAGGTGCCTTACATAAAACAAGTCAACATAAAATGTAATAAATAATTAAAAAGGAATGAAAAATATTCAAATACATAAATAAAAACAGAAGTAAAAGAATAAAACAAATAAAAATAAAAACTATTCATAAGAAAGAGAATAAAAATAGGTTTTGAGTCTTGACTTAAAAATGTCCACGGACTCAGACTGCCTCACAGTCGCAGGAAGACTGTTCCACAGGGTGGGTGCACGATAGTTAAGGCCTGAAGTGGCAGGCCAAGAAAAATCTCAGATAAGCTGAAGCAAAGGATGGTGAGAACAGTCATAGTCAACCCACAGACCTGCTCCAAAGACCTACAACATGATCTTGCTGCAGATAGTGTGTCTGTGCATTGTTCAACAATACAGCGCACTTTGCACAAAGAGATGCTGTATGATGCTGTAATGCAGAGGAAGCCTTTTCTGTGTACACGTCACAAGCAGAGTGGCTTGAAGTATGCTAAAGCACATTTGGACAAGCCAGCTTCATTTTGGAATAAGGTGCTGTGGACTGATGAAACTAGAATTGAGTTATTTGGACATAACAAGGGGTAGTATGCATGGCTGAAAAAGAACACAGCATTCCAAGAAAAACACTTGCTATCTACAGTAAAATTTGGAGGTGGTTACATCATACTGTGTGGCTGTGTGGCCAGTGCAGGTACTGGGAATCTTGTTAAAGCATAGGGTCACATGGATTCCAGTCAATATCAGCAGATTCTTGAGAACAATGTTCATGAATCAGTGACAAAGTTGAAGTTGCACCGGGGCTGGATCTTTCAACAAGACAACAACCCTAAACATTGCTCAAAATCAACTAAGGATTCATGCAGAGGAACAAGTACAAGTTCTGGAATGACCATCTCAGTCCCCAGACCTGAATATTACTGAAAATCTGTGGTGTGATTTTAAACGAGCGGTCCATGCTCGGAAACCAACAAACCTGACTGAACTGGAGATGTTTTGTAAAGAAGAATGGTCCAAAATACCTTCAACCAGAATCATTGGAAGCTATAGGAAGCATTTAGAGGCTGTTATTTCTGCAAAAGGAGGCTCTACTAAATATTGATGTCTTTTTTCTGTTGGGGTGCCCAAATTTATGCACCTGCCTAATTTTGTTTAAATAATTTTTGCACACTTTCTGTAAATACTAGAAACTTCATTTCACTTCTCAAATATCAGTGTGTTTGTCTGCTATATGATATATTTAACTGAAATTGCTACTGATTCACAGTGCCACGGTTCCCCTATATACTTACTTGCTTGCAAAGAGTTCCAGTTTAACAGCAGAAATCAAATTAAGGGCATCAAAGAAAAGGAGAAGTATTTTGAATTAACTGAGCATCAGTGAAGCTCTGCACTTTTCAGATGAAGTAGTAAAGCATTAATCATCTTGTCTGTCTTTAAAAGCCAAGGCAGACTTAATTTTAGCAAAATTTCTCAGCTGAGTAACAAAAATCACAACAGAAATTTCTTTTTTTTTTTTTTTTTTTTGTCTTTTTAAAAATGGGTTATATGTAAGCTGGAAATGTTTACCTGTTGCAGGGGGTTATTTTCTACTTATTACGTTTGAATCGGAGTATCTTGATGTCACTCTGCATGACAAATGCTCAGAATGCTCTCATACTGAGACGGATGCACAATGCAGACCGCGTGCATCTTTGAAATCAAAAACTGGCATGCGCTCAGGTCATATGCACATAGATGAGATCATTTACCACTCCTGACCAGAAAAGGTTGGGATGGCATGGAAAATGTAAATGAAAAAAAAGCAGGGCTCTTACATTTACATTGACTTTCATTTCATTGCAGGCTGTATGAACACAAGATATTTCATGTTTTATGTGATAACTTAATATACATCTATTCCTGCATTTAAGGTCTACAACACATTCCAAAAAAGCTGGAGCTCTCAAACATTTACAACTTTGTAAATTCCTTTCCTTTACTCAATACTTAAACACATTTTGGCATTGAGGGCATGAAGGAATGAAGTGTTTCAGGTGTTACAGCTCCCTCCAAAACTATTGGGTCCCTTGGTATTTATTTCTTGATCCCATTTCAAATACAAAAAGTAAATAGGCTTTCAAAGTCAAATTCTCTAAAATTCTCTTCCTTAAACTCAAACTCAAAATAAATCTCTACAACTTGATATAAATTATATGAGGTCTTGCAGTAAGAAATGGCAGCACACAATTGCACTTCGGGTTAAGACAGTTTACTGTGGTCGTAAGCTGAGTTGGGTACACAAAAAAAGGCAGTTCAAAATAAGCAACAATACCAAGTTCATGAGTCAAAAGGTGTGGTCAAATAAATAGGCAGATGGTCAAAAAATACAAGGAGGCAAGCAGGATGAGAAAACACTAGGAACAAGGCTGGAAGCACAGGCACAAGGCGCATCGATCTGGCAGAGAAAAGGTGAACCAGGTGAGGCTTAAATACACCCAGGTGATGACCTACAGATGAGAAACAGGTGTGTGAGAAAGAACCACGAGGGCGTGGCCAGACAGAGTGAAATGCCCACCACCAAACACCAAGAGACAGACAAGAGAAATGGAGACAGAGAACGCCAGGCAGGAAAAAAAGACAAGCAAGAAAATAAACAAAAAAATAACAATCACAATCCATAAAATACAAACTCTGACAAAATAATTAAAAATATAAAAGCCCAAATGATAGTTTGTATAAGTAATGAGCCCCTTTGGTATACTACCTGTAAATAATTAGTTTTATTGCCAGATTTCTTCAGACAAGTCAGGGGATGGATACATGAACATTTCCAAGTCACTGAATATGTCTTGGACTTTATTTACATCAATTATTAAGAAATACAAACAGTTTGGCAATCTATGGTAAATCTGTGTGAAGTGGACAGTTCTCAGATCCTGAGTGACTGTGCAAGAAGAAGAGTGAGGAAAGCTTCCAAGACACCCAGAAGAAGTTATAGGCTTCTGTGGCTGTGATTAGAGAAATTGTGCACAGTGCATGTTTTGCATTTTGTATCCCCAGTTATACAGCTTCATGATGAAGTGGTATAGAGGAGGATTTTCTTTCACCAAATCAAATCTACATTTGCATCTCAGCTGTGCCTTCTGGCAAATTGTAGCTGAACTTTGGAGTCTAAGAAAATCCTCCTCTTGGAAATGTTTATGTATCCATCCCCTGACTTCTGGGGATGGATACAAGAAGAAGAAAACTGGCAATAAAACTGATTATTTACAGGTATTATATTAGACATACCTAAGGCAAAAACTCGGGTCTGGAAGGAGTTCGGGGAGGCTATGGAGGAGGACTATCGGTCGGCCTCGAAGAGATTCTGGCAAACCGTCCAACACCTCAGGAGGCGGAAGCAGCTCTCCACCAGCACTGTTTACGGTGCGGGTGGGGAGCTGTTGACCCTGACTGGGGATGTTGTCGATCGGTGGAAGGAGTACTTCAAGGATCTCCTCAATCCCATCGTCATGTCTTCCGAAGAGGAAGCAGAGACTGGGGACTTGGAGGCAGACTCATCCATTACCCAGGCCGAAGTCACCGAGGTGGTTAGAAAGCTCCTCGTGGCAAGGCTCCTGGGGTGGATGAAATCCGTTTTGAGTACCTTAAGTCTCTGGATGTTGTGGGGCTGTCTTGGCTGACACGCCTCTGCAACATCGCGTGGCGATCGGGGACAGTGCCTCTGGATTGGCAGACCGGGGTGGTGGTCCCTCTGTTTAAGAAGGGGGACCGGAGGGTGTGTTCCAACTATAGGTGATCACACTCCTCAGCCTCCCCGGTAAGGTCTATTCCAGAGTACTGGAGAGGAGAATTCGACCGATGGTCGAACCTCGGATTCAGGAGGAGCAGTGTGGTTTTCGTCCTGGTCGCGGCACACTGAACCAGCTCTATATGCTCCATTGGGTGCTTGAGGGTTCATGGGAGTTTGCCCAACCAGTCCACATGAGTTTTGTGGATCTGGAGAAGGCATTCAACCGTGTCCCTCGGTGCACCCTGTGGGGAGTGCTCCGGGAGTACGGGGTCCAGGGTCCTTTGCTAAGGGCTATCCGGTCCCTGTACGACCGCAGCAGGAGCTTGGTTCGCATTGCCGGTAGTAAGTCAAACCTGTTTCCAGTGCACGTTGGCCTCTGCCAGGGCTGCCCTTTGTCACCGGTTCTGTTCATTATTTTTATGGACAGAATTTCTATGCGCAGCCAGGGTGTAGAGGGGGTCTGGTTTGGGAACCACAGAATCTCATCTCTGCTGTTTGCGGACGATGTGGTTCTGTTGGCTTTGTTATGTGTCGACGCGGGTTGAGGAGCGGACCTGCGTCAGACGGAACCCAGCGCTAAAAATAACCAGAAAGCGGTTCCAATAACAAAAACAATGTATTTATTTCACCCGCTGGTGCACAACAAAGTGTAAAAACCAAAATAGCGTCCTTCTGGTGGAGTGAAGGCTGGCATGCTCTCCAGCGCTCAAAAGGATCGAAGCCCGGCGCTCCTGGACCCACTACCACCGCCAAACACCCCCCAGGTGGACACGACAAACCGACTCTCTGCGAAGCATAGAAGAGGTGAGGTAAGTCAGCAGTTACAACTAATATCCTTCAAAAGACACACACTATCAGCAACACATTCAGGTCTGTATTTTAAGCTTTATGCAAATGAGCAGCTTCTCACAACAGGTGGAGGATCACTTGTCCGCACGCCACAGCAGTGAGAAGCAAGCTGCACAATTCTCATCACAATTCAAGTATACTGCGCAACAAAATACCAAGTCACTATCAACAATTAGTCAAACACTTAATCACCTCTGATGTGTGCTGACAGCATGTGTCCCTCACCCTTCCTGCTTCACGGGCTCGATGTGTCAAACCCAGGCGCGGTCCTCAGCGTCTCACAAACGAACATCACAAGGTCGAGTTCCCGGCAGTTCTGCTTGAATCACACATGAATTAAATGCAGAACGCCATCCAATTATCTGCTTCAGCTGAAAGTCTTTAAGGCTGCACGTGAGCACCATTCACAGGTGCTGCACATGATGTTGATGAGGGTGAAGGACTCTTCAGCCAGCACCTTCTCCACAGACAAATCAGTTTTCATGCCACCTGGAGAGCAAAGAAAAGAAAAGAACACCAAAATGTCCAGCCACACCCCCCAACACACAACAGGCTTCGTCAAATCAGGACCTTCAGCGAGCACTGGGGCAGTTTGCAGCCGAGTGTGAAGCGTCCGGGATGATAATCAGCACCTCCAAATCCGAGGCCATGGTTCTCGACCGGAAAAAGGTGCTTTGCCCTCTTCAGGTCGGTGGAGTGTCCTTACCTCAAGTGGAGGAGTTTAAGTATCTCGGGGTCTTATTCACGAGTGAGGGACGGATGGAGCGTGAGATCGATAGACAGATCGGTGCAGCATCTGCAGTGATGCGGTCGCTGTATCGGACCGTAGTGGTGAAGAGAGAGCTGAGTAGGGGGGCAAAGCTCTCGATTTACCTACGATCTACGTTCCGATCCTCACCTATGGTCATGAGATTTGGCTCATGAACGAAAGAACGAGATCGCGAGTACAAGCGGCCGAGATGAGTTTCCTCCGCAGGGTGGCTGGGCGCTCCCTTAGAGATAGGGTGAGGAGCTTGGTCACTCGGGAGGAGCTCGGAGTCGAGCCACTGCTCCTCTACGTCGAAAGGAGTCAGTTGAGGTGGTTCGGGCATCTTTTCCGGATGCCCCCTGGACGCCTCGCTGGAGAGGTGTTCCGGGCACGTCCCACTGGGAAGAGGCCCCGGGGAAGACCCAGGACACGCTGGAGGGACTACATCTCTCGGCTGGCTTGGGAACGCCTTGGGGTTCCCCCGGAGGAGCTGGAGGAGGTGTGTGTGTGGATCGGGAGGTCTGGGCGGCTTTGCTTGAGCTGCTGCCCCCGCGACCCGACTCCGGATAAAGCGGAAGAAAATGGATGGATGGATGGATATATTAGACATTTTTTTATTGAGAAGGCTGATTTACTTTTTGTATTTGAAATGGCATAAACAAATTAAAATGTGTGAAATATCAAGGGGCTGATTACTTTTGGAGGGCACTGTGTGTTGCTGTAAAATCTCAGTGTGTTTTCTGCATTAATGCTGCTGTCATATAAGTGTACATTACCTTTGACAATGACACAGACTCAACCCCAGACCATGACAAATCCTGGCTTTTGGACTTGTTCAATCAATCAATCAATCAATTTTTTTATATAGCGCCAAATCACAACAAACAGTTGCCCCAAGGCGCTTTATATTGTAAGGCAAGGCCATACAATAATTATGTAAAACCCAACGGTCAAAACGACCCCCTGTGAGCAAGCACTTGGCTACAGTGGGAAGGAAAAACTCCCTTTTAACAGGAAGAAACCTCCAGCAGAACCAGGCTCAGGGAGGGGCAGTCTTCTGCTGGGACTGGTTGGGGCTGAGGGAGAGAACCAGGAAAAAGACATGCTGTGGAGGGGAGCAGAGATCAATCACTAATGATTAAATGCAGAGTGGTGCATACAGAGCAAAAAGAGAAAGAAACAGTGCATCATGGGAACCCCCCAGCAGTCTACGTCTATAGCAGCATAACTAAGGGATGGTTCAGGGTCACCTGATCCAGCCCTAACTATAAGCTTTAGCAAAAAGGAAAGTTTTAAGCCTAATCTTAAAGTAGAGAGGGTGTCTGTCTCCCTGATCTGAATTGGGAGCTGGTTCCACAGGAGAGGAGCCTGAAAGCTGAAGGCTCTGCCTCCCATTCTACTCTTACAAACCCTAGGAACTACAAGTAAGCCTGCAGTCTGAGAGCGAAGCGCTCTATTGGGGTGATATGGTACTACGAGGTCCCTAAGATAAGATGGGACCTGATTATTCAAAACCTTATAAGTAAGAAGAAGAATTTTAAATTCTATTCTAGAATTAACAGGAAGCCAATGAAGAGAGGCCAATATGGGTGAGATATGCTCTCTCCTTCTAGTCCCCGTCAGTACTCTAGCTGCAGCATTTTGAATTAACTGAAGGCTTTTTAGGGAACTTTTAGCACAACCTGATAATAATGAATTACAATAGTCCAGTCTAGAGGAAATAAATGCATGAATTAGTTTTTCAGCATCACTCTGAGACAAGACCTTTCTGATTTTAGAGATATTGCGTAAATGCAAAAAAGCAGTCCTACATATTTGTTTAATATGCGCTTTGAATGACATATCCTGATCAAAAATGACTCCAAGATTTCTCACAGTATTACTAGAGGTCAGGGTAATGCCATCCACAGTAAGGATCTGGTTAGACACCATGTTTCTAAGATTTGTGGGGCCAAGTACAATAACTTCAGTTTTATCTGAGTTTAAAAGCAGGAAATTAGAGGTCATCCATGTCTTTATGTCTGTAAGACAATCCTGCAGTTTAGCTAATTGGTGTGTGTCCTCTGGCTTCATGGATAGATAAAGCTGGGTATCATCTGCGTAACAATGAAAATTTAAGCAATACCGTCTAATAATACTGCCTAAGGGAAGCATGTATAAAGTGAATAAAATTGGTCCTAGCACAGAACCTTGTGGAACTCCATAATTAACTTTAGTCTGTGAAGAAGATTCCCCATTTACATGAACAAATTGTAATCTATTAGACAAATATGATTCAAACCACCGCAGCGCAGTGCCTTTAATACCTATGGCATGCTCTAATCTCTGTAATAAAATTTTATGGTCAACAGTATCAAAAGCAGCACTGAGGTCTAACAGAACAAGCACAGAGATGAGTCCACTGTCCGAGGCCATAAGAAGATCATTTGTAACCTTCACTAATGCTGTTTCTGTACTATGATGACTTGTTGTTGATAACAGTCTGGATGGTCCTTTTCATCTCTGGTCCAGAGCACAGTGCATCCATTTTGCAATTGTTTTATTAGCTGTCAGAGCACCTAACTGCCTTTGATAAGTTCAAAAGCACGTATTCTGCAAAATCTGTTTTCATTCACCTTTTACTTTTACATGTAATTAACATTTCATCTTAGACAACCTCAGAATCCTACAATTCCACAAATGTACGTGTAGAAATTGCCCTACCATAAGCAAAATTTAATCCTGAAACAGCTCGTTTTACATTTCTGCAGCATATGTAACAGAAGCGGGACTGAAATGACATTAACATTAGGTCGAACACGTTTCTCACATTATGCTCCCACTGCAACACAGAATGGATTAAAAATGCGGTGGATTATTTTTCTGCCCGTGGATGTCATCCTTCAGGACATTAACAAACATTCTTTCCTCGGCCACTCCTCCTCAACCCTCCCTCCTCCCATTGTACATTCTCTGTATGGGGAAAGCCAGACACATCTGGATTCTAGTCTGGCCAAATTCTTGGCCAGAAGCATTTGTAGTCTCTAAAAGTAATTTTTAGACATATATCTGGAAAGTTGCTGTCATCTGCAATCTTAAAAAAAATTTCAACAGCTGTGTTTTGAGTAGTAAGTACAGGGGTCTCTTTATATTTACAGGGATAAATATACACGGGTAAAATGTTTTTTTATGCTAATACTTTTGTGCATTAAATGTACAGGTGCTACCAGATCAAGACTGCAAACAGAGAAGAGAAAAACCTCTGAGCACAGAGGGAGTGTTGCTTCATTCTCTGTATGGATTGCCACGCCCTATTTTCCAGGTTATCATCCATCTCCTCTCCATATTTCATCACCACATGCTAACAACTTTCTGAGTTAAATGTTGCTATGTGTCAAACATTCTTTTGGAGCTCAGTTTCAAAATATATTCTGAATCACCTCCAAAATGGAATCACTTATTTCCTGAAACATAATCTATCTGTTCAACAAATTTCACAGAAATCCTTTCATTATGGCAGTGAAAGCATTACCTCCTTTGTGGGGGTGATTAAAGCTTTTCGAATGATTTCTTTCTTTCTGGAGAGCTAGGTCTGTAGAAACTAATCAATAATGTCTGCTTGAAGAAAAGCACCAGCTGCTGCACACGTCCATGGAAAATTAATAGGAAAAGATGAAAAAGGTAGGTGTAACAACACCCGGAAGACTGCTAAATGAAAATAAATGTATGTTCTTGTTCAGAGCTGACAGGCTGCGTTGGGCTAACAAGTGAGGAAATCCTTATGTGAGTGACTGTGGGCTCTTTATCTGAATCACACATTATATATTGTTTTGGTTTTTAAAAAATAAAAGTAAAACTGAGTGCTGGCTTTGGCATAAAAATAGGAAAATGTTCAATAGAAATGAGTGGCTTTGTGTGGAATTTATGTCCGAAGAGCATTTTCCGCATAAGTAAATAAATGAACTGATTCATCTGCTGCATCAGAAAGACCACAGTGGTTCCTAATTCTTTCATGCTCGCTGCAGAGCCTTGGGTGCTTTCTATTTTACCTTGACCAGCCATAAAAGGGAAAATATCTGCAGAGTGTACTGTATTCCACTTTATGAAATCTCCAAGATCATTTGGCATCTATCATTGCAAAACACTGACCAAGAAATAAAATAAAATTAAGTAAAACGTAACCATGGGACTGTTACTCTGGAGACATTTTGTTCAGCCTGCAGATGCATTATGATCCCACTCACTGTGCAAAGAGGCATTTATTTCCAAGACATTTAAAATAATTATCATTACCAGCATGGCCTCATGAAAGTTTGAAAATAAAATTAGATTTAAGAAACATAATTAAATGTTAATATATTATCTTTTTGTCTAAGATGCTCCCCAGAGAGAAATTTCTTCATAATAGCTGAAGCAAAATACTGCTCTTTCATAGCCTAATTTTCAGCCCCATGGCACTGTTTTTGTTCTGAGACTAAAACAATGCCAAATTACCAGTTTTTTGTAAAAAAAAAAAAAAAAAATACTAATAATAAAATAAAAAAATTGATTTAAGAATACATAGGCATAGGAAAAAACTCAAAAGATAAGTGTGCGTGTGTGTCTTGGTCTTGTCCATCCACAGAAATCTGACTATGATTTACCATTTTTATTATTCATGGATATGTTACATTCCAAACATGTCATCAACCAATTAGAATGGAAGCTGCCTTTGCTTTGAATGTGTCTGCAGCAGGTGCACAGCAAGTTAATAGAATAGCAGAACCTTCTGCTCTGGAAATAAGCACACTTATCCAACCATACCCAAGGATCCTCCAAAATAAGAAAAAAAAAAAACAAAAAACTCATACCTTGGAAAATGCTTGTGTGGACTCATGATTTTCTACACAGTAAATTTTGCAGAGTAAAATATACTCTAAATCAGTTCTACTACAGGGTAAAATCAACTCTATCATATTGTGAATGACTCTTAATGGAGCTGAAAAACATGATTTGATAAGACGGTAGAGCTGATTTCACTCTGTAATAGAGTGCATTTAACTACATTTGGACCGGGACCAAATGTTATCCTGGCACAGTATATTTTACACTGTAAACTTTACTGTGGACATTCTCGCTGAAAGTAGGGGCTGGGTTACAACTGATGAAATGCAGACAATCATATGTACATTGTGAAAAAAAGTGTGTGTGCATGCATGCATGCATGTGCGTGTGAGCAGTGGTGGCGCCAAGGGGGCTTCGGGGGGCTTAAGCCCCCCTAATAATGAGCCAAGCTCCCCCAATAATTCTGCCAATAATGTGAATAGCGACTGACATATTTGTGGATCTCAACTGCAGTTTTGTGCCGAGAATGTTTCAATATTGCGTAACTGAGCAAAGTGATGAATGTGTGTGTTCGGTGATTCACCAATGCTGAATCGCCCTTCACAAACAGAATTTTCAGTTTTGCAAATAAACATTTATTTGTAAAAACCCACACACAAGTTACAAATCAGAAATTTGTGTTTGTGGATCACAAAGCACGTGTACAAATCAAAGGATATTTGTAAATCACCCTCTGTGTATTTGCAAGTATTAATGAGACAAATTTAACTCCATACTCCAAAAAATTAGGTTTCCTAAATATTTATTACGGCCACTCTTAAAACTTCACTTACCTTTATAATTTTATTACTGGTAAATTTTAGTCTTGATTTAGATGAGATATACTTATTATCTCACAGGAATATATCACAATTATCTGGGAACTACTTTTTGCGCAGGAATTCATCAAGCATGTCGGCCACAGCTGCGCGCTAACACAGAATATACAGAAGCTGTATATCGTTGTTCGGCCAAAACGAGCATCCACTTCCTGAGCTCATGGCGCGTGTGAGAATATGGTGGAGTTAGCAGATCACAAATTGTGTTAAATTGGCAATAAATCTTTGATATAGACGATTTGTGTAAGGTTGATTCCATGCATTGTCTTGAGCACCATTTCAATGAATTCAGTTTGTATACCTATGTACAAGATTACTGAACTTGCAGTCATTCTTAGTCATGTGTGTGTGCATTGATACCACATTATAGAGGAGCACGGGTGACTAAAACATATACCTTGGTATTTATAAAGCAATTTACTATATATTGTTCATTTCGATGACATTTTGTGAAGCCCCTCCAACTTTTACCCCAACTCCCCCTCAGCCCCCCCCCCCCCAACAAAAATTTCCTGGTGCCGCCACTGCGTGTGAGGGAGAGGATCCCTATGTTTAAAAAGTGTAATGGGGGACATGCCCCCCCTCTTACTCCCTGAGTTGCTATACCCATGTAAGACATCTAGAAGATATATAAACCTGCATGATTAGCACAAACCACAGTGCAGTCTGCAGTTCTGCTGCGTTGGATGAATCGACTGCACACCTCATTTAACCTGCTTCTGATTTATTACATGTAAGCTCTCCACACGGCTCGCTCTACATTATACACTCAGACTGTGAGGAATAATGTGATGTGCTTTCCTTTCATTCGTATGAGTTTATGAGGTGACTTTATGCATTATCTGTGTTTTTATTTTTAGAATGACCGTGTGAGTGCAACAGTAGATATTATATATGGGAATCATAGCTGAGACTGTATAAAATTCAATCACGGAAAGCAGTAAGTTGTACACGTCCTGCAGAAAGACCTTCAGTTTTATCTGACCTCTGGCAAAACCTGAGTTTGCACATCACATCAGGGAACAGCGGGAAATGAAGCTGCTTTCTGCTACAGGAGGGACATGAAATATTAATCCACACCTATTTCCTGACTATAATATTCTGCTAACTAATACACGTATTTGTGCATGCACACATGCACGAATACATGTTTACACATGTACCACGATGAAAAGTACATTTGAGCTTCAAATTGGCTCAGTTTACTGATTCAAATGATACCTGATAACTTTTAATTTCATCCATAATAAGAGTTTCTTCTAAAATGAAACTCAATGTCTCATTTCGTGCTGCAGGTAAAGCAACATTTCACAAAACCACAATCATCCGTAATGACAAAATCGCCTATGAATGGCTTGAGGATGCGATCACAAGGAGCTGCCACTTCTTTACTCGAGTGTTTTCAGATGTTTCTCCAGTTAAGTGGGAGCTCGCTGTGTGACCATATGTGTGTGCACTCGCATCTGAAGGCAGAGGAGGCGTTAGATGGGAAACAATGCAACACTGCAGCAGGGAGAGGAAGCAACGCTTCAATTTAGGGACAGCTTGAACACCAGCAAGGCCTAAATGCCACCAGAATGAAATTTCAAAGCTTCTAAAACCTGTTATTAACGACAGCGCACAGCTGTAATGGGAAGTGAGAATGAGATTTAACTGTCGGGCTGAACTAAAGTTCAGCATGGTGTGAAATGTACACAGTAAAATCACCAGTGTTAAATTAACACTGCCAGTGAACATATGGTCCCCCTCTGGCCACAGTAGGACCATATGTTCACTGGCAGCGTTAATTTAACACTGTCAGTGCTAGTTTTACACTGGTGATTTTACTGTGTAGCAGCGGTGAAGGCTTAAATAGTGAAAAGGCCCAACAATGGCCACTTTATTAGGTACACCTGTTCAGCTGCCTGTTAAAGCAACTACGGTGCATCCAGAAAGTATTCACAGCGCTTTGCTCTTTCCACATTTTGTTATGTTACAACTTTATTCCAAAATGGAAAATTCATTATTTACCCCTTAAAATTCTATTCACAACACCCCATAATGACATGAAAAACTTTGTTTTTTGAATTTTTGCTAATTTTGCAAAGAGGAATGGGCAAAACTGCCCAAATGCCAAGCTTGTGGCATTATATTCAAGAAGACTTGAGGCCAAAGGTGCATCAACAATGTATTGAGCAAAGGGTGTGAATGCTTATGTACATGTGATTTCTTGGGGGGGGTATTTCTAATACATTTGCAAAAATTAAAAAAAAGCCTTCTTTCACATTGTCATTATGGGGTATTGTGTGTAGACGTTTGAGTAAATAAAATGAATTTCATCCATTTTGGAATAAGGCTGTGACATAAAAAAATGTGGAAAAAGTGCAGCGCTGTGAGTACTTTCTGGATGCACTGTATCTAATTTTGTGCTGCCTTAACAGGCTAATCAGAAGATCAGAATAATTACATTAATATAATTATATACCATATTCTCTTCTGCACCATGTTAAAAGGTTGAAGGTCACACCAGTTTTAGGACTAGTGTCAAAATTATCTCCAATTTTCTGACTTGATTACGACTTCAATGGGCTTTCATGTGCAATTTACAAATCACTATCTGTTGTCATCATATTGTAATTTGAGAAATGTGTGTGTGCATGTGTGTGTGCATGTGTGTGTGCGTGTCTCAATCCACCTAACTGGGTACCTGCCAAGGCTGAGGAAATAACCTGCACCAGATTAGCATCCCATCATTCTTTTTGTTGTTGTTTTTAATCTTTTTCTTTCTTTCTTTCTTTTTTTTTTTTTTGCATTTAGCCTTTATTTAACCAAGTAGGTCAACTGAGAACCAGTTTTCATTTACAATGACAACCTGGGCAAGAGGCAGCATAAAAGGTATATACAAAGGTAAATTCAAAACAGCGACATTTAAGAAAAACATAAAAACAGATAATACCATAGATAATACGCCACCCGGGTCCGCGACTCATCGCGGCCGCAATTACCATCAGCAGTATTCCTGTCGACCCCGCAGAGAAGCCGGGACGTCGCAGGCTAGGCTAAGCCAGCCTGGTTTCGGCTAACAGCTAAAAGCTAACAGCTGTTGCACAACAAACTGCTGTTAAATAAGACGGTGAGAATGGGGCCACAGAAAACACCTGTGATGGAGGATCTGGACGATATTAAGAAGGTTCTGGATACTCTCACGGAGGAGGTTTGTGCCGTAAAAACTCAGCAGAAGGAGATACTGGCACTAGTGAAGGAAGTTAAGGACCTGTGAGGCCTTATTGAGCAGAAGGACAAACGTATCGCGTCGTTGGAAAGAAGGGTGACTGAGATGGAGCAGTGCCGGCGAATGAACGATGTTGTTGTATCTGGGCTCTACATCAGACCCAGATCGTATGCGCGGGCAGCAGCCTCTGGTAACAGGGGAGCCCGATGAACAAGACGAACGCTCCACAGAGCAACAATTTGCTGCTTTTTAACAAACTAAGGGGATTGATCTGGATATAAACACTATTGAAGCATGTCATCCGTTACCCAGAAAGAATTCAGCAGACAAACCTACAGTCATCATGAGGTTTGTTAACAGGAAAGACAAAACAACTCTGCTCAAATAAGGATATAAACTTAAAGGATCCAATGTTTACTTAAATGAACATCTCACTAAACACAACGCAGATATAACAAAAAAGGCAAGATACTTGAGAAAACAACAAAAAATTCAAAACACATGGACTACAAACTGCAAAGTATTGATCAAACTGAACGGGTCTCCAGAAGAAGCCAAAGTGTTGCTGATCAGAAGCATAGAGGAATTGACAAAATATGAATAAAACATGGTACGTGAACGCAACCAACTTTCATAATGACTGACAAACATACAGACCATTCATCGGTGCTTCTGAACAGTAATAGTATAACTGAGATCATGCACAGTTATGAGAATGTGGAATTACAACCTTTTCAGTATACTGAGCATCATATACAAGATCTGGAATATGAGATAGATCCAGACAATCATTTCTATTCCTTCATAGATAGTAACTGTCAGTATTATACAGAGGAACAATACAATAACTGCATTGTCAATAATCCACTTTAATAGCAGGAGTCTGTACAAAAGTTTTGGGAGTATCAAAGACTATTTATAACAATTTTGTCAACCATTCAGTATAATTGTCATAACTGAAACATGGCTTACAGAGGGTGATGACACAAATTATGAGCTGGAGGGTTATGAATTTAATCATCTGAATAGACGAAATAGAGGAGGAGGAGTGGCTTTGTATGTTGACAAAAGGATTAACTACAAAATTAAAGATGAAATGACTGTGGAAAATCTTTTGGAATCCATCACCTCTGAAATAGGTATGGAAAAGGCAAAAATATAATTATTAGCTGCATATATAGAGCTCCTGGCTCTAAAATTGAAGAATTTCAAAATTGGACAGAGAAACTGTTTTCACAGATGGGTAATAAGCGAGTATTTGTTTGTGGAGATATAAACATTGATCTCTTAAACCCACATCAGCATAAAGTAACTGAGGGTTTCATTAACACTATGTACAGTCTAAATCTATATCCAAAAATTACTAGGCCTTCAAGAATCACTTCACATTCAGCTACTCTCATTGATAATATATTTACTAATGATATCGATACCAAAACACTAAGTGTTAATTAATGATATTAGTGACCATCTACCAATTTTTATAGTAACTGATTTGAAGTTTAATAAAAAATGTACTGAGAAAAACAATATTGCAAGCGCTTGCAATCTGAAGAAGCTATCACTGCCTTAAAAAATGATTTACTTTTACAGGATTGGAATCCCATTTACAATCAGCAAGATGCAAATTTAGCATATTCCGAATTTGAAAACATATTTCTCAATATATATAACAAAATTGTCCAATTATACAGTTTAATAAAAATAATAACTATAAAGCTAACCCATGGATAACAAAAGGCCTTCAAAAGGCGTGTATAAAGAAAAATAGGCTATACAGAGAATTCATTAAAAGTAAATCAAGAGAGGCAGAGGTTAAATATAAGGACTACAAAAATAAACTAACAACTATTATGCGGAACTGTAAAAAATCATACTTCGGAAAAATACTAAACGATAATAAAAACAATATAAAGGAAACATGGAAAATATTGAATAGTATTATAGCAAATAAACCCAAATCAAATAACTATCCAACATACTTTACTTATGACAACAAAGATGAATATAACATGAGCCAAGTAGTGAATAGTTTCAATAAATTTTTTGCTAATGTTGGGCCAGATCTGGCAGCTGAAATCCCACACAGTACATGGGAAAATCAGCAATTAATTGCTAGAAATCCGCATACAATGTTTCTCAGCCCAGTAGATGAAAGGGAAATTATTAACATAGTTAGTACATGTAAAAGTAAAAAGTCAACGGATCATAATGAGGTACATATGTTCTTAGTAAAGCGAATAATTACTGAAATCGCAAAACCATTATCATATATTTTTAACAAATCATTTCAAACTGGGATTGTTCCTAACAGTATGAAAGTGGCAAAAGTGATACCTTTATTCAAATCTGGCAGCAAGCATCTTTTTTACTAACTACAGGCCTGTGTCTCTACTGTCACAATTTTCAAAGATACTGGAAAAACTTTACAATAGCAGACCGGATAATTATAGATCGACACAACTTGATTGATGAAAGTCAATATGGTTTCAGAGCAAAAAGGTCCACGACACTGGCATTGTTCGATTCCATAGAAGAGATCAATAAACATGTGGACCAAAGGGTAATAGTTGCAGGTTTATTTATTGACTTAAGATTGGCTTTTGATACAATTGATCACAATATATTATTTCAAAAGTTGGAACTGTATGGGATCAGAGGAGTTGCTCTGAGTTGGATTAAAAGCTACTTACAAAACTGAAAGCAGTTTGTTAAACTCGGGGAATACTGTTCTTCATATCTGGACATCGTTTGTGGGCTACCACAAGGTTCTGTGCTGGGCCCAAAATTATTTTATACATTAATGATTTATGCAAAGTCTCAGATATGATTAAAACTGTGCTCTTTGCAGATGACACAAACCTGTTTTGCTCAGGGGAAAATCTGCAACAATTATTATCTGATTTAGGAACAGAAATGATAAAGTTAAAGAGATGGTTTGATATTAACAAATTATCATTAAATTTGTCTAAAACTAAATTGATGTTATTTGGAAATTATAAAAAAGACATACAAATTCAGTTAAATATACATGGGGTAAACACAGAACGTGTCAAAGAGAATAAGTTTTTAGGTGTCATTACTGATGAAAAAATTAATTGGAAAGCTCATATTCAGCATATTCAAATGAAGGTATCAAAAAGTATTGCAGTATTAAATAAAGTAAAGCATGTTCTTGATTGCAGAGCACTACATACTCTCTATTGTTCTTTGGTTGCACCCTACTTGACTTATTGCGCTGAAGTTTGGGCCAACAATTACAAAACTACATTGCAACCATTATTCATTCTTCAAAAAAGAGCATTAAGGACAATTCATAATGCAGGTTATCGAGACCACACCAACCCACTGTTCATTAAATCTCAAATATTAAAACTTAATGATATGATTTCTTTCAAGACTGTTCAATTAATGCACAAAGTGAAAAATAAACAAGTGCCATTTAGAATTCAAGAATATTTTACTGAGAGAGAAGGAAAATATGATTTACGGGGCTTGTATCATTTTAAAATTGCTGGCGCTCGGACAACCAGGAAAGGTTTCTGTGTCTCCATGTGTGGCCCTAGATTATGGAATAACCTGACGGATGACCTCAAACGATGTCCAAATATCAATCAGTTTTAAAATCAATATAAAAAAAAATGATGTTTTCAAGATATGAATCTAATGAAGTACGGTGAGTTTTGTGTTGTCAGTTGTAATTGTGAAATCAGTAACATTCATTTGTGTATGTATATGTGTATATATATGTGTGTATGTATATGTGTATATATATATATGTGTGTATGTATGTGTGTGTGTGTGTAATTATGTATGTATGTGAAGGTGTATGTTGGTGTGTGTATACTGTATATGTATGTAAATATGTATGTAGACGAAGACACAGTGTTCACTTGATATGTTTATGATAATGGGATTTGAGTTCGTGTTGTTAAATGTATTTGTAGCATGGCCCAAGCAGAGGGTCACCCTTTAGAGTCTGGTCTGCTTGAGGTTTCTTCCTCAATACATCAGAGGGAGTTTTTCCTTACCACTGTCGCCTGTGTGCTTGCTCTGAGGGTAGGTAATGTGTATATATGTATGTATGTATATAGGGGGTGGGCGTTTATAAGCTTTGCTTCTGCTCACCCCTTTTTGGTCACACATGTCACTGTGGAATTGTCTTGTATATCAGTCTTTGTTACTGACGAATTGTGTGCCAAATAAATAAGTTCATTTAACTCATTTAACTAACTAATACAATTATAAAACAGGTCATACCAATCATAAAAGAGAGCAATATTAATAATAACTATTATTTTATAGTGTCCGTCCAGGTGAGGTGATCGACTCTCAACCGCTTCGTGATACGAAATCCCTTTGAATAATCTGCTCCAAAAGCAAATCATTTCAAGATACTTACCCAAGGGACTTCTTGAAAATTTGCTTACCTGTTTCTGAGTTATTTTACACACACACACACACACACACACACACACACACACACACACACACACACACACACACACACACACACACACACACACACAGAAGTAATTAGAACACCTTGCTCCACCATTGTGCCATCTGTTCTCTTCTATGAGGTCTTTTTTGTGGACTGAATATTTTTTTCGCACTCTATATTCTAAAATCTTGGATGTGTCCATGTTGTGTGGGCCGCTGAAGAGGAGGTACTGCTGGCCCAACACCACCAGAGGGCGCCCTGCCTGAAGTGCAGGCTTCAGGCACGAGAGGGCGCTGCCGCCTCTCAGGAACAGCCGGGGTGACAGCTGTCACTCATCCACTATGACAGCTGGAGGTATATTCTCAGCCGTATTCAGTAGGTGCTACTGTTACTGGTTTATTGTGTTCCCGTTTTGGAGGTGGAGGTGTCTTACCCACCATTAAGGAACTGTCGCTACTTATATTTGCTGGGTGTACACACACCCACACATAACTGTTTCTGCTTCCTGCCAGCAGTACCAGATCCAACAGCTGGAGACGGTGGCCATCTGGGGACTCGGAACTTGGCGGCTCCAGTATTCTCCGGGTTCGGTGGCAGTGGAAATCGTGTGGGATCCGGCTCTTCTCTGGACAGACGTCTTCTATCCTCGAGCCTGCCCACATGTCACCTTAGTACATTTGACTCTGTTCAAATTCTGTATTTGTCTGTATTTCGTTGTGCACGCTTCACAACAGTAAAGTGTTGTATTTTTGGCTCATCTATTGTCCGTTCATTTGCGCCCCCTGGTGTGGATCCGTGTCACGACACTTTCCCAACAGGATATCTCGGCCAACGTCATGGATACAGAGGGGCGTCAACCATCTGTTGGACAGCCAATGGAAGAGCAGGATGCACAGGCGTCTGCAGGGGGCGTGATTGGTGAGTTGCAGCAAATCCTGTCCGCCTTTACTGCTCGGTTGGATTTAATGACCAAGCACAATGTCATCCTCAACCGCAGGATGGGGGCTCTCACCGCGCAGGCGGAAGCGCATGCTCAGGGCGCTGCTGCAGCACCTCCCCCTGCTGACCGGAGGTCTGAAACAGACATTCCGCTGGTCGTTCAACAACCCCCCCCACCATCCCCTGAAGCTTACATAAGCCCTCCGGAGCCGTACGGAGGCTGTATCGAGACATGCGTGGACTTCTTAATGCAGTGCTTGCTCGTCTTTTCACAGCGTCCCGTCATGTACGAGTCAGACGCCAGCCGGGTGGCTTACGTAATAAATTTGCTTCGAGGAGAGGCACGCGCCTGGGCTATGGCGCTTTGGGAGCAGAATTCACGGCTCCTAACAACATATACTGGGTTTGTGAGGGAGTTCAGACAGGTGTTCGACCACCCTCATAGAGGCGAGACCGCTTCAAGCGTGCTGCTGTCGATAAGACAGGGGTGCCGAAGCGCAGCTAAGTATGGAGTCGACTTCCGCATCGCGGCAGCGCGAGCCGGGTGGAATGCTGTTGCGCTCCGTGCCGCCTTTGTAAATGGACTGTCTCTGGTCCTTAAGGAGCACCTGGTGGCGGGATTTAGACGGGCTTATCGACCTGGTTATACGGTTAGACAACCGATTAACAGAACACCGACGGGAGCCAGACGAAGGGCGTGGTCAGGCACAAGCCATCCCTCTTCCTCCCGGGTCCGAAAGGGAGCCGTCTTCCCCACGCTCCACAGCCAGGGTACTCCACGTGACGACAGCTCCCCCTGCTGCCGTTGTTAGGGAAACGAGCAGGACCAAAATAAGATCAGATCAGAGAAAAAGGAGGGGAGTGTTTTCTCTGCAGCTCAACCAAGCACACGCAGAAAAACTGCCCCAAACAGTCGAAACAGCAGCACACGTCCTTAGAGACTGGGCTAAGGGTGGGTCATAATACTCACGCGGGGAAACCCCGACGATCTGCACGCATCCCAGTTACGATCCTGAGTGGGGATCTAACCCTTCACGCCCCAGCACGGGTGGACACGGGGTCAGAGGGGAATCTGCTGGATAGCAGATGGGCAAAGGAGGTTGGGCTCCCTCTAGTGGCCTTACCGTCACCAGTGTCGGTACGGGCACTAGATGGCACCCTTCTTCCACTAATCACACATCAGACACAGCCAGTGACAATGGTTGTGTCTGGAAATCACAGGGAGGAGATTGTGTTTTATGTAACACCTTCTACCTCCCGAGTGATTTTGGGTTTTCCATGGGTGTTAAAACACAATCCCCGGATTGATTGGCCTTCTGGGGTTGTGACGCAGTGGAGCGAAACCTGCCACAGGGAGTGTTTAGGATCCTCGGTTCCACCCGGTGTGATGGCTAAGGAGGAGGTTTTAGTCCCCCCCAATCTGGCGGCGGTGCCAGCCGAGTACCATGATCTTGCTGATGTCGTCAGCAAGGATCTGGCACTCACGCTGCCCCCGCACTGTCCGTATGATTGTGCCATTGATTTGATACCGGGCGCTGAGTACCCGTCCAGCAGGCTGTACAACATCTCACGTCTGGAACGCGAATCAATGGAGACCTACATCCGGGACTCGTTAGCTGCTGGGTTGATCCGGAACTCCACCTCCCCGATGGGTGCTGGTTTCTTTTTTGTGGGCAAGAAGGACGGCGGACTCCGTCCATGCATTGATTACAGAGGGCTGAACGAGATCACGGTTCGCAACCGATACCCGTTACCTCTGTTGGATTCAGTGTTCACGCCCTTGCATGGAGCCCAAATTTTCACAAAATTGGATCTCAGGAATGCTTATCACCTGGTTCGGATCAGGGAGGGAGACAAGTGGAAGACGGCATTTAACACCCTGTTAGGTCACTTTGAGTACCTGGTCATGCCGTTCGGCCTCACAAATGCGCCCGCGACGTTCCAAGCGTTGGTTAATGACGTCTTGCAGGACTTCCTGCATCGGTTTGTCTTCGTATATCTGGACGATATACTCATCTTTTCTCCGGATCCTGAGACCCATGTCAAGCATGTACGTCAGGTCCTGCAGCGGTTGTTGGAGAACCGGCTGTTTGTGAAGGGTGAGAAGTGCGAGTTCCACCGCACTTCTTTGTCCTTCCTGGGGTTCATCATCTCCTCCAACTCCGTCGCCCCTGATCCGGCCAAGGTTGCGGCAGTGAGAGATTGGCCCCAACCCACGAGCCATAGGAAGCTGCAACAGTTCCTCGGCTTTGCAAATTTCTACAGGAGGTTCATTAAGGGCTACAGTCAGGTAGTTAGCCCCCTGCCAGCCCTGACCTCCCCAAAAGTCCCCTTCACCTGGTCGGATCGGTGCGAAGCCGCGTTTAGGGAGTTGAAACGTCGGTTTTCGACTGCACCAGTTCTGGTGCAGCCCGATCCTAGCCGCCAGTTTGTGGTAGAAGTGGACGCCTCGGACTCAGGGATAGGAGCCGTGCTGTCCCGGAGCGGGGAGTCCGATCAGATTCTCCATCCTTGTGCCTATTTCTCATGCAGGTTGACCCCAGCTGAGCGGAACTATGACGTGGGCAATCGGGAACTCCTCACGGTGAAGGAGGCTCTTGAGGAGTGGAGACATCTGTTGGAGGGAGCCACAGTACCATTTACGGTTTTCAGGGACCACCGGAACCTGGAGTATATCAGGACCGCCAAGCGGCTGAACCCCAGGCAAGCCCGCTGGTCATTGTTCTTCGGGCATTTTGACTTCCGGATCACCTACCGCCCCGGGACCAAGAACCAAAGATCGGATGCTCTGTCCCGGGTTCACAAAGTCGAAGTCAAAACCAAGCTGTCGGATCCGCCGGAATCCATACTACCTGAGTCCACTATAGTGGCCACCCTCACCTGGGACGTGGAGAAGACCGTCCGGGAGGCCCTGGCACGGAACCCAGACCCGGGTAAAGGACCGAAGAACCACCTCTACGTCCCACCAGAAGCCAGAGCTGCCGTCCTGGACTTCTGTCATGGTTCCAAACTCTCCTGTCATCCGGGGGTGCGAAGGACCGTGGCAGTGGTCCGGCAGCGCTTCTGGTGGGCGTCCATGGAAGCCGATGTCCGCGACTATGTCCAGGCCTGCACCACCTGCGCCAGGGGAAAAGCCGATCACCAACAGGCACAGGGACTCCTCCAACCGTTACCTGTGCCCCATCGCCCCTGGTCCCACATCGGCCTGGACTTCGTCACGGGCCTCCCACCGTCCCGGGACATGACTACCATCCTCACGATAGTGGACCGATTCTCCAAGGCGGCCCTCTTCGTGGCCCTCCCGAAGCTCCCTACGGCCCAGGAGACAGCAGACCTCCTGGTCCACCACGTCGTGCGTCTGCATGGGATACCCGTGGACATCATCTCGGATCGAGGTCCCCAGTTCTCCTCTCAAGTCTGGAGGAGTTTCTGCAGGGAACTGGGGGCCACCGTGAGCCTCCCGTCTGGGTATCACCCGCAGACCAACGGACAGGCAGAACGGGCCAACCAGGAATTGGAGCAAGCCCTGCACTGTGTGGCGTCCGCGCACCCGACGGCCTGGTGTGAACATCTGGCCTGGATCGAGTACGCGCATAACAGCCAGGTGTCCTCTGCCACCGGCCTCTCCCCATTTGAGGTATGTCTGGGGTACCAGCCCCCATTGTTTCCTGTGGTGGAGGGAGATGTCGGTGTGCCCTCGGTCCAGACCCACCTGCGGAGGTGCCATCGGGTGTGGTGCACCGCCCGTTCTGCCTTGTTGAAGGCCCGGACGAGGGCTAAGGCCCATGCAGACCGCCGGCGTTCCCCGGCCCCTGCATACCAGCCTGGGCAGGAGGTGTGGCTTTCTATGAAGGATGTCCCCCTCCAAGTGGACTCACCCAAACTCAAGGACAGGTATATCTGTCCGTTCAAGATCCTCAAAGTCCTCAGTCTGGCTGGGAGCTGGGAGCTGGAGCTTCACTGCGGGTCCACCCGGTTTTTCATGTTTCCCAGATCAAGCCATACCACACCTCACCCCTCTGTGCTCCCGGACCTGCGCCGCCTCCTGCCCGGATCATCGATGGGGAGCCAGCTTGGACTGTGCGTCGGCTCCTGGACGTCCGCCGGAAGGGCCGGGGCTTCCAGTACTTGGTGGACTGGGAGGGTTATGGACCCGAAGAACGCTCCTGGGTGAAGAGGAGCTTCATCCTGGATCCGGCCCTCCTGGCCGAATTCTACCGGCGACACCTGGACAAGCCTGGTCGGGTGCTGTTGTCGGGTCCTGTTGTGTGGGCCGCTGAAGAGGGTCTGGTCTGCTTGAGGTTTCTTCCTCAATACATCAGAGGGAGTTTTTCCTTACCACTGTCGCCTGTGTGCTTGCTCTGAGGGTAGGTAATGTGTATATATGTATATATGTATGTATGTATATAGGGGGTGGGCGTTTATAAGCTTTGCTTCTGCTCACCCCTTTTTGGTCACACATGTCACTGTGGAATTGTCTTGTATATCAGTCTTTGTTATTGACTAATTGTGTGCCAAATAAATAAGTTCATTTAACTCATTTAACTAACTAATACAATTATAAAACAGGTCATACCAATCATAAAAGAGAGCAATATTAATAATAACCATTATTTTATAGTGTCCGTCCAGGTGAGGTGATCGACTCTCAACCGCTTCGTGATACGAAATCCCTTTGAATAATCTGCTCCAAAAGCAAATCATTTCAAGATACTTAACCAAGGGACGTCTTGAAAATTTGCTTACCTGTTTCTAAGTTATTTTACACACACACACACACACACACACACACACACACACACACACACACACACACACACACACACACACACACACACACACACACACACACACACACACACAAAGTAATTAGAATACCTTGCTCCACCATTGTGCCATCTGTTCTCTTCTATGAGGTCTTTTTTGTGGACTGCATATTTTTTTCGCACTCTATATTCTAACATCTTGGAGGTGTCCATGTTGTGTGGGCCGCTGAAGAGGAGGTACTGCTGGCCCACCACCACCAGAGGGCGCCCTGCCTGAAGTGCGGGCTTCAGGCACGAGAGGGCGCTGTCGCCTCTCAGGAACAGCCGGGGTGACAGCTGTCACCAATCATCAACTCATCAACCACTCCATATAAGCTGGATGACATCTCCACCCCGCTGCTGAGATATCGTTTGCCTTTGGAGGTATATTCTCAGCCGTATTCAGTAGGTGCTACTGTTACTGGTTTATTGTGTTCCCGTTTTGGAGGTGGAGGTGTCTTACCCACCATTAAGGAACTGTCGCTACTTATATTTGCTGGGTGTACACACACCCACACATAACTGTTTCTGCTTCCTGCCAGCAGTACCAGATCCGACAGCCGGAGACAGTGGCCACCTGGGGACTCGGAACTTGGCGGCTCCAGTATTCTCCGGGTTCGGTGGCAGTGCAAATCGTGTGGGATCCGGCTCTGGACGGACGTCTTCTATCCTTGAGCCTGCCCACATGTCACCTTAGTACATTTGACTCTGTTCAAATTCTGTATTTGTCTGTATTTCGTTGTGCACGCTTCACAACAGTAAAGTGTTGTATTTTTGGCTCATCTATTGTCCGCTCATTTGCGCCCCCTATTGTGGGTCCGTGTCACGACACTTTCCCAACAGTCCATCTTATTTTCTGACTTCAGTGTTGTGTGGAACCTGGAATGAATTTGCCTCAGGTGTGACGTCATTCCCAGTCATGATGTACATCTTGGTTTTCAGTAGAACGCTGATGCAATATACCCGACAAAGTGAGATCTGGCTTGAAAGTTAATGGTTTGTTTACAGAATAAGTTCACTTTTTGTTCCAGTCATCATTTTATAACACTGTTAGCAGTCAGGCCTCTGAGTGCACTACTCACCTTTGTACCGTATGCAAGAAAACCTGTTTCCACAACTTTGTTGAGGAAGAGATGAATGAGAATGAACAGAGCAGCTGTTTTCAAGCTCTAAATCAAACCAAACCACTTTTTTTTAGCCCTTCTAAATGCAGAATGCATCTATGACCATGTTCTTGTATTTTAAGATTGGTTACATCATATAATGCTGCCAATGTTAATTTACTAGAAGTATTATGTACCCACTGATGATATTCATTGTGTAAACTTCCACTGAACTTTCAGGGTTTGCCTTCAGAGCGTAGAAGACGGCGAGACCAAGAGAGAAAAAGGCTTGAAACACAAAATTCCAGCATGACCCCAGCGGTAAACAAAATCACCTCAGGTAACTAAGACTGACACAGGGTTGATATACACAAATATAATAGGAAACACAATACACTGAGCTGACCATATTTCTTCAGCATTTTTGAACTTTTGGTTCATTTAATTTATCATCCACTGTGGTTTCTTGCTCTTTGGAGCAGTTCATTATTCTCTTGTATTTCCTGTACATAAAAAGCTGCCACAGCTCTGTACATCAGGGAACAAACAGGGCGTCAAACTGTTTGATTTACACATTGGTTGTGAACACAGTTAAAGTAAGGTCACGTCTGGGAGCATGCCCAGTTTGGTGCATGCTGGCACTTACACCAAACTACGGAACCACCCTGGGTATTGGATGCCAACCATTTACAAAGGCAGACAATTGGTGCATCTCTACCTCTCCAAAGCAACCATCCATCTGCCGCAGCCAGGTGAAACATGGACATCCTGATGGCCTCTTCTAATTGATGAGGTCTTCAACATGGAGGCATTTTTATGCTGGATCATGGCCAGAGATACATGCCACGTATCCAAAATATCAGAGCTGATGTTCCCTTGCAGTACAAGTGCTACTTCTCATCTGCATATCTACCATTAAGACTCAGAGACTAGAGATGGTTAAACATTTATTTCATAGATATATTCTTACAAATGATAGAGAGTCTTTGGGCCCAGTCCTGCTGCTGAATGTGTCCTGGTATGTCAAAATCGAATCCTGTCATCAGAAGATTTTAAGGTCCTGCTACTGGCCTATAAAATTGTTCACAGACTGGCACCATCCTATTTGGATGATCGACTTAAACCCTACGTACCGGCCCGGGCTTTGCGTTCACAGGAAGCAGGCTTACTTTGTGTCCCTAGAGTGAATAAAAAGTCTGCAGGAAATAGAGCCTTCTCTTCTCATGTCCCGGTCCTGTGGAATACTCTCCCTGCGTTAGTGAGGCAGTCAGAGTCTGTTGAGACTTTTAAGTTGCAGTTGAAGACACATTTATTTTCTATTTCATATGATTAACATGTTGTTCTACCGTGCTATTTGTTCTTTTATTTTTTATTTTTTATTATGCTTTTAATCTTTTAATTTCGCTTTTTGATCTTTTGGTTTAAATTGTTGTTTTCTGTGAAGCACCATGAGGCGACGCTGTCGTGATTTGGCACTCTATAAGTTCAATAAGTTAAATTAAGAAGGCAGGGGCAGAGCCTAGCCTTGGACCAGCTGGTGGCTGTGGGGTGGAGGAGGGTGCAGGCATAGCCAGCTGCCTGGACATCTGACAGGGACCAACCCGTGGCGGCAAGCTAGATGAGACAGATCAGACAAGGACCAACTCACGATGGCAGGGTGGAGGAAAGTGCACTCTGGGCTGGCAACAGAGACCAATGAGTAGCCATGGGGTGGTGGAGGCAGACTCCCGGACAGTGACTGCAATCAGCAGAGAGGTGAGTCAGGATAGACATCTTTAAATGGCTTTGACATTTCCTATTGGTTAAAGTTAATGAGTACCTTGTGGACCAGCTGCTTCTGATTAGAGATATGGCTGTTATTGATTAAGTAAATATGAATGAAAGCTTGAAATCTGAGTGTTTCTGCAGAACTTGCACTATGCTATATTTCCCTAAGTCATTCCAGCAAAAAAAAAAAACAAAAACTAATACTGAAGTAATCCAATCTTTGCCTCAGGTCACAGATTTTTGTTGAAGACTCACAACCATATAGTAAGACAGGAAGCACCAGAATCATGAAGACTTGAACCTTCATCAGCAAATACCTCTGCCCAATGACTGCATGACTCCATAAGCTCTTCCCAGGCAGCTCTCAAGTTCAATGGCCGAGATATGAATGTCACTGCCTGAAAAATGTAATGTATCTACAAGTTCAACATCCTCCCCACACACATATACTTCTGATGGCCAACTCCTCAAAGTCACCGAAAGTCAATCTTAGTCTTGATCCAGGACATCAACATAAAAGAGACTCCTTACTCAGCAGTTAAAGTGTCACATACTATAAATTCCACAATCACAGCTTTGTCCACTAAGTAAAGGTGAGTAAACCTTTCTTCACTCACATGAGCACCTAAGCTTCTAAATTCCATGACACAACTCAACACCCAGTCCATGTGAGCTTTGAACACACTTGGAACCAAAACACATCCTTGATGAACACCACAATTTGTTGGAAAGAAGTATTTGTGTATAGGTTAGCTATGCTGTCCCACAGCTTGCTGGGGATCCTACAGATTCTCAAGGTGTCCTAATAAGTCAAAGATTTAGCAGAAATCAACACTGGCTTCAAAGAAGCACTGCTGATGTTCACAATTGCCAGATGAAACGTGGGTGTCCCCTTGGCCTTCTCCAGCCTCTGTGGTCCTCAACACTCAGACACCTGCGTGCACAGAGAAACGTACCACATGGTCAAAATGTTGAAGCTGACGCTCCCTCATAAAGCAAGTGATACTCCCCCTCTTAGTCTTTGTAACCACTCATCATTCCAAAGTCGTACCATTTGTTCAATTAAAAACAAAAATGAAATTAATTCATTCACAAGTAATAACAACTGATGCACCTGTATTGCATCAGAACATTGATAAAGTGCTATGTAGCCAGATTTTGCCTTCATAAGCAATATTCTTCTCTATATTCCTCCACATATGCAACATATGGTTCAGTCTTCTTTTAATATGAGTTATTAGGTAAAATTAATCTAATAAGTTAAATCGATATTCATTTTTAATCATAAATATTACTTAAATAATCACTTTGATGTGATTAAAGTTCTGGCTGATGATGATCCTGGCTACACCCCCATGAAACTCATTTGTTATCGGTATAACAATAGAAGCATACATTATATACATTATAACATTATAACAATATGTGCAACTGGGGGGGGGGGGGGCTCCTGATGCTTTCCTGCTTTTTTTTAATGCACCGTGATCATATAAGAGAGAAGCAGCAGCAGCAAAAGGAACTAGGAGCAATGAGAGCAACACTTCAAGATAAAAATTGTAGGCTATTAAAGTTGAGGAGGAAGAGATGGGACAGGCAGTACGAGTCAAGAGGGAGAGAAGAGGATCTGAGATACTTAAAGAGATTAATTTTTCAGTCCATGGCAGAAGAGAGACATATGTGACAGTGGAGATGACGATCCTGGGCTTTGATTCAAATGTGCAGTTCCCAGCTAGACATGTTTGTATGCATAAATGGTACTTAGAAATACTGCTTCTATTTTCCAAGCCAGATAGTTACAATTGTGCTCATGAGTTTACATACCCTGGCAGAATTTTTTATTTATTTATTTATTTATTTTGGCTATTTCAAATTTAATCTTGCAGCATCTCTATCATCAAGGGCCATCTCGCCAATAATGATGAGCCAGTACCAACAATCCTGGAAAAGTTGGTCGTGGTACTTTCTTCAAGATTACATCTTTTCCAAGGATATCTGTGCATTTTTTAACAAAACAACACAAAACCACATTCTGCACATATTACAACTGGATGGCTGCGGACGAAGACAGTATGGATGCTGGACTAGCCTGCCTGCAATCCTGATGTCTTCTCAACAGAGAATGTGTGGAGAATTTTGAAACAGAATATGCAGCAACATCCCTGTATACTGTTATACAGCCTAAGACGTGTTTGCAGAAAGAACGGGACAAAATAAGACCTGAAATGTTTCATCGCTTGATATCCTGTTGTGAGAAGGAATGGCAACATTACAAAGCGGTGAATGTTTTAATGTCCAAACTTTTTACATCTGCCAAGGACGTAATAAAATCATTGGCATTTACGAGGTCTGTCAATAAAGTATCGGACCATTGGCTGGGAAAAAAAAAACTGGCTTACCTGGAGGGTTGGAAACCTAATCACCCTCGAAGTACTCTCCTTGGGACTCCACACACTTCTCCCAGCAGTGTCGCCACTGTTGGAAGCATTCCAAAAACGCCTTTTTCGGGATGGCGCGCAGCTCCGCCGTCGTCGCAGCCATGATGTCCTCTCTTGTCTCAAATCGGGTTCCTTTTAATGGTATTTTAAGTTTTGAGAAGAGCCAGAAGTCGCAAGGGGCCATGTCAGGGGAGTAAGGTGCCTGTTGAACCACCGGAGTCTGTTTTTTGGTCAAATAAGTCTGAATTAAATGAGAGGAATGAGCTGGCGCGTTGTCGTGGTGGAGGCGCCAATTTCCTCTGGCCCACAACTCCGGTCTCTTGCGCCGCACACCATCACGTAGACGATGGAGGACATCCCTATAATACTCCTTTATTATTGTTTGACCCTGTGGTGCGTACTCATGGTGTACCACACCACGGGAGTCAAAAAAAACAGTCAGCATTACCTTGATCTTGCTGCGCACTTGGCGCGCCTTCTTCGGTCTTGGCGACGTGGAATGCTTCCACTATGACGACTGGAATTTCGTTTCCGGATCGTACCCATACACCCAGGACTCATCACCGGTGATTATAGTGTCCATAAAGCTGGGATCAGTGTGAATGGAGTCCAGCATGTCCTGTGAGACTTCAACACGATGTTGCTTTTGCTCCGCCGTCAGCAACTTTGGCACGAACTTCGCCGCCACTCGTTTCATGCCCAGATCTTCCGTCACGATGGAATGTGCCGAAGTCCTGTTAATGTCCACTTCCTCTGCAATTTCTCGGACAGTCACATGACGATCCCGCATAACCACAGCGTGCACTTTGGAAATGATCTCGTCATTTCGGCTCGTTGATGGCCGACCGGAGCACAGCTCACTCTCCACCGTTATGCGCCCGTCTTTAAACCAGTTGTACCTCTCCTTAATCCGTGTGCTGCTCATGGCTTCATCTCCGAAAGCCGTCTGGATTTTTCGAATCGTTTCTGCCTGGCTGTCGCCAAGTTTCTGGCAGAACTTAATGCAGTAGCGCTGCTCCAAGCGTTCGGCCATTTTCTCTCAGGAAAAAATCCGACGAGGGGGGTGGAGCGCTCCTCCCACAAGCCGTGCTCACAGGCGAATGACGTCACCGACAGGCATGGAAAAACTCACGCATGCGCACGAGGGTTCAACCTTGTGTGATGCAATCGCACGTGATTCAAATCCATATAATTTAAAAAAAAAATAAAATGGACCGTTACTTTATTGACAGACCACGTATTTATTTGTCTGTCTGTCTGTCTGTTAGCAACATTACATCAAAATTACTGCATGGAGTTTTTGCAAAGATTCATCCCATCCTGTGTGTGGCTGACACTGAGACTTTGATTCATGCATTTGTCTCTTCTAGACTGGACTATTGTAATGCTCTATTTTCTGGTTTACTGCAGTCCGGTATTAGGGGTCTTCAGCTGGTTTAAAATGCTGCTGCAAGACTTTTGACACAAAGCAGAAGGTCTGAACATATCACACCCATTTTGCCATCCTTGCACTGGCTCCCTGTCTCTGTGAGAGCAGATTTTAAGGTTTTGTTATTGACTTATAAAGTTGTTCATGGACTGGCGCCATCTTATTTGGCTGATCGGGTGGAACTTTACGTGCCGGCTCAGGCTTTGCAGTCGCAGGATGTGGGACTTCTCTGTGTTGCCAGGGTGAAGAAGAAGTCAGCAGGTCAAAGAGCCTTTTCTCATCGTGCACCCACCCTGTGGAACAGTCGGAGTCCATGGACATTTTTAAGTCAAGACTGAAAACCTATTTTTTATTTTCTTTCTTATGAATAGTTTTTATTTTTTAACAGTTTTATTCTTTTCCTTCTGTTTTTAATGATGTATGTGATTTTTTTTATTCATTTTTTAATTCATTTATTTGCATTTTATGTTGAATTGCTCTGTGTGAGGCACCTTGAGATGGCTTTTGCTGTGATTTGGCGCATTATAAGCTAATTAAATTGAATTAAAATCTCTACACTGGCTTCCAGACGCTGCAAGATTGGATTTTAAGGTACTGTTATTAGTTTATAAACTTGTTCATGGACTTGCACCTCCCTATTTGGCTGACCTGGTACATTACCAGGTCAGCCAGCTCAGTACCAACTCGGGCCCTGCATTCGCAGGGTGCAGGACTTTTATGTATTCCAGGGTGAATAAAAAGTCTGCCGGTCACAGAGCTTCCTCCTACCGTGCCCCAGCTCTGTAGAAAAAGCTCCCGGCACACATACGACAGTCGGATACTGTGGAGACTTTTAAATCTCGTTAAAAGACTTATTTGTTTTCCTTGTTTTATCATTAGTTTTATTGTGCTATGATGTGTTTTTATTCTTGTGTTCTTTTATGGTTTTGTCTTTTTATTGTATTTTTTAATTTTTAATTCAGTTTTCTCTGTTTTTATTTTGCTGTGTGAAGTGTCTTGAGGTGATTTCATCGCGAATTGGTGCTATATAAATTAATACATTTGAATTTGGAGTTTTACAAAATTTTCACCACAGATGATAATAGACCAAGGAAGACTCCATTAAATTTTGGAAGTGATCCAGATCTGGATACAAATTCTGGATCAAGTTTCACTTTATACGTATAAGCTTTGAAGGATTACTGTTAGCAGAATTATGTCAAAACTACTGCACTACTGCATTTTGATGAAATTTTAAACACAGATACATAGGCCATGGAAGACTCTATTCAATTTTGGAGGTGATCCAGATTCTGTATCAAGTTTCACTTTATATAGGCTTTGAAGGATTACGTCAAAACTGCTTCACGGATTCTCACCAAATTTTCGCCACGGATATATATTAGGCCATGGAAGACATTACATTTTAGAGGTGATCCGGATCTGGATCCAGATTCTGGATCAAGATTTCCCTTCATATAGGCTTTGAAGGCTTACTTCAAAATGGCTTCACGGATTCTCATCAAATTTTGCACCATAGATAGATATTAGGAGATAGAAGACTCCACTGAATTGTGGGGGTGATCTGGATCTGGATTTTGGATCAAGATTTCACTTTATACAGGCTTTGAAGGATTTACATCAAGACTATTTCACAGATTCTAACCAAATTGGCACCTCAGATAGATATGAGGGCATGGAAGACCCCACTGAATTTTGGAGATGATCCAGATCAGGATTGGTGGACGTCAGCAATCTCTGATTGCCATTGTTTTGGACTGTGTTGCAGGCCTGAAATGCAGCAATGGATGTATATTAACAAATGAAATGACGCTGACCAGAAAAAAATGAAATATCTTTAGTTCATACTGCCTGCAATGCTTCTTTTTGTCTTTTTTGCATTTACCATAACATCTCGTGTTTCTTCTAATTTGGGGTTGTAGTTATTTAATAAGCCCATAAACATACAATTATCTGGGCTTATTTCAGGACATTGTGTTACAGGCCAAAATGTAAATCCTGGCTACAATATAATCTTATTTAGATGAAGTTTTAGCACAAGGGGCAGCACAGTGGCTTAGTGGTTAGCACTGTTGCCTCACAGCAAGAAGGTCATGGGATCAATTCCCACCTGTGCTCTTTCTGTGTGGAGTTTGCATGTTTTCCCCGTGTTTGCGTGGGTTCCCTCCAGGTGCTTCATCTTCCTCCCACATCCAAAGACATGCAGATTAGGAGGACTGGAAACTTTAAAGTGTGAATGTGTTTGTCTGTCTACATGTGGCCCTGTGACAGACTGGTGTCCTGTCCAGGGTGTACCTGTCCTCATGTCCTGGGACTGTTGGGATAGGCTCCAGCCCTTAATTGGAGTAAGCGGTTGAAAATGAGTGAGTAAGTGAGTGAGTGAGTGAGTGAGTGAGTGTAGCGCGAGGCATTTGTTTCCTCCTGGCTGAGCTAGATGTAGTGCTTTAGAGACTGTCATATATCAGAGTGGGTTGTTTTCTTTTCTATGACTAATCCTTCTATAAACAGCTCTGATGGCATCGCCCTGTGTGGCTACACTTTGTATGTCACTCACATGCTGAAATAAGGTCAGAAAAAAAAACTTCATTGCGCACATGAATCAAACATTTTATATGCAAATTACTCTGGGGCTTTAGAAAAGTACTGGCACGTTCCCTGTAGAAGAGAGAGAGCGAGAGAAAGAGACAGAGACAGACAGACAGATAGATATGTAGATATGTAGATAGATAGATAGGTAGATAGGTAGGTAGGTAGGTAGGTAGGTAGGTAGGTAGGTAGGTAGGTAGGTAGGTAGGTAGATAGGTAGATAGATAGATAGATAGATAGATAGATAGATAGATAGATAGATAGATAGATAGATAGATAGATAGATAGATAGATAGATAGATAGATAGATAGATAGATAGATAGATAGATAGATAGATAGATAGATAGATAGATAGATAGATAGATAGATAGATAGAACCCCTGGCAAAAATTATAGAATCACCGGCCTCGGAAGATGTTCATTCAGTTGTTTAATTTTGTAGAAAAAAAACAGATCACAGACATGACACAAAACTAAAGTCATTTCAAATGGCAACTTTCTGGCTTTAAGAAACACTATAAGAAATCAAGAAAAAAAGATTGTGACAGTCAGTAACAGTTATTTTTTTAGACCAAGCAGAGGGAAAAAAATATGGAATCACCCTGTAAATTTTCATCCCCAAAACTAACACCTGCATCAAATCAGATCTGCTTGTTAGTGTGCATCTAAAAAGGAGTGATCACACCTTGGAGAGCTGTTGCACCAAGTGGACTGACATGAATCATGGCTCCAACACGAGAAATGTCAATTGAAACAAAGGAGAGGATTATCAAACTCTTAAAAGAGGGTAAATCATCACGCAATGTTGCAAAAGATATTGGTTGTTCACAGTCAGCTGTGTCTAAACTCTGGACCAAATACAAACAACATGGGAAGGTTGTTAAAGGCAAACATACTGGTAGACCAAGGAAGACATCAAAGCGTCAAGACAGAAAACTTAAAGCAATATGTCTCAAAAATCGAAAATGCACAACAAAACAAATGAGGAACGAATGGGAGGAAACTGGAGTCAACGTCTGTGACCGAACTGTAAGAAACCGCCTAAAGGAAATGGGATTTACATACAGAAAAGCTAAACGAAAGCCATCATTAATACCTAAACAGAAAAAGCAAGGTTACAATGGGCTAAGGAAAAGCAATCGTGGACTGTGGATGACTGGAGGAAAGTGATGAATCTCGAATCTGCATTGGGCAAGGTGATGATGCTGGAACTTTTGTTTGGTGCCGTTCCAATGAGATTTCTAAAGATGACTGCCCACATTCATTGATGATATGGGGCTGCATGTCAGGTAAAGGCACTGGGGAGATGGCTGTCATTACATCATCAATAAATGCACAAGTTTACGTTGATATTTTGGACACTTTTCTTATCCCATCATCTGAAAGGATGTTTGGTGATGATTAAATCATTTTTCAAGATGATAATGCATCTTGCCATAGAGCAAAAACTGTGAAAACATTCCTTGCAAAAAGACACATAGGGTCAATGTCATGGCCTGCAAATAGTCTGGATCTTAATCCAATTGAAAATCTTTGGTGGAAGTTGAAGAAAATGGTCCATGACAAGGCTCCAACCTGCAAAGCTGATCTGGCAACAGCAATCAGAGAAAGTTGGAGCCAGATTGATGAAGAGTACTGTTTGTCACTCATTAAGTCCATGCCTCAGAGACTGCAAGCTGTTATAAAAGCCAGAGATGGTGTGTTGGAGCGTTCTTTTGTTTTTCATGATTCCATAATTTTTTCCTCAGAATTGAGTGATTCCATATTTTTTCCCTCTGCTTGGTCTAAAAAAGTAACCGTTACTGACTGCCACAATTTTTTTTCCTGATTTCTTATAGTGTTTCTTAAAGCCAGAAAGTTGCCATTTGAAATCATGTCTGTGATCTGCTTTTTTTCTACAAAATTAAACAACTGAATGAACATCTCCGAAGCCGGTGATTCCATAATTTTTGCCAGGGGTTGTAGATAGATAGATAGATAGATAGATAGATGTGCAATGTTTTGACTTTATAATCTCGCATACATGTCTGCCACCTGCTGGATGGTGAGTGGGTGATGGATTGATGATGGATTAGGAGCAGGTGGGGATGTCAGTGAGAGGTACAGGAGTTTTCTCACCGAAATGTCCGAGCTCAGACAAGTTACATTCTGATTGTTTCACAGCCGTCATATTCTAAAACTCCAATGACACAGTCAGACCTCCACACAACCCTACATAAAGGATTTAGTGTGAATGGAGCCAAAGCAGACACTTCTTCTTTCTCTCCATGTCTTTCTCAACATATGTGTGATTTTGAAGTCATATGTCGCATTAATTGTACGGTGTACGGTGGGAGTTCACTGGTGGTTGGCTCTCACTGCGGTATTGTATCACTTCCTGTTCCGGAGCACAGCGGTGTTTTGCTGTATCTGTTAGCTGTTTAATCTGCACAGTTAGATTGATCTAGTTAACTAGATTACGATTTGTTTCACAGTGTAATCTTCACGTGCCTTAACTAAAGCACTCCCTCTGCTGAATCACCTCTAAATTATTTACACATTATTCACTTTGCGTGTTTTTAGGAATCCGCTAGCTTTGTGCAGCTACTAGCTCTTAGCCAGTTTAGCATGGCGGCTTCTCCTGTCTCTCCCACACTTTTCTGCTCTGGGTGTGAAATGTTTAGTTATTCCTCGGCCTCCTTTAGCAGTAATGGTACTTGTAATAAGTGTAGCTTATTCGTAGCTTTGGAGGCCAGGCTGGGCGAATTGGAGACTCGGCTCCGCACCGTGGAAAATTCTACAGCTAGCCAGGCCCCTGTAGTCAGTGCGGACCAAGGTAGCTTAGCCGCCGTTAGTTTCCCTCCGGCAGATCCCGAGCAGCCGGGAAAGCAGGCCGACTGGGTGACTGTGAGGAGGAAGCGTAGCCCTAAACAGAAGCCCCGTGTACACCACCAACCCGTTCACATTTCTAACCATTTTTCCCCACTCGACGACACACCCGCCGAGGATCAAACTCTGGTTATTGGCGACTCTGTTTTGAGAAATGTGAAGTTAGCGACACCAGCAACCATAGTCAATTGTCTTCCGGGGGCCAGAGCAGGCGACATTGAAGGAAATTTGAAACTGCTGGCTAAGGCTAAGCATAAATTTGGTAAGATTGTAATTCATGTTGGCAGTAATGACACCCGGTTACGCCAATCGGAGGTCACTAAAATTAATACTGAATCGATGTGTAACTTTGCAAAAACAATGTCGGACTCTGTAGTTTCCTCTGGGCCCCTCCCCAATCGGACCAGGAGTGACATGTTTAGCCGCATGTTCTCCTTGAATTGCTGGCTGTCTGAGTGGTGTCCAAAAAATGAGGTGGGCTACATAGATAATTGGCAAAGCTTCTGGGGAAAACCTGGTCTTGTTAGGAGAGACGGCATCCATCCCACTTTGGATGGAGCAGCTCTCATTTCTAGAAATCTGGCCAATTTTCTTAAATCCTCCAAACCGTGACTATCCAGGGTTGGGACCAGGAAGCAGAGTTGTAGTCTTACACACCTCTATGCAGCTTCTCTCCCCCTGCCATCCCCTCATTACCCCATCCCCATAGAGACGGTGCCTGCTCCCAGACCACCAATAACATGTAAAAATCTATTTAAGCATAAAAATTAAAAAAGAAAAAATAATATAGCACCTTCAACTGCACCACAGACTAAAACAGTTAAATGTGGTCTATTAAACATTAGATCTCTCTCTTCTAAGTCCCTGTTAGTAAAATGATAATTATTAGTTATTATTATTTATTATTATTTATTTATTTATTATTTACCATTATTAAATGATATAATAATGGATCAACATATTGATTTATTCTGCCTTACAGAAACCTGGTTACAGCAGGATGAATATGTTAGTTTAAATGAGTCAACACCCCTGAGTCACACTAACTGCCAGAATGCTCGTAGCACGGGCCGAGGCGGAGGATTATCAGCAATCTTCCACACCAGCTTATTAATTAATCAAAAACCCAGACAGAGCTTTAATTCATTTGAAAGCTTGTCTCTTAGTCTTGTCCATCCAAATTGGAAGTCCCAAAAACCAGTTTTATTTGTTATTATCTATCGTCCTCCTGGTCGTTACTGTGAGTTTCTCTGTGAATTTTCGGACCTTTTGTCTGACTTAGTGCTTAGCTCAGATAAGATAATTATAGTGGGCGATTTTAACATCCACATGTAACTCATTATTATCAGGTTGTCCTAAAAGTTCCCTGAAAAGCCTTCAGTTAATTCAAAATGTTGCAGCTAGAGTACTGACAGGGACTAGAAGGAGAGAGCATATCTCACCCATATTGGCCTCTTTTCATTGGCTTCCTGTTAATTCTAGAATAGAATTTAAAATTCTTCTTCTTACTTATAAGGTTTTGAATAATCAGGTCCCATCTTATCTTAGGGACCTCATAGTACCATATCACCCCAATAGAGCGCTTCTCTCTAAGACTGCAGGCTTACTTGTAGTTCCTAGGGTTTGTAAGAGTAGAATGGGAGGCAGAGCCTTCAGCTTTCAGGCTCCTCTCCTCTGGAACCAGCTCCCAATTCGGATCAGGGAGACAGACACCCTCTCTACTTTTAAGATTAGGCTTAAAACTTTCCTTTTTGCTAAAGCTTATAGTTAGGGCTGGATCAGGTGACCCTGAACCATCCCTTAGTTATGCTGCTATAGGCTTAGACTGCTGGGGGGTTCCCATGATGCACTGAGTGTTTCTTTCTCTTTTTGCTCTGTATGCACCACTCTGCATTTAATCATTAGTGATTGATCTCTGCTCCCCTCCACAGCATGTCTTTTTCCTGGTTCTCTCCCTCAGCCCCAACCAGTCCCAGCAGAAGACTGCCCCTCCCTGAGCCTGGTTCTGCTGGAGGTTTCTTCCTGTTAAAAGGGAGTTTTTCCTTCCCACTGTCGCCAAGTGCTTGCTCACAGGGGGTCATTTTGACAGTTGGGGTTTTTCTGTAATTATTGTATGGCTTTGCCTTGCAATATGAAGCGCCTTGGGGCAACTGTTTGTTGTGATTTGGCGCTATATAAATGAAATTGATTTGATTTGATTTGATTAATTGAGCTTATTTGTTTGTTTCTTTCCAAAGCCTAGGTCTGGTTGCCAGCAAGGCTTTAGCATTTGACACACAACATCAAACACGGAGCAGTTATGTTTTTGTATTTGCACTGTCACGATAAATGTAATTTTTTCTTTCATTACCTCCAACAAAGAGGTTATTTGACCATCCTCTTCTGTTTTATTTGTTGGTTTGTTAGTGATGCACACGGCCTGAACAGGGCTGACCAGGTGGACACTCCTCCTGCTGTCCACCTGGAAGCAGTATTGGCACTTTAGCCTGGCTTTGGTGGCATTTTAGCCAGGCTCTCCTCAGCAACCAAATACGTGGGTTGGTGATCATTTTTGATTGGTTGAGGTTGTGCATTTTCCCCCAATGATAAAGGGGAAGTCATTTTTTCCACTGCAACTGCTGTGGTGACAGAGGAGAGAACAAGGAAATGAAAGTCCTGTTTTCTGCGTGTTTCTACAAAAACGTGCACCAAATATGACCATAATATTCAGGAAAAAACATGGCATAAATTATTAATCATGATTCAAGTTATACTAGGCCTATCAACACAATTTAAAAACTGGTATATAGTTTGAAGTCCACACTTTCAACACACATTCAAACAGAGACTCAGACTTGATGTATTGTATGGTACATCTGTTTAATTCAGTCATGTGACTTTGACGCATCTCCACATCAGACAACTTCAGAGGGTTATGATCACAGGTCAACGTCAAATTTCCAACCTTATGATAATATAAAGAGGAAAATTGATAACTGTATGGAAATGAGTTCAGATTTTTTTTTTTTTTTATATATGGCTAATCTGGGTATTTAAAAGCCTGTGTAATATTTTGTGTACATGCCTGACATTTGAAATGTGCATGTGTTGTCATTGTGCTGTCTGAGCACTTTTGATTGAATTAGATAGGTTGTTAGCATGATTATGGAAAAACTACTCAATACTAGAGGGCACCGATCATTATCGGCTGATCACGCCTTGATCGGTGATCGGCAAAATGCGATCATTTGTGGATATCTGAACACATTTGCAAATCAATGATTATTTGTAGATCACCCTGTGTGCATTTACAAATATTAATGAGACAATTTTAACCCCATAGAATGAGGGCTGTATTTTACATTCTCAATGTATTCTCTGTAGACTGTAACCTGAGCAACATGAAACATGGAAAAAAAAGCTTGCTGGTAGAACAACATCAGTGTAATAAAACAAAACCTGGCAGTTTATTCTAGTGTCTTTATTTGAATGCATGTTTTTTGTTTTCATCATTAAGTTTTAATGCAAAAATAGTACTATACATTAGACCTATATTCTTATTTTGGGCATGATCCAAATATGTACTTGATCGGTATTGGCCTTGATCGGTATCGGCAGATCAAAATTTCAGTGATCGGTGATCGGCCCAAAAAATCCTGATCGGTGCACCTCTACTCAATACTTTTTTAAGGAAACTTGGTGGAGTGGTGGAGCATGGGCCAGGGAACAATTCATTCTATTTTTGTACAAATACACAACATGGCGGTAGATCCTGAGTTTGATCAATAATGCTTTGATCTTAATTATAGGATCAAAATAAGCAGGAAGTAATAGTGATCAGGAACAAAGCTCAGTGATCATGATCAAAGATCACTGTTTAGGATCAAAGATCAGCACCCAGGATCAAAGGTCTAATGTATATGTCCAGAGCCAAAGGTCAGCAAACAGTATCTAATTTCAGCAATCGTGATTAACGGCTAGGAACATGATCAAAGATGAGTGATCAGAATCTAAGACTGAGATCAAAAAAGTCAGGATCGCAGGTCAGCAAACAAATGTGATTGATTAGGATTAAGTCATTATCAGGATCAAAGCTGGGTGTTCAGGATCCTGTGATATCTGTCTGTAGGTGTACCTTGGCCTGATGCAGACAGGTCTGTCTACTGGGGAGGACTGTCTTGGAAATTAAATTGAGCCTTAACATAAATTAAAAGGGACTGTGGGGCCTCAGTGGAGGAATGTGTTCTAACAAGTACCATTCTAGTGTGTGTGTGTGTGTGTGTGTGTGTGTGTGTGTGTGTGTGTGTGTGTGTGTGTGTGTGTGTGTGTGTGTGTGTGTGTGTGTGTGTGTGTGTGTGTGTGTGTGTGTGTGTGTGTGATATATATAATTCAGAAACAGTCTGCCTGCAAAGCATTTTCTTCTTCCTGTCTGTATTTGGGGAAATCACTGGGTTCAGCAGCATTTACTATCATCTGTGTGGGGTGACTGTGTAGGTGAACGTATGAAAGTCAGAATTCTAAATGCGTCTGACACACCGTCTGACAAGCCCTGCTGGATCCCTCAGAGAACTCTGGGTAGACTGGCTGCAGGTACATGAAGCATAATTCAATGGCTGCCTGAAGCATTACAAGCAAATATTGAAGAAATAAAGCCAGCAAGCTGAAAAAAAGAGATTAATATAACGTCAGCCAGACAAAAAAAAAAAAAACCTTATTTCTTCAGTGTTCTCTGTCTTTTGCAGACTGGTGTCTAAGTACAAAAGTATTTTTTCATGAACTTATTTAACTGACATACTGTAGAAGAACCAAAGTTACTATGAAATGTCACAAATAACAGTTTGACCCGGGGATCAAAGCTGCATTCATCCTCCGATGACTGACAGCACATGTTCTACAAATAAAACAAATCAATACTTATCCCAACCCACATCACCAAGGCCAGCGTCCAATTTGCATGGGGTCTTTGTCAATAGTTCGCATACAGTAATGTTTGAGACTTAAGATATCACTTGCACAACGTTTCAAAAACTCTGCCCCCTGGTGGCAACATTTAGAATCAAAATGGACAAAATTTCTAACTTGTCCGAGGTCTGAGATGAACTTGTGAATCTTAAGATATGGCAAATAGACTGCTTTTATAGAGTGAGTTCATAGTCAAAGGGCTTTACAGTGATGCCTCACATTCACAAACACGCATACTCACACTAATGTCAGCACTCACTACACCCCAGGAGCAATTTTGGGATTAAGGACCTTGCACAAGGGTCCTTAGTGTCTGGTCAGTTGACCATCAAATCCCCTGAATATCACCTACAAAAATGTTTAAGAGACTCTGCCCCCTTGTGGCAACATTTAGACTCAAAATGCAATACATGTTAAAGATGTCTGAGGTCAAAGTGAAGTGACTTTATGTACCATGTTTCACCTTGATACACAAAGTCTTTGAGAAGATATTGCATACACACAAGGTTTCATAGAATCGACCCCCTGGTGGCCACAGTCAGTATTGAAATGTGAGGTGACCTTGTGTGGCAAGTTTCGTCTTTGTCACGATATTTTACCCACAGTGTTTCAAGAGACTCTGCTCCCTGCTGGCCACAACTGGAATCAAATCGTGAACAACTCTTTCAAGATAACGCATACACAAGGTTTTTCTAAACCCTGCAAACGTCAAACCTTCCTGAGTTCTTCTTGAGGAGATCCTGTTTACAAATTTTAACTCTGACGCAAAAAGTCTTTGTCTAGATATTGTGCACACAAAGACCCCGCATATGCATACAGGCCCACACGGACACACACGCAGAGTCAAACCGTTCCTAGCAGGGGCGCCACCAGGGGTTTTTGGGTCCCATGAAAAGAAATTTTACTGGGCCACCCCATATTATTTTGCCAGTATTATAATTGTATTTGGGGCAGCCGGTCTGCTCTGTGTCAGTTTGATCCCGTCTGATCTCAGAAGCTAAGCAGAGCAGGATCTGGTTAGTACTTGGATGGGAGACCTCTTTGGAACATCAGCGGTTGTGTGTGTTTCTCCAGGTAAAACTGGAGTTGTGTCAGGAAGGGCATCCAGCGTAAAACCTGTGCCAATTACTCATGCGAATTTGGCTGTGTCCGCTGTGGTGACCCCGAGCAAAAACCGAGAGCAGCCGAATGACCCAATCAATCAATCAATCAATCAATCAATCAATAAATTAATGAATGAATGAATAAATAAATGTATTCAGGGCCCCTCTGGGCCCCTGTCAATCATGGACCCCTATAATCCTTCTCCTTATTCTCCCTTTTTCGGCACCCCTGGTTCCTAGACCTGCACTGTCTTCAGTGATGCAGGTAAAAAAAAAAAAAAATAAATAATAATAATAATAAAGGGATTGGCATTTTAAAAGAGGGCAGTAAATGGACTGCTTTTGTATATGGCACTATTCGATCTGAATCAGAAGCTCAAAGCGCTTTACAGTGATGCCCCATATTCATCTATTCACACAGACACACCATGCAAGGTGCTCACTACACACTGGGAGCAATTTGGGGATTAAGGACCTTGCCCAAGAGCCCTTAGTGGTTTTCCAGTCAGACTGGAGATTGAACCGAAGACCCTCTGGTCTCAAGCCCAACGCTTAACCACCTCCCACTGGTGCGTTTTATGACCAAAGTCGTACTCTTGTCTGTGAAAGGAGGCGTTTCATCAGCAGCTCTCCTCCCTGTGGCTCAGAGGAACCACAAGAATAACAGGTAATCAAAACCTTTCATCCTCACGACAACTGGGAGGAAGAGCAGCTCTCCTCAGCGGCTCTTTGCCCCCGGTGCCACAGTCTGAACAGTAACGAACAGTAACACAAGAGCCTGTCACACAGCTTATCATCTGAAGTGACAGATTTAAAATCTATGTGGAGGTGGAAAAACCTCAGGGCACCAGCAATTATCAGCTGTCTCCATGAAGGATGCACTGAAATACTGTGTTCATTAAAAAAAAGAAGAGAAGAATTAATGATTTTCCAGGTTATTATCTCTGGATCTCAGGCAGATGTGCTCTCTTTGATGTTTGTCAAGTTATGCTGCATCCACATGTCGGCTGTATGTGGCAGACAGTACTCTGGATGTTTTCAACGAGGAGATGATGGGAAATTGGACAAAGCAGATCTTCTTTGATCTTTAACAATGGGGAAAGATGGGCAGTGAGGAATTTAAGAGCAGAGACGTGGTTTTATATCAGGTAAGCATGAATAATTTGTGTGATGTTCCAGAGGAATTAAGTTGCAGCATCACAAAAAGTCACCTTTATAAGTAGCAGAACCACAGCTTCCCGTTTCGATATAATATTGTGCAAAACACAAAACCTCTGCTGAATCTTTAAGTCGTGTCTCACATGAACATATACCATCTGTAGCTGCAGGCGACAGCAATTCCACACTAATGAGCAGTACACTGATTTTTCTGTCAACATGAATGCGTCATTAATTTATTAATCACCAGAATATCTAAAAAAAAACTTGAACATATTTCAATGGAATTCTGTGGAGAGGTAGACCTTGGGTCAAGAAAGAGTTATTTTACTTATTTTGGTGTGGATCTGCAAAGTGTTAATCCTGTCTTTGATGTGTGATTTTTGAGCTTTGATTCTGACTTCTTTGATCGTGATCCTGCCTGTGATGTAAAATTCTCACTTCTTTGATCCTTTAAATTTGAGCTTTCATGCTCATTACATGTATCCTGATCCTGCCCTTGTTTTTTTTTATCTTGACTCAATCAAGGGAAAAATTATCTTTGATCCTTGAACTTTGATCCATATTTTAACAATTCAGATTCTGTCTTTGATTGTGATTCTTTGATAGTGTTTAAACATAATGTAAGCCCAGTGGTGCTGTTGTTTATATCCAGATTCCAAAGGATGACGTGAATAAGAGTCTACGCCAGTCCATCACAGGATACTAACCCCAACTAAAGGCAGTACTCATTTACAGCTGAGTGGACAAGGACACAAACATATCCAGTTCTCAATATTAGTAGCCCATCTCCAATTACACCGAGCAGGTAATGCAGAGGGATAGGAAGTGATCGACTTTGGTATCCACAGTCATGATCAGAATTATCAACACCCCTATATAGTACTGTGCAAAGGTTTTAGGCATCCCAGAGTAAGAATAAAAGTAGGGTTTAATGCCCCACCCCCTTTTTTTTTTATTGGCATGTCAGCACCAAACCAACACCACAAAATATCTGAGCTACATTTTTTTCTTCCATGATATTTTCTTTTTAAGTGTACTGGCCAGTAGAACACCACACAAACACAGTTGCAAATGGTCATGCAATATTAAAATGATTGTAAAACACAATTACTCATACTTTGTCATGTTGTTCTTCAAATATTTTTTGAGGTTCTGCAACTTATTGCTGTGGTGCAACTTATATGCCCAAAAATAAAAAGTAAAATTAGAATAGAACCCAATTTTCATATCAGTTATCTTTAAAGTTGAACTTCATCACACATTTAATTTATTTAGGAATATTTATCAGGTTGGCTTCACACAACCACTAGCCATGAATGAAAAAAAGTTTTTTGTTATCATTCATATTCTTTGAAAAATGGCCAAAAAACCCCAAACATTCTGCCAGGGTATGTAAACTATATATATATATATATATATATATATATATATATATATATATATATATATATATATATATATATATAATTGGCATAGAGTGGCCTTTTATTGTGTCCAGCCTAAGGCACATCTGTGCAATAACCATGCTGTCTAATCTAATCTAGATCTTGATATGTCACACCTGTGAGGTGGGATGGATAATCTCGGCAAAGGGGAAGTGCTCACTAACACTGACAGATTTGTGAACAATTTTTGAGAGAAAGAGGTCTTTTGTGTATATAGAAAATGTTTTAGATCTTTGAGTTCAGATCACGAAAAATGGGAGCAAAAACAAAAGTGGTGCATTTTTGTTCAGTGTACACACACACACACATCTGGACCGCAGAACTTCCCATCTTCCCACTGCTCTACCATTCAGCCTATTAAACTCGAAGTGAATAGTTGCCACACTGAACTCCACATTGTATTTTCTCTCACCTCATGTGACATTTTTTCATGCACTCAGTGAAAATGATCTTCTCAGGTGTGACCTGCTTAAGATTCACCGTTGTGTTTTTCTGCAGTCATGTTGCGCTCCGGTGGCAAACAGACTCGAGGGGTGGGGTTTGACAAATTATTCAAGCAGTATATACTTGACTAAGCAGACGTGTGTACTTTGATAACATGCTGGAAGTTAAGTACACAGAAGTGCTGTGCTCGAGCCGTTACTGTGCACAATGAGTACAACTATTTGCATGTTATTAGCCACCCAGTGTGGTGTGTTTGTCTCACTCCATGAGGTCTGATATTAAACATACTGCATGCTACAGAGTACACGCATGATGGACTTTTAGTAGTCTGACAAGCTTTTCTTTTGTTCCATCCTTAAATAATTACTAACCCAGTGTTGGAAACAGTATGTGGAGCTGGTGTTTGAAAAATCTGGATTTGCTTATTGTAGCCCATGAGCATAAAGCCCGTAAGGGCGATGGCAATCTGACATTTGACCCTGACTAAAATGTTTGATGTCTGGCTGGTTGTTCTTTGTAACAGAGATTGTAGTGTGTGTGTGTGTGTGTGCGTAAATTGCAGCACTTTCACTGTGCTGTTAAAGTCTCAGTTGTTGCTTAATTTTAATCAAGAGTGTTGTACTGAGGTAAGGTTGGTCATGGACTTTCAGGTGAATATTACATTTTAACATAGACCCCAGGCTGCTGGAAACATGGCATATAGTGCAGCAGATAAACAACCGTGCAAATGGTGATACAAAAGTATGGGGTAAAAAAAAAAAAAAAAAAAACACAGCATAAATGGTGACAAAGGTTAGTTTCAGTTTGTACAGGGATCAAAAGTTAAAGTTCCTTCAATTTTGGTAAAAAGTGATGCAAATTATTGGTTGAGCTAATAGGATTAATAAATGGAATAGTTTTGATTGTGTTGAATGTTTGGTCTCCAAAGTAAAGGTCAAACAAGGTCAACGTCCACTGGATTCTTTGACATGTGACATGTTACCCCGTAACATAACTAAGCATGATACATGGTCCAAACTATTCCTTTTTAAAACCCTATTAACGCTAATAATTTGCATCATGTTTTACCAAAATTGGAGCAACTTTAACTTTTGACCCCTGTACAAACTGAAAGTGACCTTTGTCAACATTTTTGCCGTTTTTACCCCATAACATTCAGTCATAGATAGTCCAAACTATACCTTTTTGGAATCTTTACAATCAGACAAATGTGTAGTTTTCAAAATGAGCATTTATAATTTTGACCCCTGTGTAATTCTTCAATTGATCCCTACCTGGCCGCCTATTGAAAATTCAAGTGGCCAGTCGGTTTGTTCAAAAGAGTAATATCTAAGGAGTATTTGTGCCAATTTTGGTGCTTGTATCACCATTTGCATGATTTTGCTCTAAATATTCTCTTAGCTGCTGCACTAACAGGATTAGCAGAGCCCTTGTGACACAAATGCCCTTATTTCATAGCACCTTCATAAAAAGGCCAAATCAAGTTGAGAACCAAATTCCTTGACCTTTACCAAAATGAATGTGCAAATGGAAATATCAGGCTCAATATTCATTGATAGGTTTGAGAAAAAAAAAACCCAGCAAAAGGATGCTGGAGAAGGTCCAACAGACTTGGACCTTCCTGGCCAATTCCAGAACTTAAATCCATGGTGGGTGCCAGATTTGTTGCAAATTTGAGGAAAACTTCAATTTTGACCTTTGACAACAACGACTGTCCTAATGCAAAACTGACCTTGCCCGGGAAGTACCAGAACCCACCGCCCATGCTAATAAGGGGAAGCCCTTCAATTTACCCTTTGACATCACTGATCAATGTTTGGGAAATGTGATCTCACCTGGACAATTCCAGAACCCACCACCAAATGAGTGCCAAGTTAGGGGTGGGTGTGTGCGTGGTGGGTCCTTGGCAAAACAAGCCCCTTTAACCATTAGACTTGTGAATAATGTTAGAAATTATCCTCCACCCGAAACCTTCATACGCATATTGACTGCCACTGAATGTCATCAAGGAGCTGTGCACTTCATCGCATATGCAGGGTTTTTTTGGGGGGGATACATCCAGTACTTAAGCAAATATACAGTGAAACTATCAGGAGTGAAAATTGGTGACGTCAAACTGAAAACACTGGTCAGGAACATGATTCTTCTGTTCCTGTCAAAAACATACTGAAGTGGCCCTGCTGGGCCGTTTACAAATGTGTATCTATTACAATTTCATATCTAAAAGCAATACCTAATCCTGAGAAGCAAAAATCAATATGCACACTAGCACGTACTTTGCCCATGAATGAGGACACTCAAAATGAGTTTTAAATAACGTTTACTTGCTCACATCACACACAAATGAGACGATCATGATGATACAGATGAGTAGCTGTTATGATCAGAAATCAATCAGATCACAGTTGCATCTTGTGGTCCATAAACCGGAGCAGTCTGCTGTCACAGTATTCAAACATACAGGGAAAAAACGCACAAGCAGCAAAGATTAAAAAAAAAAAAGACCAGAGGCAGCCATAACTCAAAAAACATGAGTTTGGGACTTAAAAAAAAAACAAAACAAAAAAAAAAACTCAAAGATAAGAAATTACACAGCAAGTAAAGAGTAAATGTAGATAGAAGCAAACAAAGGATGAGAGCAACACTTGAAATGTGGTCGTGACCCTTTCACAGCAGGAGCTGAGGTAAAGGGTTATCAATCACAATCAAATCATCACGCAGATTATTCCAGAAAACAGACCTGACCAGTCACCTGCTACTAGTCTTCACTACAAACCCCCGTCCAGGGAGGAGCGAGGGAGGATTTAAACACACACAAAGTTTAAAAGGCTGTGTCCATCATTGTAATTGGCACTCATTTCTTTTTTGGGGGGGGCAAGAACACATGGCGTGTTGATACATAGTTTGACATCTGGCAAATTAAGAATTAGAACACCAAACTACAAACCATTTCACAATTACATTTGTGCAGCATAGAAATTGTACTACTCATGGAAGTGTGAGTTGGGGGGGGGGGGGGGGGGGGGGGGGGACAGCTTGTGGCCCGACATCTTCCAAGTGAATCACTGAACCAGTGCAGAAGAACAAAGAGACTGGAGGGTGCGGAGGGGGTAAACTATAGGTGTCCGCCTGACTCCAGAAAGGAAAAAGGGGGTGCAAATAACCACCAACTCCACCGGGTATTTTCACTTATCCCGTCTGCTGTTAATCACTGAAATCACCTGGTGGAGTTGGTGGTTACTAAGACACGTGCACCCCCTTTGCCCTTTCTGGAGTAAGGTGGACACCTATATGGGTAAACAGTGTTTAAATAAAATATAGCAGTAATTTGTCAAAAGCGTCGGTGGACAGCCATCACCGGTGAATGGAAGGCCACGAGATAAGACAAGCTTAAATGACATCAAGAAAATAGGCACACGGTCAGAAACAGAACCCTGTGCCGGGAACAACTCAAACTGCTGAACTTATATAACTATACAATAGAAAGACCATTAAAAAAAAAAAAAGTAGTACAACCTTTGAGGGTTTTTTTTTTTTTTTTGGACAACGCAAGTTCCTTGACTTGAAATTATAGACAGCATCACTTTTGCAAGAGGGCAAACGTGCAGCCCACAGCTGCTACTGAAAACTGACTAAAGGATCAAAACCTCAGACAGATTATTAAAAAAAAGAAAAGAAAAAGATAACTCCATAAATGAATTAACTTTTTTCTTACTGTACAACTTAACAGAAAACCTACATAAAAAGTAAAAAAAAAAAAAAAAAACTTAATTTAAACACACTAAAACAACATATCCAGGGAGGGAGGAACGTGACAAAATACGCAACTGCCTGGACAGCTACAGCGTGCACGTGTCAGTGCTCTCCAGGGGCTCAGCTGCTGGAATACAGAGATAACTGACAAAAAAAAAAAAAAAAAAAAAAAAAAAAAAAAGGGGGGGGCCACCACCCTCCAACGTCCACTGGAGGAGTTTTTCCAATATTGAATGGAAACAAACTTGCTGTAGTTACAAAATGCGTTTGCGTTTCAGATAGGAGTCGGCATAATGGCCCCCAAGACCTTGGGAATGCTGGCCCACATAGCCCCCTTCAGGGCTCGGCTCTGGAGACGGGATCAAGTGAGAGAACATGCGCTTCTGGCAACTGACGGGAGTCTAAAAACAGAAAGAAGTAAAATAAATAAATAAAATGGAGGAATTTGTTCTATATGCATAAAAAGGTCTATAAGTGTCCATTTACCTTCACAGCACTCTCTAGACCTGAAGGGTACCCAGTGGAATGACTCACTGGTGGCATTCCCACAGCCTGGAGGAGGGACAAAAAAAAAAAAACAAAAAAAAAACACTATTCAAGTTGGAGTTTTTGTAGGTTTGTCTCAATCTGTACCCTTCCCAAGTGAAACTTTTCAAATCTTGGCTTGGGAGCCTTAATGTACAACGAGTTTAGCTATTACCAGTCTGTTGTAGTACTGTAATTTAATTTAATTAGCTTATAATGCGCCAAATCACAGCAAAAGACGTCTCAAGGCGCCTTACATAAAACAAGTCAACATAAAATTGAGTAAATAATTAAAAATGAATAAAAAATTCAAATACATAAATAAAAACAGAAGTAAAAGAATAAAACAAATAAAAACTATCCATAAGAAAGAATAAACATAGGTTTTGAGTCTTGACTCAAACCAGGCACCTAAGTGGCTCAGCTAATTTTCCATTCTGTCACATCACAAAAATGGCAGTTTGTCCATTCTCGCAAAAAAATTACAAAATTTCAAAGAGATGGACTAAAGAAGGGATTCGATTGATAATCTTCATATTGTAGAATACACATACAGATATATTCATCAGGATGGGGTTTCTCTTTCAAAGAAAGTGAAATCTTGCATGGTGCAGTAAAGTGTATAATTAGTCTAGTATTATATTAATAGTGCTTAGTTCAGTAGCTAAAACAATATGTATACATGTATCTGTTCATTTCATCAGAGGCATTAATAGGGCAAGGGAATTGTTATAACAATTTTAGGCAAACTGATCATGAGTCACTGCAGTTTAAAAATAGATCTGAAAGATTAACTGCTCATTGTTTTAAATGTGGCTGAAAATGTAATCAGCTGCTGCACATAAAGAAATTGGAGTCACCTGTCTCTTGCCAGTTGATATAGTGTATCAGTGAGGAGTGCATGCATTGCTTTGTTTGGAGTAATTCATTACAGTTCATGCAGTTCTTGTGCATAAATATATTTTACTTGGAGAATAAATTCTGAAATATCAAAAGTATCTGTTTACTCTCAGAGTACAGCTCTTCAAAACTTTGTAACAAAATTGCTTTGATGGCTGAATTGCTAATTTTATGATGTCATGAAAGAAAAAAATAAGTTCAGTAATCCATCTTTCAAAGTTGATCCATTATTTTGGGGTGCCAAATACTGTAAATACCAAATTTGAACTTTATGCTTCCATTCAGAGCTGATATACTGCTTTTTGAATATGCAAATACAGGTTCAAAATTGGTTCATGCCATGTTACTGAACCCTACTTCGCAAATTTTTCTCACTATGAAGGGATTTGACCAAGATTAAAAAAAAAAAAAAAAAACACAACTGACAGTCAGTGTGTATTATATATATATGGTCAAATCATAAAGAGACTGGAGGCTTATTTTTGACATTCTACGATCATGTTCGATTTTCAAGAGTCAATAATTCAAAAACCCTTCAAGTTATGACCACAATGTTTTATGCACATATAACTAGTACCCTAGATATGTGTATTCTACAGTATGAAGATTATCCATTGAATCCCTTCTTTAGTACTGCTCTTTGAAATTATATTTTTTGCGAGAATGGACAAACTGCCATTTTTGTAATGCGACAGAATGAAAAATTAGCTCTGTAACCCATTTTTCCCCACACTGAAACCAAGCCCACTAACCACCACCTCCTTAATGAAATATACAGTAAGTTACTGAAAACTTGGATGCCTGCAGTCAATTGGGACAACTTGTACTACAGGACTAGACCAATTGTAAATTTCGATCGTACCTACAGCAACAACAAAACTTAAAATAACAAAACTGGTTAATGTGAGAGTTCCCTTACAAAAAAAAAAAAAAAAAAATTGCTCTACTCAGTATTTGGAAGTCAAATCTGTATCCATCAATGGTGGATCTCAATCACAAGTGTTTTCACCGTTAAACACATCAAAGTGGTGAATGATCTTCTGCCTGCAATTGATTCGGACACCACTATGGTTCTTGTGCTGTTAGATCTCAGTGCTGCTGCATTTGATACTGTGGATCATCATATTTGACTTGATAGGCTGAAAATAATTTTGGGATTACTGGGAGTGCCCTTGCATGGTTGACGTCATACTTGACCAGTCATTCTCACTGTGTTTTGTACAGTAACACTACCTCTAACCTTAGTGACAAGAAATTTGGGGTTCCACAGGGGTCCATCTTAGGCCCCCTGCTTTTCTCCTGTTATACAGCACCCCTTGGGCACATATTGCGGCACTTTGGAATTACCTTTCACTGCTATGCTGATGATACTCAGTTATACATGCCGATAAACGCTGGTAATCACATCCACATAAAATCCTTAGAAGATTGCCTTGCATCAGTGAAAAGTTGGATGTCTAGAAACGTCCTACTTTTAAACTCTGATAAGACTGAAATGATGGTTCTTGGTCCAGTGAGACATCGGCATCAATTTGACCAGTTAACGCTTAGCTTAGTCTCATGTGTCATACATCACATTGACAAAGTGAGGAACCTTGGGGTAATTTTTGACCCTACATTGTCCTTTGACCTCCACATTAGAAATATTACGAGGACTGCTTTCGTCCACCTGCGATATATAGCGAAGATTCGTCACATCCTGTCTATGGCTGATGATGAGACCCTGATCCATGAGTTTATCTCTTCTAAATTGAACTATTGCAATGTTCTATTTTCTGATTTACCGCAGTCCAGCATTAGGGCTCTCCAATTGGTTCAAAATGCTGCAGCCAGACTTTTGACACGAAGCAGAAAGTTCAACCACATACACCCATTTTGGTATCCCGTCACTGGTTTCCTGTCCCAGTGAGATCAGATTTTAAGGTTCTGCTACTAACCTATAAAACTGTTCACGGACTGGCACCTCCCTACCTAGCTGACCTAATTAAACCTTACATAGCAGCTCAAGCTTTGCGTTCTCAGGGTGCAGGACTACTTTGTGTCCCTAGGGTGAATAAGATGTCTGCAGATCATAGAGCTTTCTCTTATCGTGCCCCTGTTCTGTGGAATGATCTCCCTGCGTCAATAAAACAGTCAGATTCTGTGGAGACTTTCAAGTCCAGACTTAAGATACACTTTTTTTCCCTTTTGTATGGCTAGCATACTGGCATAGTATAGTTCTATGCTTAATTATTTTATTATCAGGAAAATGAGTGTGCTGCGGCCTCAACTTTACCTAAATTCTGTGTCTTTTAGTGAAGCTTAGGGCTAGTGGCCGGCAATCACCTTAGTATCTCCTGTTTTTCTTGTTTAATGCTGACAAATTATACATTTCTTGTCTTTCTGATGCCTGATTCAGTTTTTTTCCTCTCTGTTTAAGGTGCAGCTTGAGCCAGAGATGGGTGTGGTATTTGTGCTGGAGACCCTCTTTTCCACCAACTGCATTTCCTGTATATAAAACTTTCCTTTTTGCTAAAGCTTATAGTTATGGCTGGATCAGGTGACCCTGAACCATCCCTTAGTTATGCTGCTATAGACTTAGACTGCTGCAGGGTTCCCATGATGCACTGAGTGTTTCTTTCTCTTTTTGCTCTGTATGCACCACTCTGCATTTAATCATTAGTGATTGATCTCTGCTCCCCTCCACAGCATGTCTTTTTCCTGGTTCTCTCCCTCAGCCCCAACCAGTCCCAGCAGAAGACTGCCCCTCCCTGAGCCTGGTTCTGCTGGAGGTTTCTTCCTGTTAAAAGGGAGTTTTTCCTTCCCACTGTCGCCAAGTGCTTGCTCACAGGGGGTCGTTTAGACCGTTGGGGTTTTCCGTGATTATTGTATGGCCTTGCCTTGCAATGTGGGGCGCCTTGGGGCAGCTGTTTGTTGTGATTTGGCGCTATATAAATAAAATTGATTTGATTTTGATTTGAATTGTTTTGTAATTCATGTGTCTGTAGCACGGCTCAAGCAGAGGGTCACCCCTTTGAGTCTGGTCTGCTTGACGTTTCTTCCTCAGATGGAGTTTTTCCTTACCACTGGTGCTCTGGGGGTTAGTAAGGTTTGACCATACTTGTGTGAAGCGCCTTGAGGCAACTTTGATGTGATCTAGTGCTATATAAATGAAAATAAATTGAAAAAAAATTTAAACTGATTAATAAATTGAATAGTTTTGACTGTGTTGAATGCTTGGGCTCCAAAGTAAAGGTCAAACAAGGTTGATGTATGACATATGTTACCCCATAACATGCAAGGTTGGGTAGGATTACATGTATGTACATACATTTGGATTACTTGTAATCTGATTACATTTCAAAGTAATCCTACCCAACCTTGGTAACATAACGAAGCATGACATGGTGCAAACTATTCCTTTTTAAATGCTGTTAAAAAAATAAAAAATAAATAAAAGACAGACAGGCTGATCGAGTTGCTTGTGAAGCCTTGTGGCCAATCACAGGCTTCCGCTGAGGTCACTGTTGCTTATTAATGTAAAAATATGAACTCCTTGGAAGCAGCAAAACTTCGAGACTCACCCTGTTGAGGTTGGTGGTATGGAAGCTACCCGTCTTGCTGGTATCGGGCCCTGAGCTGAAGTATGAGGACATTGGTGGGCTGTGAGTATAACCGTAGTGAGAAAACCGCTCACTGTATTGAGGCTGGTGAGAGAACTGTAGATTGAATACTTTATTAACATAAGAACAAGATCCTCACCGACATTTAGCTTATGCCATCATGTGAATATCAATTAGAAAACCACTACCTGCTGTCCAAATCCTGACACCACTCCAGTGTCATGGTTCTGTTCATACGCATGGGCTTGGAGATCCTGATAAGGAACAGTAGAGGGGGCATCACACAAGCTCAAGATGGTAAATTACAAGGGAAACAAGGTACCAGTAGATTCTCACAAATCCAACAAGACCAAGCATTCATGATATGCACACTCTTAAGGCTATGAAATTGGGCTGTTAGTAAAAAAAAAAAAAAAGTAGAAAAGGGGGTGTTCACAATAATAGTAGCATCTGCTGTTGACGCTACAAACTCAAAACTATTATGTTCAAACTGCTTTTTTAGCAATCCTGTGAATCACTAAACTAGTATTTAGTTGTATAACCACAGTTTTTCATGATTTCTTCACATCTGCGAGGCATTAATTTTGTTGGTTTGGAACCAAGATTTTGCTCGTTTAGTGTGCTTGGGGTCATTGTCTTGTTGAAACACCCATTTCAAGGGCATGCCCTCTTCAGCATAAGGCAACATGACCTCCAAGTATTTTGACACATCCAAACTGATCCATGATACCTGGTATGCGATATATAGGCCCAACACCATAGTAGGAGAAACATGCCCATATCATGATGCTTGCACCACCATGCTTCACTGTCTTCACTGTGAACTGTGGCTTGAATTCAGAGTTTGAGGGTCGTCTCACAAACTGTCTGCGGCCCTTGGACCCAAAAAGAACAATTTTACTCTCAGTCCACAAAATATTCCTCCATTTCTCTTTAGGCCAGTTGATGTGTTCTTTGGCAAATTGTAACCTCTTCTGCACGTCTTATTTAACAGAGGGACTTTGCGGGGGATTCTTGCAAATAATTTAGCTTCAGACAGGCGTCTTCTAACTGTCACAGCACTTACAGGTAACTCCAGACTGTCTTTGATCATCCTGGAGCTGATCAACGGGTGAGCCTTTGACATTCTGGTTATTCTTCTATCCATTTTGATGGTTGTTTTCCGTTTTCTTCCATGTGTCTCTGGTTTTTTTTTTGTCCATTTTAAAGCATTGGAGATCACTGTAGATGAACAGCCTATAATTTTTTGCACCTGTGTATAAGTTTTCCCCTCTCCAATTAACTTTTTAATCAAACTACGCTGTTCTTCTGAAGAATGTCTTGAACGTCCCATTTTCCTCAGGCTTTCAAAGAGAAAAGCATGTTCAACAGGTGCTGGCTTCATCCTTAAATAGGAGATGCCTGATTCACACTTGTTTGTGCCACAAAATTGATGAACTCACTGACTGAATGCCACACTATTATTATGAACACCCCCTTTTCTACATTTTTTTTTTTACTAACAGCCCAATTTCATAGCCTTAACAGTGTGCATATCATGAATGCTTGGTCTTGTTGGATTTGTGAGAATCTACTGAATCTACTGGTACCTTGTTTCCCATGTAACAATAAGAAATATACTCAAAACTTGGATTACTCTTTTTAGTCACATAGCACTACTATTATTCTGAACACTACTGTATATGAAATAAACTGGAAATGTGTCCACATCTTTGACACCATGACAACAGCACCCACTAATGTCAGGTTGGGGAGCCTGTGCTGATGCATCTATCACACTGACTGGAAGGCAAAAGATCTATCCACACCTCTCAAACGCAACCATTTTCCAAAGCCAAGTGGAATGTGGTCATTCCACCAGCCGCTGCGGTCTTCAACACTGAAGCACCCGACATTTGTGCCGGATCATGGACAGAGACACATGGACAAAATGTCCAAGCAGACGTTTGCTCTTTATGCAAGTGCTCGTCCCCATCCGAGTATTCCGGAATAACTCCTCGCTTGGTACAGCCATTCAAGGAAATTTTATTGTCATATGCACAGAACAGAAGAACTTTCCTGCACAATGAAATGTGGCTACTGCATTTAACCCATCCTATTTGCCAGTAGGAGCAGAGGTCGCCATTAGGCGCCCAGGGACCAGCTCCAGATGTACATCCCTGCCTTGGTCAACAGCAGGGCTGAGCAAACCAACACCGACCCATAACAAACAACACACAACACATAGGCCGGCCCGGTACATAAAACATATATATGAAAGCAAAACACGAGGGAAAAGGAGAAGAAAAAAAAAACCCTCATAGCCGCTGCATTACACAGCGGCAATGAGGGAAAAAAAAAAATCCCATCAGCACAAAAAACAATAATCACAGAGACAAAACAAGGACACAGGACGACACAGAGATTTGAAAAGACCAGTTTATCAAAACACTCCGGAAGGCAGCCAGTTCGGCGCCGTCAACGGCCTTGTCTGACAGGCTGGGGGGGGAAGGGAACAGCCCTGCGCAGGCTGAGAAAGTCCTGGACAGTTCACAGTTCACGTCAGAGCTGGAGAAGCTGAGGGGAGGGGGGAAGACCAGGGAGCGAGGCTTAGGTGTTGATCTTCTGAGGAGGTTTCTTATCACAGCGACCTTGAAGTGCAGCTGTATTTGGGGAAGCCAAATGAATAGCCAGATTAACAGACGCCTGAAAGATTCCACAGTTCTGAGAACAGAGTGGCTCTCAATGCATCTGAAATGTAGAATGTGGTCTTCACAGACGGTCATAGCGGGTTTCCAGGGCTGCAATCTTCCTCGAGATATCATCCAACGCGCGGTTAACCCCCGCCGACTGCGCAGCCACTGCCTTCCCAATAGAATCAATCATATAGGGCAGCTTGGAACGACCAATCAAAGCTGCTTCCACTTTCTTGATTTTCCGGTAAACCAGCAGAGTGCCCGCACCACACATCAGAAAGCCGGTCACCATCAAGCCGAATATGTACACATCTTCAACATCCTCCACAGAAAGCATGTAAAGGCACATGACCTGCCATCTCCTCCACGAGTCCATCACGTAACCCATCACATGCGTCCCAGCAGGACAGGTCGGGTCCTCCGCTCCCGAAGGTCTTGTAGAAAAAATAGTGTCAATTGCGTTCAGAGACCACTTTAACAGATCCATTTGTCATTTCCAGAAGAGCAAAGCTGCAGCCTCACAGACAACACGCCACAAAAGCAGGAAAGATAAGGAGGGAGGGAGAAGAGAAACTCAGGAATCCCCCAAAGAGACGTAGTACCGAAGACATGTAGATCTAACTGTAGCTAATTGGTTTGTATCCAAGTGTCAAACACACAGTAAGCACAAGAGTTTATTGGCACATACAACGATACATTGCCAAACATCTCTATCCAGTGACTTCAGTCTTCCCAGGCACCTCCTGTTCTCAAAGACAGGGAGCATGCAAGTCACTTCAACAGCACAAGAATATGTCTACAAGTTCAACACTGCTTCGAGTCACACCACATGGCCAAAATGTCAACATTTCCTTACATTACAAGCAATACTCCTCATCCAAGTCAACCCAAGTAATGCTGCAATAATTAAAACGTGGTGTCACCAGTTACCTGGTTTAGAGGAAATTCTGGACTGTAGGACTCCTGGTAGCACATGTTGTAATTTGACCGCGGGACCTGATGTGCGTGTTGGATAGAGCCATTACTCAGTGTGGGCCTCTTCCGGTAAGGGTGGGGTCTACAGTTTGCTCCTGGAATGGAGCAGGCAGACAGGCAAGACGCGTGTTACATTTGCTGCAAAACTAGATGGACTTAGCACATTCACACACACAAAATGCATCAATTTAAAAAGCCTACAACTACACTGCGGAGTGCCTCACCTGATGGGAAAACACTGTTGCCATTGAGAAGAGGACTCATGTCTTTAAGAGGATCTCCAAAAAGCGAGACCTGAAATTGGGTGAGCAGTGACATTTTTGTTAGGTTGGGGGGGTTTAAACTGTACACAGGAAGATTACTTCTGACTAGCCTCACCCCTTGTGATTTGAGGCCATCTGCCCCCATCATGCCACCCATCAATGGCAGAGAGATGCCCTGCAGGGTGGGAGAGGAATTTCGGGGGAAAGTGCACACTGGTGTGGGAGACTCCTGCTCTCTACTCAGACCTCTGCCAAGTGGCTTCAGTGGAGGTAGGGGATCTGTCTGAGGACCAAGACCTGGGACAACACCTAGTGGAAAGAGTCAGAAGGCACAGGTGCCAAATATGAAGTTTTCAGGTCCAACCTCTCCTTTATTTATAGCACATTTCTCCTGCATAGTCACTGACACTGTGGCCGTTTAGAACACTTCCTTAATGCATCAATCACCACAACACAGAATAGATGAAACCCTGCTGTAATCACTAACATACTGAATTGTGACATAACCACAACAAATTAGCCAAATGTATAAATAACAGAGAAATACAGATGTTTGGCTACAGGAGAAAAGCAAAACATGCAGTTCATGGCTGTAAGAGCTGCGTCTGCAGTCAGCAGATGTCAAACCTTGGGGCAGGTCTCTGAGCAGATGGCCTCCCTGTGGGACAGGCAGAGCAGCCAGAGGGTTCTCCCTAATGAGCCCTGCCTGGTGGCCAAAGGAGAGAGCAGATTTCAGTGACACATGGCTTGGATTCCACGCCGGAAAAAAAAAAAAAAAAAAAAAAACCTCAGACTGACTACAGCAAAGATTTTCTTGTAACATATGAAATTTGTTTAACAAATAGTGCTTTGCATTTTCAGAAAAATGAAGTCCATTTACCACACCACTCAATGTGCAACCCACACACAAAAGCAAGAGCTTACTTTGTGCCTGTCAATCACAAAGACTGGTGTTCATCTACCTTCACAACATCTCTCACACACACAACAAACAGTCATCACTCACACAAGGCACGAGAGGAGTTTCTTTATTGTGTAGCACCTGAGCCCACAGAAGATGATTTCCCAGAAAGGCTTGCTAATGGCAAAAAGGGAGCAAGAGCGGGGTAGGAAAGGATGAGTCAGACGCCGAGCAGCTGAGATGAAGAGGGCAGGTAAAAAAAAAAAAGAAAAAAAAAAAAAAGGAGGCAGCAGTACCTGCTGGGCTTGCTGCTGGTTCTGAAGGAGTAGCTGGAGCAAGGTGGCAGAGAGGGCCGGGTTGGTAAGCAGTGGCATTGTTGGGGCTGCTCCAAGAAGACCTGCAAACAACAAATGATCAAAGATCCACAACACTGCCATTATTAATCACATATCTATAACCATGAACGATTCCCAACCTTGTCTGGGTCCTTGTGACAGCGGGCTGAGCAGCATCTTGACGGTGGCCGGGTTACTGAGGCCTGTTAAAATCTGTATGGCTGTGGGATCAGGGAGGAGACCTTTCCCTCGATTGACAGCCTTGGATAGAGGAACCACAATTTAAGACTTGGGGGTAAGACCACAGCTTAAATGAATAGCACATATATTGGATTTAGGCATGTGCCATCTCTAAATTTAGCATGTGGAGAGAATATCTTCCAGTACCATGGTCTGGGCAGCAATGAGAGCAGCCAACATGCTTCTTCCAGGGGGTCCAGGGGCACAAAAAGACACCCTGATGTGTGCGCAACCCAGTAGCCTGCCATCACTGAGTCGCTGTGCCTCCTCGGCCATCTCTGCTGTGGCAAACTCCAACACAGCAAACCGTCGAAAACTTCCATCCTGCCCTTGAGCCAACTGGAAAGAGGGAACACAGACCAACTCTAATCTCCAAGAGCTAAATTTGTTTTCAGATCAAATTTGCATGGCAGCCATATTTTAGGGCAAATTTTTTTGCTTTGATCATGAAAACAGCAAGAGACCAACTCGCTGAACTCTATTCACAAATGAGGCGATACAGATTTCTTTCCCACAAAAGTTAGCACTATTCTACTTTACAACTAACATAATCAAACCTAGTGTCCCATTAAATGTTGGTGGGACACTAATCTCCAAACCTCCACATTTTTCCTCAAGGACCTGAAGTCATCACACCCCCTCCAAAAAAAAAAAAAAAAAACTACAAAACAGGAACAGGCATAAAAGTCTTTCTGTGCTTGTCATACTCAAAGGACAGCCCTCTCTCCCTTTCCAGAAAAAGCTGCTGAATGACATCACCTGGGGGAGTCATGGGGTAAAAGTGTACAGAAACACAGATTAAACAAAACCCACATTCATCAAAAATACATTTACATCTAACTCATGACAGTGCAAATGGCATTCATGAAGCACTCAGTTTATGATGGTGTGGTGTTCAGCAACATTAGCTGTACAAAAATCCAAAAGGTAGGAAGTGACGCAAAAGTTTGGGCTTGTTTACACTGCCAGTTCAAACCGGAGTTATTGCAAAAAAAAAGCGAAACAAAGATATTTTTGACACCCCCCCCCCCCCCTGCCGACTTGGTTCTCAGGACAATACAGCAAGGGACCAGGGGCCTCATTTACTAAGACGTGTGTGAAATTCCTACTAAAACCTTGTTTATGCTCAAAGCTGAAAAGTTACGTATGCGCCCCCCACCCCCCAAAAAAATAAAATCAGATTTTATCAAAACGTGCATAAGCAGGATTTGAGGCAGTCTTTGTAAATCCCAATCAACGTGAAAATCACACAGTTCCATCCTGTCTCATTCAATGACCCCACTTTGAATATGTAATTCATATAATCAAAGAAGAAAGAAACTTCAATGGACTGAAGTTGAGGTTTTACTCTCAAAAAACATTTTTCCAGTCAGCATTACAAAACCTAAAAATATGGAGTCATAACGCATGACCAAGGTGTGAGGTGAGGTCAGGAAATCACACCAACAAAGGATTGCAATAAACATTAACAAGTTTGTACTTATTTACAAAACTTTTGCAGACTAAGTACATTTGCCTTAGCCACCCACAGTTTTTAATTTTGTGTTTGAAGACAATTGGGCCAATATATGCCTCCTCATTTGAAAGAACAACGCTTTGGCTCGTTTTCACACACACACACACACACTGCAACAGCCAGTAGCACCCACTCTAATCAACACCACATGCAGAGTCGAACCCTTCTGTCCAGACTGGCCCCTCCAGTGTCTCCGGCCCACCAGACAGGTCGGGTTCTGACATACTTTGTGTTTGATTCGCAAGAGCAAATTGTTCAAGCCATCGGAGAGCTCAACGAACACTTTAAAAAAAAAAATCAATGACAGTCACTGATGTCAGTCAGTAATTAAAAGAACATGTTAAGAAATTAATCTTGTGTCATTTATCTATTACTTAATGCCATGTTTGAATGGTATTTTGATGGGGCCACACATTGACCGGTCCCCTGGTTCTGGATCCGTGCCTGTGTGTAATATTGGCCAGCATCCTGCATGCCCACACAATGTTGGAAACCTTTTCAGGGTGACACAGCTTTTATATTCTCATTTACATACATACTGAGGATAGATTTCCATAAACCCAAGGTGCAAATAATCTGTAAATTATTTGAAATTGTCCGATTTTAGACAGTAATGGCTTTCGCGTGTATAGTCTGGTCTGCTTGAGGTTTCTTCCTCAGAGGGAGTTTTTCCTTACCACTGCTGCTCTGGGAGTTAGTAAGGTTAGACCTTGTGTGAAACGTCTTGAGGCAAGTGATTTGGTGCTATATAAATGAAAATAAAGACAGCAATGGCCAATTCCCAAAACATGCAATTTCAATGCATCGCCTCCAAGTGTCACCAAATGACAAAAACACAGCTGAAATGAAAATGACGTGGGGGAACATACACTCTCACATTCAGTTCACTTTTTCTAAATCCGAACGTGAAAGACTACCTACGCAATGTTTTTGTACATACGCAGTCTTAGTAAATGAGGCCCCAGATCTGAGCTGTGTGTCCACATTGAATGCTATGGTAACAGGTTACAGGCAGGAGGGGGAAAAAAAAAAACAAACAAACATGGACGACAGCGATAGCTAAGAGGCACTTCATTTCCTCATCCGTCCACTGTTTATTATTCTCCTTCAGGTCCCATTGTTGGACTTTTTTCCACCACTTATTCTAATTCCACAGGTAAGGCACCCAAATCAACTTCCATCTCTCTAGAACTACATCACTGTTGTTCATGTCATGATGCAAGTGATGCAGAAGACACTTTGAAATCCTATATGAGGGCCCGAGATGATCATATTGAAACCGATTTGCAAAAATGTTAAATGATTAATAATGTGAATGTGTGTGGGGGGAAGATGACCTGGCAGAAGACTGGTGCAGGGGTGTCAGCCAGCGCACTGCAGAGGTCTTGGGCAGTCACTAGGCTTGGAGGTAGTTGGTCAACGCAGAGGCATTTGGAATGCAGCAAAGGATACGTGAGAGAACCCGCCTCAGTCCAGTGCACGTACAGCATGCGGGACCCAAGCTGCTTACCGAGGAGCTCTGACTTGGCTCGGGCCGCCGAGTCCTTCTTCATGTATTCCACAAAACCATAGCCCTTGGAATGACCAGTTGTGGCACTATACACCAAAAAGCAGCGTTCCAGGTTGCCAAACGGCCTCACCAACTCTTCAAACTGCTGGTGCGTGAAAGTGATAGGCAGGTTGGCAATACACAACAGTGAGTCAGTCGGCTGCAGCCACACAGAGATCTCCCGGTCCCGTAAAACATGCTGGTGGAACTCTTTGATGGCACACTGTGCCTGCTCCCCATTGAGTAGAGTCACAAAGGCTGAGGGTGATTGAGGACAGAGAGAATAGGCACAATTAGCCGTGAAGAGAGAGTGTGATGACATTTGCTCGGTAAGCATAATGAGCAACATCCATTTTTAAGCACAGCAGGTCTCAGAGAATAAGCCCTTGTGCCAAAAACAGTTCTCCTTTAGCATGATAATAAATAAATATACAGTTAAGTACCTAGATACAGCTTTGATGTCACAGCAGCCTTTTATCATGCAGAAACCACACCATTTGTAGCCATAATTCAGAGGCTTTTCATCTCACTGAACTGCTGCTGATAACCAGAAAGTCAAATCGCCGTGGTTCATAATTTCCTTTGGTGCATCAAAGTTAAATTGCAGCCAGGGTTAGAATTCTAACAAAAACTTTGTATTGTAGGTCCACATAATGTACTTTGAGCCATGCTGAAGAAAAATTTTAACCAACATTTTCAGAGCCCGAGGAAAAAGGGCAGGAAAGAGCAAAATGCCACCCATTCACATGTCATGGTTTTAGTGTTAGCAGGCTAATTGGGGATAAGCTAAGGTAGCCCAAGCACTGGAGATGGCTTATGTATGTTCATCTCCCAACATTATGCTGCTGCTAGCCCGAGTGCCCTGTTACAGATGCTGCCACAGATGTGATTAAGATTATTTGCTGTCAAGCACACAGGAGGAAAACCTGTCATCAGTAACTGCTCGAGGAGCCGCTGGCCATCCTCAAAAAGGTAATAGGAGGGGAAATTCATTGTTTAAAAAAAAGTGTACATATTTCTTCTTTAAACTCATTCTAGATTTATACACAACTAACAAATCTGGAAAGTCTCATCTAATTCCATAGTTTACTTAAGCCTGTCTTGAAAGAACCACACAAACACTCATTTCCCAACCTACCCACAGGGGTCAGAATCTTGACTGAATGTGAATTTGGTTTGTGGGTTAAATAAACAGCTTATTTCTATGAATTGTAAATAACAGCCCCCTGACTTGAATTCACAGCCGAGCTTGTACAGTTTACCAGCCGATTATCTGCAGCCACTACAAAGAGCATACTTAACACGCAAGTGCCAAGCTGTGTTTTACAGTTTGTTTGATAATGACTCTTCTGCATCGCAAACAAGCTTTGAATTTTTAACGGTAATCTGATCTTTCATGCACTCAGACCCATTAGCGTAGGACTAAAAAGCCACATTTGTCAGAAAGGCAAGTGTGTTAAGGCAATATGTGGAAGGTTTGTGAAGAGAGGCAGGATAAATCAAGTCTCTTTACTGAAGGTGTAAATGGACTTTAATCCTTCAGGAGCTTATTTTGTTCATTTTTAATAATCTCACATGAAGACATCTCACTCCTAATATGAGCATACAGTCCTCCAATGTGACGCACATTAATTCTCTAAGACAATGATGTAGCTATGGAGCTGTCTAGACGTCAGACAAATTACCAGTACTTATTCATGTTTTGAAAAGGTCACCATATCCAAGTAGTCCATCATAAGCTCTAGTAAATCAATTGACCAAATACAGGGGCAATTAAAGGACATCCCTTTGCCATTGGCTCCTTCGGCCAGACAGCACAAAACCCTAGTGTTTCAATTTGAAACGCTACCCTTAGCCATCTAACTAATCCATTATAACTGGATACACAATATTCTCCAGATCCACACATAAGCATCAAAATTCTGCATACAGGTTTTTAAAAACTCTGTACATTAAAGTAAAACTTAAAGTTAACAAATGAGGTGGCAGTGGGGAATCTGAGTTACATCCCAAGTGTGGAACAACAATCACACATTTGCCTGTGCATTCAGCGACTGCATGATTTTGCACTTTTACATGCTCTTCATTGCAACGTGGCTGCTAATGAAGTGGCCGATCAGGCATCAGTCTGCTCCTCAATCAGTACATGCCCTCACTGGTGCGTCACCTCTGACACAGACAGTAGAATGTGTGTCAAGATACTGCAATCACTGCTGATTTGCAAGCGTTGTGTGTGTAAAGAATCCACTCCCAGTTTCTCCACACTCCCACAGGCAGAAGGCAGCACAAATGCTGGCCCGTCTGTGCTTGAATATTGTACTCAGAACATTGATAAGATGATGAAATTGCAAGGAAAAGCTCACCAGTGTGACCAAATTCTGTTAATGCACAGCATCTTCTTGCAAAGTATGAATGAGAGAACACACTGTGCATGTCTGCAATTCTATAAATGGAAAAACTTGCCAATTATCTGATGAGCAACCAAATGTCATCTTCAGACATGCAATTATTTCCTGCAATTCACAAGACAATGAACTGGCATTAAAGCAGGTTTTCCTAGCCATTCTATTGTTTTGTGACTAGCAACAACCCTTAGTACTGTTCTGTAATGAACAGTCATCAAGTTCGAACTAAAGGTGCCCTGACACTTGCACAACTTTGATCTGCACACACATCGTGACGATCCCACCCGCTGTGTTCCCAGCTGGATGCCATATGTTGTGTGCTGGACACTGCACCTATAAAATAATTATTTTGTAGAGGATTAATCATTTTCTCTTCGAGTTGGCTATTGAAAACTGCTCTAAACGCTTCTGGAATCCCAGCAGACGGCTCCAGCAGCAGCTTTTCTCTCTGGCGCGCGCTGAACAAGGTGGAGAAAGCATTTGGAGCCGTCTAAAGAGGTAATTATTTGTCACGTTGACGTTATAACTTGGTAAAACAGTTGCATTTGCATGTTCTTTCCTTCTCGTGTGCAGTTGCAAAAGTATGTTAGCGACAGAGTTAACATTTCGTTCTAATCATTCAGACAAATGATAAATGGACTGCATTTATATAGTGCTTTTCCATCTGCATCAGACACTCAAAGCTCTTTACAATTATGCCTCACATTCACCCCAATGTCAGGGTGCTGCCATACAAGGCGCTCACTACACACCGGGAGCAATAGGGAATTAAAGGCCTTGCCCAAGGGCCCTCAGTGATTTTCCAGTCAGGCGGGGACTTGAACCCATGATCTTCTGGACTCAAGCCCCACACCTTAACCACTAGACCATCACCTCCCCATCAAGCTGCTCTGTGATGCGGTGCACTGACGCAATCACTCGCACTGTTCACTTCTTTACTCGACTTGACGAGCTGTGCATGCCATCTCATGCACCATCAAACATGTAGTGTTGGCGCGCAGATCGCGCAACATTCACAGCCATTTCAAGTTTGTGGCACGACTGATGTGCGAGGGATTTTTTGAACATTTCAAAATTCTCTTTGCACACAGCAGCGCACATCTCACATTCAGTCTACACGGTTGACAGCGAGTTAGTACTGAACCAAAGTGTGAATCAAACCATGACTTCTCTGTACTGAGACACACCACGATTTTGCTTTCAGAATATATGTTTTTGTTGTGTTTAATAAACTATAATAATAAAGGTTTACAATCAAAAATAGGCAAGGAAAAAATAAAGCGAAAAATGATTTTCCACACACATTTATTCAAAACACAGCAAACTAGAATGAACAACTGTTTTGACACTTTAAAAAGGTAATTTGAGGTCTTGTGTGAAAGACTGTACAAAAAAAGAGGTTCAAACAATAAACACAAATGCAAATTCTGAACAATATATACAAAATGGTCTATGCGTTTTGTTATGGTAAACAGTGCTTTACACAGAGAAAGCAACAGAGTTATCCAGTAACATTCACATGCAAACTAGTGGAGCAATCCTGATAGTTACACACTTTGAGCACGTGAGATTGTCATCAGAGGCTCTCCGTCTGCTTTCACTTTGCGTAATGACGCAGGGCACATTTGGAGCCCAATAGTATGTACTCATTGGAGTACCCAGGGGGCTATTCAAACGGACCAACTAGTAACTACCAACTAGAGGCTTTTCACATGAGGTGACTCTGCCCTACGATTGGATTTTGGAAAACAATGTGACGGTGAACCAATTCTGATTGGACACACACATTGCGCACGTCATCACACAGCTTCTATGAGGAGTACAAAGATGGCCGTTGGCTGGCTCGAAAGTCCGCGGAGTTAAAGTTTCAGCAAAAAAAAAAAAGTAAGTTTTTATCTCATATCTTTAAAAAGTGATTTATAAATTAGTAAAGCTTGGTCTTAGCCGTCATATACGACAGCGTCAGTCCCAGAGGGTTAAACAGAACTTAAAGCACTAACATATTATACAAAGATGAACTATATTCTCTTTTGCCACCACTGTTACAATTTGTGGTACATTTCCTTTATTTTTGAGGCAAAAAAATCAATTACAGCTCATTGAATCAATTATCTTTTTATCTACAGAACTACATTAAGCAATTGATTTTGATAACTGTCCTTATGCACTGAAACTGCATATTTGTTACAGAAGGTTCCCAGTTCAAGACCATCCCTGCCCATTCACCGTGTAATGTGTTGCATCAGGAAGGGCATCCGGTGTAAAACTGTGCCAAATCAACATGCAGGTCCATCTCTGATCTGCTGTGGCAACACAGAGTGGAGAAAAAGGGAAGGAACTGAAAGGACTTACTATAGCAGTGGTCATTTCAAACTTTCAGTTTCCTCTTATCACCCAGGCAACATCTATGGCAGTACGATTGTGAAGCATTCAGAAGAAAGGATGACAAGCTGTCCCTCTCCCCAAAGTTTTACAGTGTGTAAACAATAAAACTTATTTCTTTGTTTACATTGTGTGCCATAAGCAAGTTATAGGACTTGCTCACCTCAGGATTTTATAGCATAAAACAGATGAGTGTCTACAATTTCCCCTGCCTCCTGGACAGGACACCAGTCCCATGCAGGTTACTTCCCCAGGCAAAGCTGCGACTCATTCACAGCTAAGTGGACTGACACACGTTTTGTCATGTGTCTTGACACTATAGTTTGAGTTTCCTAAACAGGATAGCTGCCAGAGCTAGTCATTACTGAGCAAGTCTAGTGCATTCCCCATCTCTGCGACTGCACATTCAATAAGCAATCAGACTAACCTGTACCCTTGTACTTGTCCACAAAGCAGTACTTCAAGTCATAGTTCCCCAACAACTCATGGACCTCCTGTGAAAGAACAATTACATTCACACAATGAAATTTGTCATTCAGACCAGCATTTTACCCTAGAATATCCCATCTCCCTCTTCAAAAGTGTGGAGATTTGGGCAATAATGAACTCATTTGTCGATAGGAGCACCTGTTGGCGGGGGGTCTGTGAACAACACACATTGTTCATTGACAAATTGTTCTCCGCTGCTTTTACTCAGTCACAAAGGGACCACGATACAATCTAGTGCTTTCTGAAACGTGTTTTTGCTCCTTTTTGTTAAAACAACTCGCCGCCCGAACTCTAACCATCAACTCCCCCCTCTGAACAACATGGTACAGTCCGCAGGCCCACCGCTGACCGTTCTCCGCGAGTCAGGCACGTTCCAAAAAAAAAAAAAAAAAAAAAAAAAAAGTTAAAAATAAAACAACTTACTAGTAAGTATTCTTGAGTATATTTATAACACACAGTAAGGATGCGGCTGCATTGTCAACAAAGTTAAATTTTAACAGTCCGGAGTTGACAGATCACACAACCCAGATTATTGAAAGTCATCTGGCCAACGGATGAAAGTTGATTCATCAAAACAAGTTAAGAACACCACAACAACGCGAGATGTAAACGTGTACAGCTATAAACACTACCGATTAAACTCGTCATTATTGTTATTTCTCCGTTTTAAACGGGGCAAGCAACAATTTAACCGGCTAGCAGGCTAACGTCACGTAGCATTTACAGAGCTAGGCTAACATTAGCCAAACGTAAGTGACGCATCAGTTATACCTGGTTTGTGACATCAGCGGGCAGGTTTTTAATGAGGATTTTTCTGCGGTTGTAAAACTCCCGTCGAGTTCTGTCCAAACGACTCTCTATCTCCTCGGGGCTCAGCGGTGGCAGGTTCTCGTCGACCCTCCGCCCCGGCGCCGCGTCCTCTCCGCCGGGCTCCGTTTCAGCACGCCACCGGTCTCCGGGCATCCAGTTTACGTGCTCCGCGGCGAGGTCGTAGTTGTGAAGAAGCGGACGGGAGGCGACACCGAGCTCCGTCTCCGAGCTTTCACTGCTGGCAGCTGCGCTCCCTGACATAGCAGCAGCCATCACTGGGCTTGACGGAAGTTTCATTGGGCTGGAAGTTTTGTCCAATTTGAGCAGTTTAAACAATACACACATGTTCTCAGGGACGCGTCTCATTGGCTGAGAGGGGAATGCGTAGGGCAACGTAACAGCTGGGGGCGGGGCTTTGTGGGATCATGCGGTCAGGTGTTTGTTACGGAGCATTTTAGGACACCACGGAGGATTCCTAATAATATTTCTGTAACATCTAAGTGTAATTATTTTATCACTATTACAAAATTTTTCCCACATTTATTCAGGATAGAGTGCTCATGAAGTCAGGGGCGGCTCCAGAGATTTTTATCTTGGTGGGGCTGGGGGACAGCATAACTATGTAGTGGTGGGCCAATGTATAGCCTATACAAATACACATTTTATATTTAATTTAAACAAATCAAAGTGATGTAAATATCCCCTGTGCTGGAAACAGGACTTATAAACCCAAAATTTAGACGAGTGGGTGAGTGACAGTGAGTAGATTAGTCCATTCCAAGTAAGTTTTGTAGACATTAACACAAAATGAGTAAATATCATCAACTCCCCAAAAGCACATGAGGACAAAATGCATTGCATCTGGTGAACTTTGGATGCACCAGATCCAGTGCTGCCGTTCCCACCGTGTGCACCACGTGCTCTGCCTAGGACATGACGTGGAGGGCACACCAAAATAATGTCATGATCATCATAATTCTCTCTCTCTCTCTCTCTCTCTCTCTCTCTCTCTATATATATATACACTCAACAAAAATATAAATGCAACACTTTTGGTTTTGCTCCCATTTTGTATGAAATGAACTCAAAGATCTAAAACTTTTTCCACATACACAATATCACCATTTCCCTCAAATATTGTTCACAAACCAGTCTAAATCTGTGATAGTGAGCACTTCTCCTTTGCTGAGATAATCCATCCCACCTCACAGGTGTGCCATATCAAGATGCTGATTAGACACCATGATTAGTGCACAGGTGTGCCTTAGACTGCCCACAATAAAAGGCCACTCTGAAAGGTGCAGTTTTGTTTTATTGGGGGGGGATACCAGTCAGTATCTGGTGTGACCACCATTTGCCTCATGCAGTGCAACACATCTCCTTCGCATCATCCATGAAGAGAACACCTCTCCAACGTGCCAAACACCAGCGAATGTGAGCATTTGCCCACTCAAGTCGGTTACAACGACGAACTGGAGTCAGGTCGAGACCCCGATGAGGACGACGAGCATGCAGATGAGCTTCCCTGAGACGGTTTCTGACAGTTTGTGCAGAAATTCTTTGGTTATGCAAACCGAATGTTTCAGCAGCTGTCCTAGTGGCTGGTCTCAGACGATCTTGGAGGTGAACATGCTGGATGTGGAGGTCCTGGGCTGGTGTGGTTACACGTGGTCTGCGGTTGTGAGGCTGGTTGGATGTACTGCCAAATTCTCTGAAACGCCTTTGGAGACGGCTTATGGTAGAGAAATGAACATTCAATACATGAGCAACAGCTCTGGTTGACATTCCTGCTGTCAGCATGCCAACTGCACGCTCCCTCAAATCTTGCGACATCTGTGGCATTGTGCTGTGTGATAAAACTGCACCTTTCAGAGTGGCCTTTTATTGTGGACAGTCTAAGGCACACCTGTGCACTAATCATGGTGTCTAATCAGCATCTTGATATGGCACACCTGTGAGGTGGGATGGATTATCTCAGCAAAGGAGAAGTGCTCACTATCACAGATTTAGACTGGTTTGTGAACAATATTTGAGGGAAATGGTGATATTGTGTATGTGGAAAAAGTTTTAGATCTTTGAGTTCATTTCATACAAAATGGGAGCAAAACCAAAAGTGTTGCGTTTATATTTTTGTTGAGTATATATATATATATACTATATATATGCATTCTCTTCATTTTTGTTTTACTGAACAGGGACAAATGCATTAAACATTATTTGTTATGAAATAGGGCAGCACGGTGGATTAGTAGTTAGCACTGTTGTCTCACAGTGAGAAGGTCATGGGTTCAATTCCCACCTGTAGCCTTTCTGTGTGGAGTTTGCGTGTTCTCCCCATGTTCTCCCACCCTCTGGGTGCTCCGGCTTCCTCCCACATCCAAAGACATGCAGGTTAGGTGGATTGGAAAATTTAAATTGTCCATAGGTATGCGTGTGTTCATTTGTCTATATGTGGCACTGCGACAGACTGGTGTCCTGTCCAGGCTGTACCCCGCCTCACGCTCCATGATTGCTGGGATAGGCTCCAGCACCCCGCGACCCTTAATTGGACTAAGCAGTTGAAGATGAGTGTTATGAAATATAAAAACAGATGCCATGCATGCAGGTTTCACAATGATTACCTCCGCCAAGGAGGTTATGTTTTCGGTCGCGTTTGTTTGTTTGTCTGTCTGTCAGCAGGATAACTCAAAAAGTTTTTGAACGGATTTTGATGAAATTTGGTGGAGTGGTTGGAAATGACAAGAGGAACAAGTGATTCAATTTTAGTGGTGATCCCGATGCTAACGCGTTAGCATGTCTATGGCATTTTCAATGTTAAAAGTTAGCATTAAGCAGTTGCAGCTGTCATCATGTTCGGGTGCATTTGTTTTCAAATTGTAATATTTCTTAAATTTATTTTTGTTTATATATTAATAATCTAATGATGATTATATACAATTTTAGAGAAAGAGACAAAAAGAAATAGATCACTGTGCCAAGGAGGGAATCTCTTTAGGGTCAGTGACCCTATGGCGTTGTTGTGCGGAGGTTTGCACTCTGAGTGCTTCTAGTTTTTACAATAGTTTGTGTCTTTGGTTTGTCAAATAATAATGTTCCTCTCAAGGAACAGGACTGGAGTCATGACCAAGTAGACCAAAATGGACTAAATTCAAGATACACTGAAATAGGAATTGAAAAAAAATATGAAAAAGTCCTTCAGTGCACTCTATGAATAAATATGTATGCTTTCTTTCATATCGCAGGAACTGCTACAATCTCTCTGTACAATCTCTTCTTTAGAATAAAAAAAAAAATGCAGTTTTTATAGTCTCTAATGGAACAAACCCCAAGTTTGTGTTTGCCCTAATTAAAGCATTGAAACACCTGTTTTGAACTTTAACGCCACTGGAACTGCCTCATTAACCACTGAAGCCAGAATACACATGATGAACTTTAATTTTTCAGTGGCTCAAAGTTTTTATTTGATCCAATTTGATTTCACGCCCCGCCCCCCCCGAAAATTACTGTAAATTTGAAGTATGAATTTTGGCCCAGATTAAATTACCCTTTGATGTACTTTAATAACAGGCCTGCAACATTGTTCCCTTGGAGACATAATCTGAACAGAATCATAATCAGAATCATTTGGTGTATTTTTAGTTTATGGTGTCATACGGAAGTGTACTGTACAAACAGTCCAATAATCTGCTTTTTTGGGTAAACTATTGTCTAGTTACACAATTATGTTTAAGAAAATTATTTAATCTAAATTTGGTTGATTTTGTATTTCTTGAGAACCACTGACCAGATCCAGTTTATGACCAGGATTATGAATGACTTGATGCTATTAAATGATAAACAGGTATTGTTTGGGAATGGACTTTCTCTGCCACATGGATGGAGCCAACATCATGAAACATCTGGAATAGTCCCTTGGTGTCACCCTATGATTTATGGGTTGCATTTGGCCTTTACACCACCAGAGTAGATGTGGGTTTTATGTTTGGCAAAACATGTACTATGATCAATAGTTGGTCTTCTGACTCCTTGGGCCTACTCTCAGAAGCTAGTAATGCAGAAATCCCAGCAGCTGGATATGCACAAGAGACTCAGCTCATGGAAGTGGACAGATCCAGTGATTCATTCCTCATAATAGTCTTTCATCCTCAAGGCACTTGCTGTGTTGTGTTGGCATGGTGATCACAAAGGCAAAGTCTAAAAAGAAACACGGCAGCAGACAAGATCTTTCCATAGCTGTTCGTTTGCATTCTACAGGATTGGGTTGCATGTAAAGCAGTAATTTGCACAGCAGTCATGTAGACATCATTGTGGCCTTGCTGTCCCACCAGATGTGCGACGTGAATGTAATGTTGTTTGGTGTCTTCTGATGTTTCAAAGTACGTGTGAAGTGCATTAAAAAGTTGTAGGCTTGATGCATTCAGGCAACCAAACTTGCTTCATACCTACATTTAGTTATAATGTACATTATGTAAGCGTATCATGAGTCCAGTCAAACTATGTAACTCCAACATGTCATGAACGTGAGTGCATTAAGTTTATCATACTTATTGCCAATGCCGATTGACAAAGGAGGGCGGAGGTTAAATGACAAGTTTGTCTATCCGTCTGGTCAGGGCATGGTTGACGGATTGGAGTAACTTTTACATATCGGTCTTATGTCAGAGAAGAGTTAAAATTTTGGTGATCTGGGTCTGTGTCAAAATCATTTTTTTCCCCCCTCTTGTTGGGCTTCTGGAATATATGCTTGCTTTATGACATCACAAAATCAATAAAGAACACAAGTAGGAATTTGACCTTAACAATAAGAAAGACTTGGTGATTATTATCACTTCAGAGGTATTTCAGTGTCCTTTTAGTTATTTGTTGGTCAGTAGCGGTCAGTGAACAATATACTGTACAAGAACCCATACTTGCCCATGTAGTAGAAGTACAACCGTGCTCCTAAATGCCCCAGTCCTCGAGTGAGATCATTCCTGAAATGCATGCTAATTGTATTTGCTCTTTTGACTTGTGTAAAATGAAATAGCAAGTGAACATACAATGAACAGTTGTAGAAAATAGAAAAATTTTATTCTTACAGAAATTTTACTTACCATATGTAATACAGTATGTGAAGGAAAATCAACAAATCAAAACTTTCTAAAAGCCTTTGTTAAAGCCAGACGAGTGGCTAGCTACATTTACACACAGCGCTAACAATTTAAACACTTTCCATCTTAACATACATTACATGTCTTATGTAATCCCATCAATCAGAAATACATTACTATGATCAACGTTACGTTTGGGATGAAAAGGGTGGTGTAAATCTTTGATAGGACGTTTGATGGAAAAATATCAGCTATATAAATTTTTAAAACCATCTTAAACTGGTCTTGGCCACACCTTTTCCATACGTCACAACATGTCTTCTGATTACAGTGAGTGGCACATATACACATGTATCAGTTTTGTTGCTCCTACTGTGTACAGAATGTCATTCAGATTGGGGGAAATATCCTTTTAGATGTAGCTTGTGTGAGTTAGGCCTTACATGAAAGTCATTCGTTCATATTCAGGACATACGTATGTACAGATGAGGCTACAAGTTTACTTACACCTTGGCTAAAAACCAAAAAAAAAAAAAAAAAACCTCTCCAACTCCACACATTTTCATGTTTTCAAACAATACATGTTAAATCAAATAGAATGTCTACTTCATTTCCATATAAAATTACTTTAAATCAATTTTTACAACAAAGATTACCTTTTTATTTACCATGTCACATTTTCAGTGGGTCAAAGGGTTGCCTATACTACAATAAGTGCCTCTTTAGCCAGCAAGGAGCATTCTAGAAATTGGTTTATTAAATTTCAAATGTGCTTGAACAATTAAGTGGTAAATACGAGTTAAATGGAGTCCCTGTGGCTCTTTGTGTGTGAATGTACACACACAGCTGCATACTGTACTGTGCCAGCAAAATACAAGTAATTAAACATTTTACATAAACAAGGACACTATAAAAATAATGAATAGCTAGCTACATGTTATCATTAATAATTTACATTAGTCTTTAATGCTTAGCAATGTAAACAAAATAAATCTCATGTGACCACCTCTAAACCTTCTTCTGGTTGATCTAGCCAATGGTTTTAAAAGAACATCATGTTCATTTAATCATGATTATTAATTATCCATTTTTTGTTGATGTTCTCAGTTTTAATCATTTCATATTAATGTGAAAAGGCTTTACTTTCTTTCATATACTGCTATATTACTCTGTTTAATAAATAACTTCTGAAAAATTAATTTTTAAATTTCAGATTTGCCCTTTTCCAGAGAGACTAAAACATCAAAACAGTATACAAATAATGAATGTTTATGAGTGCAACGATAAGAATATTTCATGAGAATATCTCATGAAATGAGGCATTCATTTCATTCATGCAATGGTAAGAATATTTCACTGAATGAAATATTCTTATCATTGCATGAATGAAAAAACATTCATTTGTTTTATATAACGCCTAACAATGCTGACGTCCATACCTGATGCCATGTATTGACTTCTTCATATACATACTGCCGTCTACGTTCTTCAGGCCAGTGAAAAATCATGTAGAGCTCTTAATCTAACAGCGCTGGTACTTCAGGTAGAGACATCCTAGCGAATACTGCCAATGCCTCCAGATGGCTTACAGCGTACTCAATTTTTTGTGTTACAAGAATGCGCACTGTTAATAAAACAAACCCAGCCACGTTTGTTTTTAAGCTAAGCGCTGTCGCTGCTAGTGTGAGTGCACATGGTGGTGGCACCGTGCAATGGTACAAAATATATGGTACCAAAATTGCATGGTAAATGGAGCCAAATTTTCTCGGTCAAAGGAACACAATGGCAAATGGGATGAATGATCCATATCACGTGACATACAAATCACCAATCAAATGACAAGGATCTATTCAGGTGTTATATAAATATTTTTAGGGCTGCCACGACTAGTCAACTAGTCACGACTACGTCGACTATCGAAACCGCTGACAACTAATTTAGTCGTCGACAAGTCATTTGCTTTGAACCTTGAACCAATGAAGCAGTGCTTCGATCCGCTGCTTCGTTGGATCTTTGCTTCGCTCCTCTTCAGAAGTGGCAACTCCACTTCTTAACTTCTCTCAAAAAGGCATTAAAATATATCAATCGTGAGTCACTTTTGTGCGGATTAAAGTGACTAACTGGGACTCCTGTCTTGTTGCGAGAAAGAAATGAGAATCATCCTCCGTTCTGCTGCTCCAAACACTGCGCCGCCGAGTCAAGTTAAAAAGATAGAGTCCACTCGGAATGAATAACTTCAAAGCGAATCGCAGTTTAAATCAAATGACACCTCTTTCCAAACATTGTAATACAAACAATAAGCTGCAATTGATAAAAAAGTTTTTTTTCCTCCCAAAATGAGACGTCCTGGCTGACGTGCAGCAGCCCAAAACTGTATGGCTGCAGACCTGCAGACTCCAGCAGCAGCTGAGCTCAGCTCAGACATATGGAGTGACATCCATGTCGTTAATGTCTGAAAGGAAATGCTTTTGACAAAAACTACAGAGATCAAGGATCCACTATGTAGAGTTTATTTATGTCCAGAGATCAAGGATCCAGTGACCAATTTCATATTTATTTACTTTAAGACTCAATAAAAAGTTCTTGACATAGAAAGCCTGTAAAGCCTACTTGTTGCACACAGAAAATTCACAGGACGTATTGATAATGGAATTGATAAGGAATCGGACTGATAAGCGGAATCGATAATGGTATCAATAATGATAAAATGCGATAAGCTGCAATTTACGTATGATGTGACTAGTCACTAATCACAAAAATAATCGCTGACTAGTCGACTATCAAAATAGTCATTTGTGGCAGCTCTAATATTTATACAGAAACACTTGGGTGTTGAAGACTTGCATTGCCTCAATGCAAGTTACATATATAAAAAATCGTTGCAGCAAAGTGCCACCTATTGGTCACAGTGTGTCAGACTGTAAGAATCTATCTCTTAAGTCACATAATATTGTTAAACACAGTCATTAGTAAAATAACTCACAACAACTGTGTGCCTACTCTTGTGCATTACACTACATTCAACATTCTAAAACATTAGTGAGATCTAAAATATCTAACAATTTAACACAGTCTCTCTTGTTGCCTCGATTGCATGACGTTTTCCCACAATTCATTAACCAAAAGCTAAAGGAACCATTTTTTCCTTTTTTTCCCCCTGTGTGAACAAGATACAACCAGGTACTGGTTTTATGTACAATAACACTATATACAATACAACAGCTGCGCAGACGGAGACAACAGAAATCAGCACTGTGACTCACCCTGAACTATACAATAAGGTTACCATGGTGATGACCTCCAAAAAGGAAGATTCTCACTGAATCCAGATCAACAGATTTGTGCCAAGGAAAAATTTATATTTGGCTGCCACTGATATGTTTGGCAAACTGTCTCAATCCTTTTAATGAGGGACGTGAATGATGGTCGCCGCGTGGTGTCGGCGTCCCAGCATTCCTCCATTAAGCTCTTCACCTGTTTAGGAAGAAAAGGGCGGTAAGATTATCAGGCCGAATAAAATACAAGTTTTATTTAAATGCTTAATATGTTAGACTTTACCTCATAGGGGCATTCTTTTGGACATGGCAGTCTCTTCTTTTGCTCCAACAGTTCTATGAGTCCCACCATAGTCATCTGTCCTTGTACCTTCCCCATCATTTCAAAAAACTTCTACAAAAGATACAGAACAGCACATTGTGTATTTAACTCACAATATATGACATGCATGTTTAAACTAATAAAAAAAAAAGCAGTGATGACATACTGTTGGAGGACTCTGGCCATGGTCACAGCGGGTCAGGATCTCATACAACGTAACGCCAAAAGACCAAACGTCAGAGGAAAAGGAAAACTTACTCTCTTTCAAGCATTCAACGGCATACCTATTGAGCACACACACAAAAAAATGTCAAAGTCAAGGAACATGGATTTTTTTGAGAATGCTGACAAATATAGAGAATGCCAAAAAGAGTCGTACTGTGTGTTTGTGGATTATGAGAAAGCCTATGATAGGGTGTCGAGAGCGGTGCTGAGGTACTGTATGAGGATGTAGTGAGTGACAAAGCATTTGAAGGATGGTGCAGCATATAAATAAGGACTACGTGACAGTGATGAGGTGTGTAGCAGGAATGACAGATGGCTTCAAGGCAGAGGTGGGAGGGCATCAAGGCTCGCTCATCAGCCCTGTCGTGTTTGTAATGGTGATGGATAGGCTGACGGTTGAGATCAGACAGGAGCCTCCACTGATTATGTTTTTTGCAGATCTGTTGAGTAGCTGTGGGTGGGCCTGTGCCCACCCACTTGTTAGTCAGGCCCATCCAATCAGAAGGCTACCTTTGTTAAGTAACATGAGTGGCCTTTGAGAAAAGAAAAAAAAAAAAAAAAAACAACAGAAAATTTTATTCATGACCCTGCAAGATCATGAATAAAGGAGGATCTGTGGTCAAGGAGGGCCTGGGGGACAAGTTTTATGCTGGATGCCCATCCTGACTACGGATGGAGCTGATCCAATCCAGTATCGGTATTGGGTTCCAATACGAACGTAATTCATGGATCAGTAATTTCCAATCCAACCTGCAGAGATTTCTGATCCAGGAGCCACTTCTGTGTGTGTGTGTGTTTTCTGCTGAAATGTCTCCACAAGTGATTCCCTGCTGGCTGCTCTGCTAGCTGGGACTCAAACGGGAAGGAGTTACCTGAACACAGGCGTCTCAATAAGACACGCCTCCGTTTAGGAAATTCCTTCCGCAGTTTATAGCCAACAAGCAGGCAAGCATTGAGGAGCACTGTCACTGACCAACATCTCATCACAACATGTCTGCTGTGTGAAAATATATTACACTAGAAACACCACAAAGCAAGACAGCAATGTGTAATTTTTGCAAAGCTGTTGCACCGAGAGGTGGAAGCTCCTTTGTGACCTACAATACAGTGAACTTAATCAAACATTTGATTAAGCACACCACATTAAAGAGCACAAGGATTTTTTTTTTTAGCCGGGGGCAGATAGACAAAAGGAGATGCCAGGAATCACTTCTGGAGTCATTCCAAAAACAAGGTAAACTAACAGACAATGTGAAAGCTAAAGGAATGACTGAGAAGTTACTCAACTTTGTTGTACTCGATGAGCAACTGCTATGAGTTGTAGAAAACAACAGATTTCTAAAATGATCTTCCTTAAACTCAAACTGAAAGCAGATCTCTAACTTAATATCAATTAATTAAAAACATAAAAGACAAGGTGATGGGTTGCATAAGTAATGGGTCCCTTTGGTATAATACCTGTAAATAATCAGTTTTCTTCAGACAAGTCAGGGGATGGATACATGAACATTTCCAAGTCATTGAATATGTCCTGAACTTTATTTACATCAATTACAAAGAAATACAAACAGTATGGCACTCTATGGTAAATCTGTGTGGAGTAGACAGTTCTCAAAAATTGAGTGATTGTGCAAGAAGGAGAAGAGTGAGGAAAGACCACCAAGACACCCAAACAACCCAGAAGACGTTTTAGGCTTCTGTGGCTGTGATTACAGAAATTGTGCATATTTTGCATTTTGTATCCCCAGTTACACAGCTTCACGATGAAGTGGCATTTTCTTTCAACCAAAACATCAAATCTAGGCTTGCATCTTAGATGTACCTTCTGGCAAATGGTAGCTGAATTGTCAGGTCTTCTCTTTAAGAAAATCTTCCTCTACACCACTTCATCATGAAGCTGTATAACTGGGGATACAAAATATCCTCATATAAAATCAACAATAATGATAATAATATTAAAGCAAACAGAGCTCTGGTATTGTAATAGTATCGGTATTGGCAGATATCCAAATTCAGGTATCGGGATTAGATTGGAAGTGAAAAAATGTGGACTGGTACATCCCTATTCCTGATGCAACTTCATATTATACAGAGAATAGGTAGGGGTGAGTTTGAACCGGGACCCTTCCGCACTGTAAACAAGCACACTTATCCACTTGGGCACCACATATTTCCCATACTGGTGAGATGATGGGTCGATAATAGTCTGTTACATGGGTTAGAATATGACATTATGATTCATAAAATCACACATTTGCATTGGATTGTTACTGTTCTAGCTTTAAACCTATCCAAATATTTGACTTCAGCAAATTACGCTTTTGTAACACAACTGATAGTCTTAAGATGAAAACAAAATGAGACAAGTAAATCTGTATCTACCACTGATTATTATTCAACAATATCACTTTAATTTCTCAACAACACTGATTTTTCCCCACATGAAAATTTCATGCCCATGTAACAGAAGAAGTCATAAAATGCATATCTTGCATGCTACGACAAAACATAAATAAACATATTGAGTCTGCACGTCGACAGTTTGAAGTAAATTCATCACAAAGATAGATTTTCGTAGATTTGTGTCAAATAACTTGAATCATGTCAACTGACAACGAATTTATGCAGGATATTGCTACCTATGCACTCAACAATACGATATCAGATGAAAAACTTCCCGGGGTTGTTACTTTTTCCATATAAAGGATGATTTAAAAAAGAAGTCACAGTTTTGGTCCTTCTGCTCTAAACAGGCCCACTTGAATTTATTCCTGATGGAACTGTTGCACTTTAAATTGTCTTTCTGCTGAAGAACAACATCTCCACACACAAGTTGCTTTGTGTTTCCAACACAACAACACGTTTTTTTCATAATGCCGCAGACTTCACAGTAAAATCTGAACGACCAGCTATCTTGTATGGCTTGGCGGTGGTGGCACTGACAAAAACATTGGAGGTTGAGCTGGAGACTGTACAGCTCTGAAGCTGTTGAGATTTTCCTTGGGACTGATGAGGATAGACAGGAATGGGAATGAGTGTAGGAAGAATTTTTTTGAAGATAAAATGAGAGACGTGAGGTTGAGATGGTTTGGGCATATGCAGAGGAGGGATACAAGGGCAACACGGTGATTTAGTGGTTAGCACTGTTGCCTCACAGCAAGAAGGTCATGGGTTCGATTCCCACCTCTGGCTTTTCTGTGTGGAGTTTGCATGTTCTCCCCGTGTTTGAGTGGGTTTCCTCCCACAAAAGACATGCAGGTTAGATGAACTGGAAACTTTATTATTGTCCAGGTCTGCATTGCAAAAGAGGTCTCGATCTCAATGGGACTACCCTGGTTAAATAAAGGTTAAATTAAATTAAATTAAGGTATGTGAGGAGAAGGATGCTGGGGATGGATTCGCCAGCCAGGAGGAGAAGATGAAGGCCAAAGAGGAGGTTTGAGGATATGGTGAGGAGGACATAGAGGTTTTTGGTGTGACAGAGGAAGATGTAAGGGACAGGGTGAGACAGAGATAGTTGATCTGCTATGTTGACACTTAATGGGAGTAGCCGAAAGAAGAAAAAGTTGGAGAACAAAACTCAGGCATGAAGTCGAGTGCTGCATGAACTCACCAAAACACTGGACTGTCTCCATCCTCGTGGACACGATAGTAGTTCTCTCCTTCACGAATGTATTTCGACAGGCCAAAGTCTCCAATCTTGACCAAACTATCATTTTCCACCAAGACATTACGGGCAGCTAGGTCTCGATGGATGTATCGCTTCGAGTGTAAATACTCCATCCCCTTCATAAAAAGAAAAACATGATCTACTTCTGGACATTTTCAACTGAGTGAACATTTTCATAACAGACAACAACAAACAGAACAACTTTTTTTTCCTGTAGAAAGGAGAACAGACTGAATATCTTTACAGTCTGCACAAAACCTCACTGATGTTGTGAAATAAAAACAATATAAAGTCAAAAACTCACTTGGCAGATCTGCTGGGCAAAGAGAAGGCACTGAGGCATCCCCAGTTTATGTTTGGGAAGGTACTCTCGTAGACTCCTCAGAGGAAGGTACTCCATTATTAGCTGCACCACTTGTCCACCTGCCAGTGAGCAACACAGCACACGTCTTACTCCTCAGAGACAAGAAATGTCCTATTTCCTACTGCTAACGGTGTACCTGCTCAGTATGCCATTTACAGACAACACAGTGGAAAAAATGCTGTAAATAAAATATACAATAACTAGCACATTGCCCGTGGGGATCCACAAGCTCTAAATTGGTAGTGTTTATAAAAAAAGGTAGCTGACATTTTTCAAGGGTGGTAATGAATTAAACAAAGCTTGTATAATGAGCTGGAATGTGTGTGAGTCCAGAATACTTTTAGAATGTTAGACCTCAAAAGTTTTTAGAAGAGGAACTCAACCCTTTTATTTCCTGTTAATTATGTATTAATATTAATTTACTGTCTTAATGTATGTATTAATTTGTTTAGGTTGTTGATATCATATACACACTATTATTATTATTATTATTATTTTTACTTCTATTTTGTCATTTGATTTTTAAATGGATCACAATGGAAAAAGTGTTTTTCACTTTCATGTGTCATCCATGTATTCTTAACGTATTTACAATTATATTATGCACCGACACTGAACTTACTAAATAAAATCATACACTCACGCTTTTAATATAAAGATGATTTACCATCCCCTGCTGGAATGGCGTGTCAGTCCAGAATGTAGTTTACAACATCCATTGTTCAAGTACTGTTAGCTAATATCCATAGCTTCTCCAAAAATATCAGTCCTATCAATGTTCTGTTTTGGAAATGTTCATAAGCATACCAAATGGTAAAAGTCAGCTCTTCACAGTTTCTCTGTGATCCAAGTTCCACACACACGAATGCATGCATACAGAGAGCTTTTTGTTTTTTCCGCATTCTGCCACAAGCAGGTGCTTCTAATTTTAGACATGAAGAAACAGAAACATGGCAGAAGACATCAAACGCAATACACATGGTAACAGCAACATGAAACCTAACTCACTCATGGTAAGTGCAACATAACACTTAACTAAATTGACTAAACCAACTGAACTACAAAAACACAATAAATCAATAACACTAACAACACTGTTAAATTAACATGAACCACAATAACATTTCAAACCCCAAAACCCCGAACTTCCATGGTGCATTGCAACACAATGCCCATTGTTTACTGGTTAGCTAAAATTGCTAATTTCTCCAAAAATATTTTCTATTTTTGCAGCGTTCATCCTTGACCCAAAATACATAAGCATACCAAACGACAAATGTCAGCTCTCCTCAATTTCGGCATGATTGAAGCCGTATGCACGCACGCACACACACAGGCCACTTGACTATTATAAGACAGATATGCAGGCATTTAAAATAACTTCAGTAGCCATAACCTTGCACTACAAATGAAAAGGGAGGCACTGATTAAGCACATCTTCGTATCAAGCAGCAACACACGAGCCTGAATTATGGCCCCAAAGAGGAAGTCATTTTTCTTGTAGTTCCTTGACTGGCATCTTGAGGCTGGCTCCAAAACAGAACACTTTCCCACAGCACTCTGTGTTAAAATGTACATGTACATCTTTAGAGCAGAAATAAACAGGTTTACAACCTGGTACAAAAAAAAAATGGTTTTGGCCTTTATAGTTTTCTTTTCCATGACAACTGTACGAGGGGTGAATTTTTTTTTCCCTAACTTTTTAGTTTAAGTCATTTTAAAGCAATAAAGTTCTGTGTAATTGTGGGCACAGTTGCTTGAAGTGACAGCTGCTGAGTTCAGTGACTCCTGGGCCTCTCGTAGCCTCTGACAGTAACTCAGAGTCCGCTGGGCAGCAACCACTCGCTGTTGTTGTGTCTGTTTGGAGTATTTTATTACAAAAGCCTGGAATAATCTGTCTTGTTGTGTGGTGAAACATCCTAACAGATGTCACCTAAGATGTCCCTATTGCAAAATTGATGCTCAGTGAAATTCTAGTATTATTTAACATTGAGTGCTAATGGTATTAGCACTTTTAGCAGCTGTTGGTAGGTCCACTTAATGCAGGATTATTGCGAAAATATGCGGCGCATATCTTTTGCTGTCCACACCAAAGCAAACCAATAGGAGAACCACCACGCTGTCCCCAAGAATACAATTTAATAAATACCTGAACCGAGGTTAGCCTGTTATCTGGTGGTTCGGATTCGGAGAAAGGGGTGTGTTCAAGCTTTTTTCATCACACATGGAGCCACCCACGCTCCACCCCTTTATGCATTAATGAGTTCATCATGAATCAGTGCGGGGGGGCTCTCAACATTGTGATGCCCAGAAAAGGGGGTTATTATGGCTGTTCCATGTCTCCACAGAAAACCAATGGGTGATGTCACGCAGGCTTTGTTTAATATACATACAGTCTATGCTTTGTACACACAAACACTGTGTGTTAACATACAGGATATGTCAATGCTCACCAAATTCAGTACAGCAGCCTTTGTACTGGACAATGTTGGTGTGATCAAGCAACTTCAGGATCTCGATCTCCTTCATCCAGCCATCGGGCACCAGGCCGTTCTCTTGTTTCAAACACTTCACCGCCACAAGTTCTCCTGTTCCATCATTGGCCGGGTCATACATGTAAAGAGTCACCTTGCCAAAGTGACCCTGAAGATGCATGTAAACACTGGTGTTCATACACCTCCAACATACACAATAAGAAAAGTGCACGTGATACGCTCTCAGAACTCACTTCTCCCAAGTCACGCATCTTTTTCAGGTAGCGTTTATGGTACACGCTGGAGTTCATGTCGGGAAGATTTTCACTAGGGGACATGTCAAGATCTGTGCACACATCAAAGAATGTTAGTTTATCATTTACATCATGACAGGCTGAAAGACAGCGGAAAATAAGGCAAGAAATAAACAACAAACTTCTGTTCCTGATTTCTGTGAGCTCCCTAAGCACGCAGAGGAAGGACGGCCTCTCCACAGCCTCATAGTTTAAACACTTGCTGATAAAGCTTGCTAGTTCCTGGGAGGACGGTTCAGCCAAGCGACCCCTTCGCTGATAAAAGCGTTCTTTCTGTTGTGGGGGGAAAGTGAACAGATGGTGAAATAAAGAGAGCAGAGGCAGATGGGGAGTGTTGGAAGAGTGCTATTGGTTGAAGCAGGGGCCTACCTCTGACAATGTGCTGCCACTCATTGGAAGATCGCCGTTGTTGCAGATTTCCAGCAGTGTGACACCAAAACTCCACTGGTCAGCAGAATTGCCCATGAGTGCACCGCTGTCAACACATTCAGGGGCAATCCACGGGATGCGCTCAAGACGCTCTGTAGGGCAGACAGCGATAATAAACCTTAATTACAAGATTATGTTATTGAGTCAGCTCAAACTCAATATGAAAGCTGAAATTACACAAGTCATTTCAGTATATGAGAGAGAGAGAGACATGTATGAGTTATCTATATGTTTTTCTATGTTACTTTTTTGATGACAAAAAACAAAAGAACAAGCTTCTCTATATTAAGATGTTTACAATTATTCCCTTTAAACTCACAGTGAAAGCAAATTTCTACATGATACAAATTGAATAAAAATAACAAAGCCTAAATAATTTACTTTACTGTAACACAAATAAATTATCACTTGTACAACTGTCTTCTTTAGACAAGTCAGAAGATGACACATGAACATTTCCTAGTCACTGAATGTGTCTTGGACTCAATTTACAAGAATCGTTAAAAAAAAATACAAACAGTATGGTACTGTACGGTAAATCTGTGTGGAATAGGCAGTTCTCAAAAAACTAAGTGACCGTGCAAGGAGGAGAACAGTGAGGGAAGCCACCAAAGTGCACATGACAACTCTGAAGGAGTTACAGCCTTCTGTGGCTGTGACCGGAGAGACTGTGCATATTTTAACTTTTGTCTGTTGGCTCATCAGTCAGATTTTTTTTTCGAATAGAAAAGAGAAAGATCTGCATTCAAGAAAATGGATCAAATCTAGGCTTGAGTCTCCAAAACCAAAATTTCACAACATCTTTTTAATTAAGATAATCTTTCTCTGCCACACTAAACCACAATGATGTGTAGGTAGGTAGATCACTCATGCGTGCGCACGCACAGACACCCACACACCCACTTTTAATGGCAACACATGGTTGGTCTCTTACAAGGAATAAACAGTGGTTTAGAGGATCCATGTTCCAGCAGTTGAGACCACAAGAACCAGAAGGACTTAAAAACATATTCTAAATTATTTCAGGAGGAGTCATTTACTTTGAACAGGCTTAATGTTACATTTAGAGATGAAACTGCAGCAGGAAACAGGGCCCAGTTCATTGGTCTAGCTGAGGTTTCCTGTTTCCTTTATCAGATTAAAATAAGACCGAGCAGTACACAAAACACAGAGCAGAACTGAGAAGCTTTCTTGTTAAATGACGTTAGTTCACAGCTGGTTTCTGATACTAACCTTCCCGGGAAAGGACATTCAGGGCAATTCCTGGGTCACTTAGCTTGACAAAAGGAGTCGTACCATCCATGCCAGGCCTGGCCACCAAAATGTTCCTGGCACAGATGTTTCCATGAACAAGCCGCTTGTTCTCCTACAGTCAACAAAATGACACTGGCATTAATTTGGCTGATACAGTAACATCACAACAAAAATACCAAGTAATAAAACATCAACAACTGATTTGAGAAATGACAGTGTTCATTAGTAAGTGACGCAGCAATGATATGCCTACATGATATATGTAAGATACTGGTGCATGCATCAGTTACAGACTGGATGCACTTACAGTATTAAGTTTGTGAATAAACATAACTGTAGGTTATATATATATATATATATATATATATATATATATACACACACACACACACACACACACACACACACACACACAAGGTTGGGTAGGATTACTTTGAAAGAATACATGTGAATTGCATGTATGTATGTACATACATTTGGATTACTTGTAATCTGATTATTTTTGGATTACATTTCAAAGTAATCCTACCCAACCTTGTATATACAACCCCTGGCAATAATTATGGAATCACCAGCCTCGGAGGATGTTCATTCAGTTGTTTAATTTTGTAGAAAAAAAGCAGATCACAGACATGACACAAAACTAAAGTCATTTCAAATGGCAACTTTCTGGCTTTAAGAAACACTATAAGAAATCAAGAAAAATAATTTTGGCAGTCAGTAACGGTTACTTTTTTAGACCAAGCAGAGGGAAAAAAAATATGGACTCACTCAATTCTGAGGAATAAATTATGGAATCACCCTGTAAATTTTCATCCCCAAAACTAACACCTGCATCAAATCAGATCTGCTCGTTAGTCTGATCTAAAAAGGAGTGATCACACCTTGGAGAGCTGTCACACCAAGTGGACTGACATGAATCATGGCTCCAACACGAGAGATGTCAATTGAAACAAAGGAGAGGATTATCAAACTCTTAAAAGAGGGTAAATCATCATGCAATGTTGCAAAAGATGTTGGTTGTTCACAGTCAGCTCTGTCTAAACTCTGGACCAAATACAAACAACATGGGAAGGTTGTTAAAGGCAAACATACTGCTAGACCAAGGAAGACATCAAAGCATCAAGACAGAAAACTTAAAGCAATATGTCTCAAAAATCGAAAATGTACAACAAAACAAATGAGGAACGAATGGGAGGAAACTGGAGTCAACGTCTGTGACTGAACTGTAAGAAACCGCCTAAAGGAAATGGGATTTACATACAGAAAAGCTAAATGAAAGCCATCATTAACACCTAAACAGAAAAAAAACAAGGTTACAATGGGCTAAGGAAAAGCAATCGTGGACTGTGGATGACTGGATGAAAGTCATATTCAGTGATGAATCTCAAATCTGCATTGGGCAAGGTGATGATGCTGGAACTTTTGTTTGATGCCGTTCCAATGAGATTTATAAAGATGACTGCCTGAAGAGAACGTAAATTTCCACAGTCATTGATGATATGGGGCTGCATGTCAGGTAAAGGCACTGGGGAGATGGCTGTCATTACATCATCAATAAATGCACAAGTTTACGTTGATATTTTGGACACTTTTCTTATCCCATCAACTTTTTTTAGATTATGTCTCTCACAGTGGACATGCACCTAAGATCAAATTTCAGACCCCTCCATGATTCCTTTTCACAATTCCTGTGCTAGTCAGAGGACATACCGGATCAAGACAGCATCCAGTTTAGAAATGAATGGCACATTTCACTGTTACAGGAGTTTTTGTCATGGAAAGAGGAACAAAGGCGGAGGAATTCCGCGCGTCGCGGCGGAGCTGCATGGCGAAAAGAAATGTCGTGATGAAGCCTCACAGGACATGTTCTGGCATGTCCAGCTCATGCACAATCACAATCAGATATTCACATGACTGGAAAGCAACCGGAATCCGTCTGAAATCCACCTTTAAGCTGTCCTGTGAGACCAACACCGAGGTGGTTTTGTCCCGCGTAATGAACGGCTCCGTGGCGCGTCCCTTGGCTTCTTTTTCCATGAAAAAAAAACTCCTGTAACGGTGGAATGTGCCGGAAAAAGTGCTGATGTCCACATCTTCTGCCTTTTTGTGAAAGTCAGACGAGGTCCCGGATCAACAAAGCTTTCACGTTGGAAATGATCTGGTTGTTTGTGCGGGGTGTCAGCCTGTCGATGAGGGCTGGGAGCGCGCTGCGCTCGCAGCAGTTGTGGGCCGTCCTTAAAGGGGCAGTAACACTCCTTAATCTGTTTAATCCCCATAAAATCGTCCCTGAAAGCCATATTAATTTTTCGAACGGTGGCCACCTGGAGGTCTCTTACAGTTTCTGGAAATTGATGCAGCAAAGATCCAAATCGCTCAGACATTTATTCGCAATAAAAAATAGACGAGAGGGGTAGACAACACCTCACTCAAAGCCTGCTCACAGGCGAATGAAGCAACCGACAGGCATGAAAAAACTCACGTATGCACACAAGGGTTCAAGCTTGGCTGACGCAATCACACGTGATTCAAATCCATATGGTTTTTGAAAAAAATAATAAGGTTGGATACTTTTCTAACAGACCTCGTATATATATATATATTTTTTTTTTTTCCTGCAAGAGTGTAGCAGTTCAAGATAAATACATTAAAAACTATATGCAAAATATGATCCAGGAGTGGATGTACACGAGTAATATATAGCGACTTTTTTTTTTTAGACAATCAAGATGCACTTGTGCAGATGTTTAGCTTTAATTCAAAGTGTTTCATGAAATACTGCATAAACCATTAAGAACTGGAGCCATTTGTATACACAGCCCATTCACTTTTTAGAGCCCTTAAGTAAATATAAGGATTTATTTTTCATTGAAATCATCACTTTTGCAGGACATTTTCTTTGGAAAAGTCAGAGGATAGACAGTAAATGGAAACATCCACATCACTGAGCATGCCTTGGGCTTAATTTACTAATTTAAAGTGTTTTAAAAAATACTGCATTAACCACTAAGAACTGCAGTGATTTATATACACAGCTCATTTATTTTAAGAGCTCATAAACAATTGGGGAAAATAATTTTAAGGATTTGTTTTTCATATAAATCGCCACTTTTTAAAGGCAAAATTACAAAAATTGTGCCATTGTCCAATGACTTATGGGCATGACTGTACCAATAGTATCCTTTCCAACATTAAAGAAAGCAAACAAAGCTAAATCAGTAATATGCACATTAAGCATAAGATCACCCGGCCAAAAATTGTGTTTCAAACTCACAAGATAACTGAGGGCACTGGCAAGTTGTATTGCAACAATGAATTTCCACTGAGGAGTCACTAGTGTCTTTGTCCTGCGAAGGAAAACATCCAATGGCCCAAATTCCACAAATTCTTCCACCATGATGTCTGCAAAGAAAGGATTTTTAGAGGATTAATTTGTTTCTGTAAAATGTGCTAATATTTTATGCTACCCTCATACATGTGTATGTTACCCAAGCCATGGACAATTTCCATGACATGAGTAGAAGGTCTAAAGTCCAGCCCTATGTAGTGCAGCAGAAGAAAAGAAAAATAAACATAAAATTTAACTGAATGTAAGGTATGTCCAGAGAGCAAATCAAAAAAGAAAAAAATAAGAACGTAGCAGCAAAAAACAGATTGTATAAAGAGAAAAGTATATACATAACTGTGGATATTGCACAAAAACAAATATTGCACTCAAGTGTGGCATGTGATATGGCGATTTGGTTCTTGTGGCATTCAAAGCTCTAACAGCACTTGGGTAAAACTGTTTTTCAATCTATTTGTACTTGCTTTAATAGCACTGTACCATCTGTCTGATGGCAGTAGCTCAAAGTGTGTCCAGGGTGGGATGAATCCTTCAGGATGGTGTTGGCTCTCCTGCGACAGTAAGAGCCATGAAGGTCCCCCAGTGTGGGTAGAGGGCACCCAATAATCTTCTGTAATTGATTAAGATCCTATTGACTTATGTACAATTTGTACATGTTCAATCAAGCCCTTCTATTTTGTCCTGTGATAATTTCATAAGGAACACAATGGAAATCAGCATTTATGCTTTATTGTATTATCTGTGTATCATTGATATAGTCACCTCTGTATGTTTATACTGATGCTGCAAAATAGAGTAAATCAGTCAAACAATATCCTTTTATACTTTAACAGCATCTGTAGGAGGGCATGCATGTGTGCATACATTAGCTTTTGAAAAGAGCGGAAGTTACCTTTGACTGCATTTGATGTGTGTGCATGCTGACATCTGCAAGATGTCTTGTAAATCACTTCAGTGTTATCAGGTTACAAAAACTGCCTTTTCAGTTTTACAAGTGGTTATTTCTCGCTAGCTTTTACATAATATATGAGACAGATGTTATATTTACATAGAAACTAAGCGGTTTGAGAGCGGATTCCACCATGTTGAACTAGCAGCCAGAGAGACCAGCCAGTGATGTCATGGAGCCTCTCTACTCTGATTGGCTGTCACCCCCCCCCCCCCTTCCAAAAAAAGAGATTTGCATGATTCATAGCATAAAAATAGGGAACAGAATGTGGCCTTTTTACCTCTTAAAATAGGTCAAGGTTAGCCATCTTTGAACTTGTCCCAGGTCTTTGTCCCAATAATGTTCCTTGTGAATTTCAAGACCCTGACAGTAGTAGGACTGGACTTATGCTGAGCACAAACGGATGGACAGACGCAAAGCCTTCGTAATACCTGATGTCCATTTTTTGATGGCCTCGGGTAAAAATTAGTGAAGTAAAACCTCATGAACATTTTTCCAATAACTAAAGAAGAGAGTGTGGTCTGCCTAAAAGATGAGAGGAGTTCATGCACTTGATTCATCCACCACCCTGGAATAAGTTCTTCTGTTTGATATCAGAACAGAAATGAACTATTAGTTATGTGCTATACTGATATCTGGGCATTGTTTTTAACAATTTACTTTCACAACTGGAGAATCAGCTTCTCTCTCTCTCTCTCTTATTTTTTAAGTTTTACAACCTACACCAATATACAGTGGTCTGCATGCAAAACTGTTAAAATCACTGTAAATACTTGAATACTAGAAATATAAATACTAGAAAAGCAAAAAAACTGTAGTTATAAAATTAAAATAATATACAGCTAGCTGCAGGGGAAAGAAAACTGACATTTTAAGTCTTGAATTTTTTTTTCTTGTAATTTTAGACGGCTCTGATAAGGTGGATTTAATCCAAATGATTTTACTGTGTGAACATGGACTGAGTGAAATGTTTTAAAAAGTAGTACATAGAACATTAAGTCCTTGTAAATAGAACATTAAGTCCTGTGTGCCTTGTGTCTCAAGGCACACAGGTTCTCTCTTACACGTTTCATCCTGAATAGCATCACAGTTGTCAATCTTGAACAAACGTGGTGTACGTAGTAGTTACGGCCATCATCTGCACTGGTTTTTAAGTCGGGATGAAATTTTCGAGCTCTTCATCAAATCGGCATCATTACGCAGCTACGTCTGGGTTTTCGTAGTCCTAACAACTTCAGTCATATTCAAACATCTTTAAGTGAGGTAGTCCTAGTGAGTGCAGCTTGGTACTTGTTTGATTGCGCTCCATCAGGCTAAAAATTTCAGTTTCAGTTTGTTGTGGCTGAGAACGCAGCTGGGCGCTGCTTTAATGTCGAATTCGAGTGAATTGCCAGGTATGTACTTTATAAGCCCGCCAGTTGCCAGGCCTGCACTTTATAAGCCAGCATGATAGGAGGCATGCTGGAGTAAGCCCTTTCATCCCGTTTTTGCACTTTTTCTGGATCGTAATAGAACAGTATCCTGTGGAAATGGGGTATTACGGAGACAATTCACCAGTTAATTAATCCTTTAACGAACCAGTAATCCTTTCACTTGTATCTGCATCCTAGATTCCACAACTCTGTGTCAGACACAGTCCAGTTTAAAAGGGAAGGACAGGTGCCACTGCAGTTGGTTGATGTCATATTCATATTATGATACACCTAACACTAATGAACACAGTAAACCTAACCTCTATGCTCACAGCACAGGTTCTGCCTTGCTATTTCCCACGGCATAATCATTAAAGTACATAGGGACATGCAACAAATGGCCTAGTGCCATCTACACAAGTCCATTTTGTAACTAGCATTAACTTAAATTAATAATAATAATAATAATAATAAAAAAGAAGATTTTACACAAAATAACTCCTTTAAAGTCAACAAAGTGGTTGTGTTTTTTGGTTCATTCTATGTTGGAATCATGTGTGCTACAAGGAAGCAACAAATAAGGAAATGACACACAGATAAGAAGAAGTGAGTATTTGAAGATAATGTTGGGCTTACTTTCTGATCCTCTGACAGAAATGCCGTGCACATACACCAGGTGGATGTGGGAGACCTTACTCATAAGACTTGCATTCTCAAAAAATGCCTAATCCATGTAGACAGAAGATGATAGAAACAGCATAAATGTCACAACAATAATATGCTGCACATGTCAATACTCCATATACAGTAGTGTTCAGAATAATAGCAGTGCTATGTGACTAAAAAGAATAATCCAGGTTTTGAGTATATTTCTTTTTGTTACATGGGAAACAAGGTACCAGTAGATTCAGTAGATTCTCACAAATCCAACAAGACCAAGCACTCATGATATGCACACTCTTAAGGCTATGAAATTGGGCTATTAGTAAAAAAAAAAAAGTAGAAAAGGGGGTGTTCACAATAATAGTAGTGTGGCATTCAGTCAGTGACTTCATCAATTTTGTGGAACAAACAGGTGTGAATCAGGTGTCCCCTATTTAAGGATGAAGCCAGCACCTGTTGAACATGCTTTTCTCTTTGAAAGCCTGAGGAAAATGGGACGTTCAAGACATTGTTCAGAAGAACAGCGTAGTTTGATTAAAAAGTTGATTGGAGAGGGGGAACCTATACGCAGGTGCAAAAAATTATAGGCTGTTCATCTACAATGATCTCCAATGCTTTAAAATGGACAAAAAAAAAAAAAAGACACATGGAAGAAAACGGAAAAGAACCATCAAAATGGATAGAAGAATAACCAGAATGGCAAAGGCTCACCCACTGATCAGCTCCAGGATGATCAAAGACAGTCTGGAGTTACCTGTAAGTGCTGTGACAGTTAGAAGACGCCTGTGTGAAGCTAATTTATTTGCAAGAATCCCCCGCAAAGTCCCTCTGTTAAATAAAAGACGTGCAGAAGAGGTTACAATTTGGCAAAGAACACATCAACTGGCCTAAAGAGAAATGGAGGAATATTTTGTGGACTGATGAGAGTAAAATTGTTCTTTTTGGGTCCAAAGGCCGCAGACAGTTTGTGAGACGACCCCCAAACTCTGAATTCAAGCCACAGTTCACAGTGAAGACAGTGAAGCATGGTGGTGCAAGCATCATGATATGGGCATGTTTCTCCTACTATGGTGTTGGGCCTATATATCGCATACCAAGTATCATGGATCAGTTTGGATATGTCAAAATACTTGAAGAGGTCATGTTGCCTTATGCTGAAGAGGACATGCCCTTGAAATGGGTGTTTCAACAAGACAATGACCCCAAGCACACTAGTAAATGAGCAAAATCTTGGTTCCAAACCAACAAAATTAATGCCTCGCAGATGTGAAGAAATCATTAAAAAAAAACTGTGGTTATACAACTAAATACTAGTTTAGTGATTCACAGGATTGCTAAAAAAGCAGTTTGAACATAACAGTTTTGAGTTTGTAGCATCAACAGCAGATGCTACTATTATTGTGAACACCCCCTTTTCTACTTTTTTACTAACAGCCCAATTTCATAGCCTTAAGAGTGTGCATATCATGAATGCTTGGTCTTGTTGGATTTGTGAGAATCTACTGAATCTACTGGTACCTTGTTTCCCATGTAACAATAAGAAATATACTCAAAACCTGGATTAATCTTTTTAGTCACATAGCACTACTATTATTCTGAACACTACTGTACTTAAATGGCTATTGATTCATTAATGTCAGCTTACAAATACAATATCTTTATGGCTTTGATCTAAAATCTTGAGAACCACTCGCATTCCTCTTGGGTCTGTAAAGTTGTTGTTGGACTCTTCCTCTTCATTGTCCCTGGCATCCAACGACTGCAGCCAACCTGAGTAGATGTTGGTTCTGGTGCCACGTCCCAAGTGTTGGTCCTGTTCACAAACAGATCACATACTGAGTTAGCAGTCATAGAGTCAAGAATAAGCAGAAAACCAGGCTAACACAGTGGACTCTATGACCTGTATTATCTTTCTGTCTTTGATCTGGTGGAAGCGTAGTTCAGTCAAATTTATGGAGAACGAGTCATTATGGACTCGGTGATTGTCTGTTCCATGTCTCCTCACCAGGAGGTTGGATATATCTACATCACACAAACATTACGAAAACATTTACGTGATCCACAACAAAGAAATTGACACACACACACACACACACACACACACACACACACACACACACACACACACACACACACACACACACACACAAAACATGTTTCTAGATTTGAGATGTAAAATACAGAGATGTAAAACTGCAGCTTCAGTGAGTACTACCACATACATGTTCAATACACCCACTAAACCATCTCATTCTACTGCGTTTAACTCTTTAGGCAGGTAGATGAGCTAACCAGTGAAGTCACCTGTTTTAGGTGCACAGGTAGAAGCAACACCATATCATACCTGTTGATCTGGGCAGGCAACACTTTTTCACAGAAAAGTTTTCTTCACCAGACTTGAGCACAAAAGTCTTGAGAACGTCTGTGAGCTCTTTCAAACTGGAAAACTCTTTGTCCAAGCCCTCCAGGCAGAACGATGAACCCTTATGTTGAATCAGAAACTGCTTGTGGCTCTGTAATATTCCATTCTAAAAGTCCAAGGTGCACAGATGTACAGTAGATGCAAACAAAGCAGGCATAAACAGCTGAAAATTGTCATGTTTGGTGCACCATAATAACTTTGACACTAGCACATGTCTGTTAAAATACCTTATTTTTGTGCAGGACAGCGAGAATGATACGGCGATAATCAAGAGCACTCCAACGCACAAGGAAGGCTCCCTCTCCTTTTTCCTCTTTTTTCAGCTTCTGCAGCACAAACTCATCACTGAAAAAAATATCAACAGCTGTGAAATAACATATTGCTTCTTTACAACTAGTATTTATTGGTGGAAGAACTTCTCTACACTGTGCAAGTTTGCCGACTTATAAAATTATTCTGTATTTCCCACTGTACAATGGAAATATGTATTACTGAATGACTCCCTGGCTGAAGCTTCTGCAGTTGTGCATACTGGCAGCTGGAGCGTCCCTGAAGCCACGGATATATTTTTAATTACAGCCCATGGGCTTGCAGCCAACTTTCACCAAATCAGTACCACTTAAGGTGGCTGTTTTCAGCACTTATAATCCAACCAGTCATCATGTGGGATGGCCCAAAAAAAACATTCAAAAGTAAACAGTGAGCTTGCATCTAACAGGGAATACAACTTACAGAATTGGTCCATGAAGTCTGTTTTCTGCACTCAACACAATCCTTGGAGGTGCTACTTCATAGCAAAAATAGTGGTGAGCATCTGCAGTAAGCCGGTAGTATCCGTCTAAGAGGGAGATGAAGGATCGAGCCTCCTGGCTGGAGTTCATCTTAACCTCCTACATATAAGCAGAGAAAGAACACCAGTTATTACCTACAATTACATTCAAATTCACATTTTTACACACTCACAACCTAGTGTCCATCTAGACAAATATATGAAATAGGAAAAAAAACTAAATCAACAAACAAATATAATGAATGAATGAATGCACACTGAATATTCAAAACACTTTAAGAAAACATTGTGAAGAATGCAGTGTCTCAATTAGACTAATGCATTACAAAGTCACATTTACCAATTAGAATAATACATTTCACCTCATACATTAAGTGATAAAACAACTGCTCTCACCATGCACAGACTGTCTTGAGTGCTAATGCACACATTAACTCCAGTGATAGCGATATGTGTTATTTCTGGGAAATCACAGAAAGAGCTCCATTTATGGGCAGCGTTCTCATTCGTTTGGCTCGACTGCTGTTTTGTTTTCTTCATGTAGTTCATGTAATCATTCCTGATGTAAGTGTTTCCCTGAACCTGAGCAGACAAATGGCATGAACATTACATCCACATTAGCAATAAGTGCAAAATGGCATGGGATTAGAACAGAACAGGAATATGATTTAGCTTTGACAAACCTTCTGACCAGACACTTCCCTCCACTGAATCCCCTTGGTACCAGAAACAAGTATTTCATGTGTGACCAGTCCACTAATATTGTCTTTCGAGACACCTTGGACAAGGTTGGTGTTGGAGTAAGAGCTGCTCCCACTGCCATCCTTCCTTATTTGCAGGTGAGATACAGGGAACGTTTCTGTGGCAAAGCGTGGCACCAAATGCTCAAGAGTAGATATGTACTTGTACATTATTTCCTGGGAGCAGAGCCGACCCTGATCCACCGTGTGGTGCTGGAAGGTCTTCACAAAGTCATGAAACCCTCGCCGGATCCTGAATTTGGTCACAAAGTTCTCTTTGGAAATGTGTTTGGCGAAAGACCGTGGAATGCAGGACAGATAGCTGCAAAGAAAGTCCAGCAATTAAATTATGTCTGAAGACTCTGAATGCTGCAATGCATAATAGCCAACCTGTCATCCATACAGATCTCTCCCCACCCATTGTTCGAAACACATATGAAGCACGGATTCATTGCAAAGTTTCAATAATAGTGTGAAATACAGATTTACTGTAAGAAAAAGTAAGAATTGTGTAAATCTTGATACAAACTTGCAATGAGATCACAGCAGTTAAGGGAAATTATTTTATTTTTTTTACCATGGAATATGTTGAAATAGTGTGTTGGGGGGAGCGGACTCTGAGCCTGAAAAGTCTACAGTTTACAGCCAGCGTTGAATAGCTAGCAGAACTAGCCTGGTTAACTCCTTGCTTGTGTGTAAAAGTTGAGTGGACATAAGACAACAAGTGAGTGCCACAGACAACGAGCACGTAAAGGATTATGTAATGGCAACAACAAAAAAGACTGAATTTTCTGCTAAATGCAATCATATAAGTAAGTTCAGCTGTTTACTTTTGTCTGCGGCATTACAGTTAGTGATGTAATAATTATAATGTTCACATACACTTTGCAGTACAGTGGAACCCAGATAAAAATACTTTTTAGCTGAAGTGTTTAATCTGTTATGCGTCGATTTCCATTTAGGCATGTGTTACTCTCATGCCGGTGTCAAAGTCAGATCCTCATGATCCTGAATGTGGATCAAAATGGCTATGACTCTGTCTTGCATTTTTCAGACACCCTATCGCTTATTTTATTTTTATCAGCTATATCAGGATCCGTACAAGTAAAGGACTTGGAAGAAATTATTTATAACCTGTTATAGATTTTTTTTTTTTTAAATTGTTGTGCAATGTATCATTTTTACCATAACGTACGGATGATGAAACAGTGACAAATTAAGTAACATAAGGCTGTCTTTATTACTGGCAAAGTCATTACCTGATGTTATCAGCAATTTCCTGTAAGGTACAGACTTTTTGAACTGCTAGATGTGAGAGGTGAAGTACTGCCATTCCAAAGCACTCATTTTTGAACTGAGTCAACTCCTCCTCTGACTGCACCTCCTCCATGGGTACAACTTCATTCACAAATTCATATTTTGCCTTTTAGGTGACACACAAGACAAAGAATTTCGGTAATGTGGTATTTTAAGCATCGTGACAATGTGCATATGAATTAACACACAGTGAGGTATGAATGTCAAACCTGCGAGAACAAATACTCCAAGGATGACATTTCAAGCAGAGGGGAACAGCGCTCATCTGTCCCGGAATGGAGACCATAACGGGATACAGTTGGCTCCTTGTCATTTAGCCCGTGCCAGTTCCGAAAGTAAAACCTGCATACAGAACAACAAATCTTTGATTTCAATGTCACATGAATTATCTGAATATATTCCTTGTGTTAATTCTGCTGACCTCATACAGTAGTGAAGTATGAGGGAGCTCTCCTCTGGATTAAAAATGTGGTTTGGGTTGTACCAACAACGTGACAGTGGATTGTACAGCGCAAACAGCACATGATAAACAGGAGTTATTCCTAAGGAGAAGAACACACTTAAAACTTACACACACCAGCAGGTGGATATAAAAAAAAAGCAGGTCCCATCGGTTTCAGTGTATAGTGGTCAACATTCTCACCCACAGCCTCTGCAGCTGAGATGCACAGCTCCTCTGCTGTCACCTCTCCACTTGTGTGAGACAAGTATCGTTCCCCTTCCCGTGTCCAGAAGAGGTAGACATGGATGCCTTGAACCTGAGGAGGCTCAGGCAGGCCTGGAGATGGCCTGGACCATCTATGCTTGGACCCACACCTGGACATCTTTGGATCACTGACACATAAATTAAAAAACAACCACACTGTTGGGTAAATAAATAAACAAATAAATAAATACACACACACACACACACACACACACACACACACACACACACACACACACACACACACACACACACAGCTAACCAAAAAGTTAGGTTCAATATCCACTAACTGAAAGTTAACTTTTACAACAATAAACCGATAAACTGAAAAACAAAAATTAGCAGAAGCGACAGCTGACCGCTAACTTTTAGTATAGACTCCGGTACACTATCAGCTACTGACAAGCCAGTTTTGAGTTTAAGCACCGCCAACGCTTCCGAGTAGAATCAAAGGCAATCACAAACCTAACACAAACAATGAGTCAGAGCTTCTGTCTTTGCGCACCCTGCCCACTGCTATAATTAATGGTCATTTACATTCAACATACAATGCCCCTTACGTGTGGCAAAAGGCATAAAAAGCAAAGCAGGTTTGACTTATGGTTTGACATAGAAATCAAAGTAATTCCAGACGGTTTATTGATATTTACATTAATTCTTTCATTTTCACAAAGTGAAAAAAAAACAAAAAAAAAAACAAATATCTTTTAGTTTTAAATTAATGCACTAATTCTGAAGGTTTGAGCATTAAAACTCACAGATGCCAAAAGGCATTATGGGAAAAGGAGCCTCCTCATCACTGGTTGGCTGTTTACTTATTTGTAAAAACCAATACACAAGTTACTGTAACATGTGTTGCTTTTTTTTACAAATAAATGTGTATTTGTAAATATGTCATTTGTTTCATTAAAAAAAAAAAGCATTTGCAAAACTGAAAATTCTGTTAAGTGTGATTCAATGCACTGAATGGCAACCATGTGACAGTTGGATGCTATTTACACTCCCATCCAGTAGATGGCAGTGTTCCATGCATTTTGGATCAGAATCCATAAAACACCACCATCTACTGGATGGGAGTGTAAACAGCATCTAACTGTCACAGTTGCCATTCAGTGCGCTGAATCACAGAATTTTCAGTTTTGCAATTGCCTTGTTGTTATAAATGAAAAACAAATGACATATTTACAACTACACATTTATTTGTAAAAACCAACACACACACACACACACACACACACACACACACACACACACACACACACACACACACACACACACACACACACACACACACACACACACACTACAGTAACTTGTGTGTTGGTTTTTAACAAATAAACCAACCAACCACTCATGAGGAGGCTCATTTTCCCATAATGCCTTCTGGCATCTGTGAGTTTTAATGCTCAAACCTTCAGAATTAGTGCATTAATTTAAAAGATATCTGTGATATTTCCAATTTGTAAAAATGAAAGAGCTGACATTAAAATCAATAAAATGGCAGGAATTAGTTTAGTTTTTAAAATCAAACCATAAGTCAAACCTGCTTTGCTTTTTATGCCTTTTATCACACATCTGGGGCACTCTATGTTGAATGTAAATTACTTTTTTTTTTTGTAACAGTCAGGCAGCTTGGTCCCATCTGCTGGGGTCAGGTTGAGCTCAGCTCCTCACAGCTGCCTGACTACTGCAAAACATATAACAGACAGGAAGTAACGTGTGATTTTAGGATTTCAAATGTTTTTGGACTGTTACTATGCCAGCAAAAAAAAAAAAATAAATATTAGCAGACAAAAAGTTAGCGAAACTATATTTAGCGGAAGATAATTGGTCCGCTGATGGTTTTCGAAGTTAGCTGAAAAGCTAATCCACTAACAAAAAAGTTACTTTCGCTAATTAGCGGAACTGTGCCCACCGGTGTGTGCGTGTGTATATATATATATATATATATATATATATATATATATATATATATATATATATATATATATATATACACACACACACACACACATACACACACACACACACACATACACACACACAAGCTCTTCTTACTTATGTACATTTTTTTAAATTTTGTATCTAATCTTACTTTTTTATTCATTAGAATTCCTTTAGTTTGTATACACTGATGTTCTCATTCTATTTTTAGTGAGCGCTACGACAACAAAAGACTAATTTGCCATTACTCTGAATAAAATATGTCTGATATCATACATGTTTATAGGAAAACTGGAGGCAACGTCACTTCTGGGGATATCCTGCTCCTAAAGCTGCCAGGCTATCCACACATGTAATAATAATAATAATCAACACTGCTTACACAACAGTGCACACATTTTATCAATCAACACTAAAACAGACAATGGGGAAGGTGTACATTGTCTACAGATGTACAAATAGTGACACAGACAAACACACGTGAAGTTTCACAGAATTCCAAAGGATTTTGCAAGGAGAAAAAAACAGTTGGCAAGAACAAACAAGAGGAAAAACCCAAGTGACAGTGATGAAAGATCATGTGATCAGTTCATCGAAGGTATGCCTTGAGCCTAGACAAGACGTCTTTCACACAGTAGACAATGCATTTTCTAGCTTGATACAGTTTAAAGAGTAAACAGTTCATGTAACAGAATAATTGTACATGCAGCTGTGGAATATTCAGAGCGGTAAGCCGAGGTCAACTGAAAACAAATAGCAGTGTTGTGATACACAAGGTTATACCTGTCTCATGAGCAACATGTAGAGGCAAGCTGCCCTCGAGCAATGCTTTAAGGCGGCAGTCAGATGTACTGAACGTGTTTGTTTCACTTAAAAGGCAAAGACAAACAGTAACTCAGTGTTATTGCAATGCACACAAGATATATTGAATATAACAATATTTGCTGTAACTGTTATAATATTTGCCATAACGTCATACGGCATGTCATACGCATGCATGAGAATGACTTCACTTTCAGGATCCCTGAATTGTTCTGTCACAATGGAGTTCTGAAATGCGTACAGAAATCAGGGGCACTTAGAATATAGCTTGTAATCTAAAATAGTACATTCACACTGCAGTTTTCCACCTGAAAAACCCTCATTCTTTCTGGTAGCTCGTAGTCTTGATTGTCCAACCCCTTTTTTTTCTAACTTCGCTCTTTAAAAACAGGGTCGAGATCCACTCATATTGATAAATTGTTTAGCGGTGACAGAGCCACTGAATCCTGAATCTGATCATTCAGGACTAATTGAAATTTGAAAGCACCTGCATAATCATTGCAAATGAGTTGTTACACAAACAGGGCAACACTAGAGGAGACCATTATTTTGAAAGTTCCTAAAAATATCATATGATTTAAAGCTGCACAGCCTTTCAAATTTTACAAACGGGCAAAATTTAGTTTCTACTAAAATCCAAGAGTTATAATGTAGTTTATTTTTGTAACATTGTAAAATTACAGCTTTAATGAAGAAATCATATTTATCAGGGGGGAATTCCATGGTGAGTATCTTCTCTTCCTTCAAATGCCATCATGTAGACTAACTGGAGGAGGAAGTATGTGAGGTTTTGAGATGATCTGAGACCTGATCCAACTGCTTGATGCACATTCCTGGGGCATGCATGCCAACATCTGTAAGATGTCTTGTAAATCACTTCAGAGGTGTTATCTGGTTTCAAAAACAGCATCTTTAGATTAAGAAATGTTTATTTCTCGCTAACTTTTAAAAAATATATAAGAAAGATTTATACAGAAATAAACCATTTCGAAGTGTTTGCCCCGCTCCCTCCCACCCCGGTTTATTTTGTTTGCACGAGCAGCCAGCTGACGTCACGCTGTGTTGTCTTTCCTTATTCCAACTGGCAGTCGCTATGTCCTTCCCAGCATCCTCGCGCAGCTTGGAGGAAGTTCCCATGTGATCCATGATGTCATTACCAAATGTAGGTCATGGCATCTTACTGCTTGAATTTCGACCCATCAGGGGTCAAAATTCTAAAGTGTTTCCAGGCAATATGAATTTTGATCATATTGAAAATATTATGAATCCCTTATAGAGTGCGGTTTAGGCCTCATATTTCTGTCCAAACCGGACCCACGTCCGGACAGCATACTGACCGAACCCAACATCTGTTTGAATGTTTCTGTCCGACCCCAAACCAAACCAGACACTGTAATGTGTGTTATTTCCATCCTAAACAAATCCCCACAAACAGAAAGCTGTTTGACTTTTTTTTATTATTATTATTAACAAAAACAAACATTTGTATCATGTGAAGCAGACCTGTCTGTCCCAGCGCACAGAGTAAATAAAGTCTTTTAATTCTGACCTGATGTGTCCTTTCTGCTGGTTTCATCATAAGTCTGACAAAAACTGTTGTTTTGGAAGACAACATCTGGAAATACTTTAATTCCTTATTTTGGAAATTGCTTGTGAACAAAGGCAGCATTTTTAAAGAAGTCCCTCTGTGTTACAATACACTGCTCCAGCCTGAGAATGGAGGAAGTAGCTGCTTTGTCCTATCACCAACAAGAACAAAAATAACTTATTTAAAAAGCTGAAAGTCCTTTCTGCAATTATTAGTGTCACAGTGCTATATTTATTCACGATCAACATACACCACAGCCATCTATCATCTCTTCAACATTCTGCTTACGATGAAAATAAATTCCATTAATGATCCACAAGACAAAAAAAAAAAGTTAACTTACACTGTTAACAACAATATTATCAACCACAACTAGTAGGTACATGATAAAAAAATTAAGTGAAAGGACGTGTATCAGAAAAGGTGTGGTTGGAAATAGCTTAAAGAGACCTTCATAGTGGTGTTTAAATATTTGTTCTATGTCCCATATGAAGAAAGGTATGAGCATTTTGAAATTTGTAATTTTCATCTGTGTGCTTAAGAGAAAAGCTGTGACCGGTGTCTCATTGTTTACATTTCAAAATGATGGTACTCTGTCAAAGCTAATTATTATCTAATTTAAATGTGTGATTTGCAATGATCCGCCATATAAACACTGTTTTCTGACAGTAGTTGAAAAAAAAAAAAAAAAAAAATGTCCGCCGTCTCGACATCGGTGTTGCGGATCATAAAAATATGCATGGAAACGCTTCGATCACCACCAAACGTCACAGCAAAGTACACAATCACATGAATTAAATGTTCTATATAATTTGAAAACCGATCTTACTCACCTTTACAACTGCGTAGTTTATAGTTCTTCATACGCAACTATAAAATTGTGAGAATTTGAGGATATTTAATTTAAAACTACAATAGCATTTAAGCGTAAAAGATTTATTTATTAATTTATCTTTAACGCTGCACTCTTTTACCAAAGCTGTGCCAAATAACTTTCTGTAAATCATTCCCTAGCTGATTCAAGCTTTACATTATGGGCCATAACAGAACAAAACAAGATATGCTTTTTTTTATGGCTGTTAAAATTACAGTTATGATTTTATATTTAAAAAACACAATCTGCTTACGTCACTGGCCCAAAAGCACGAGTCCTCCTACTTCACGGTGGGAAATTCATAAACACTCCTCTAGACTCCTCGAATATGACGTTCACACGGTATTTTATCTCTTTGAAATGTCTTCTTACCATTCAGCGGCGAGCTGCTGACGGTGTTATTAGAGAAAATCTACCACCACAACAACTTGACGTTCAGCGGCTCCGTGTGTATTTCCTTGTTCTGATTCTCGAGAACTGCGCGAGCACACCGGAACCAACGTGACCACGCCCTCACTCCTGCGCGCGCCACGCACCGAGACGACAAAATCAACGAATGTAACATACGGAAGTGTAACATAATATTATAATCGTAAAGTCATCCGGCTTAATTGCCATTGAGGGAAAAAGACCTCTTTGAGGAGCATCTGGGAGGCTGTAGTAGTTGTTGCTGCACGAAAAGTTGATCCTTAATAGATTTAAAAAAAAAAACTAAGATTCCACGGATGGAAGGATTATCATAGTTACTGAAAAGAATGGCGGCTACTAGTCACTGAGTATTTTTTAAATGTCAACTGTTTATTTGTTATACTCTTATAAATGAAAATAAGCCAGATGGCAAAATTTTAGTTTTTTTATTTGAGCACCAGAATCAGCAACGAATTTATTGCCAATTAAGTTTTCACATACAAGGAATCTGATCTGGTGTCATTGTTGCATAAACAATAAAAAGAAAAGGAAACAATACTGTTAGAAGTAAAGGCATCAAACAGACAGGCAAAACTAAGTTTACTGTCAAATAGATATAGTGGAATGGGGCTGTGTAGGCATGCAGGGATGAAATAACGTGTTTTTGTGCCATCTGCAATTTTATATACTGTATTGGTTTATGTGTTATTACGAAATGAATCATTTAGATGCATAAAACGCAATTGTTGATGCATCTCTCTCTCACACGCACATATATATATATATATATATATATATCCCCTCCCCCTCCCGGGGGGACTGGGAGTTTGAGGGTTCAGCGCAGTATTGTTCCTAGGACTGCAGCGTTGTGGACAGAGACCTCTGATGTTGTGCCTGGAATCTCCTGGAGCAACTCTTCCAGTTTTGGTGTTTTCATCCCCTGTTACCACTTTGGACTTTACCTTCCAAATCTGCTCCAGTTGCTCCTCCAGCCCTTGGTACTTCTCTATTTTCTCATGCTCCTTCTTTCTGATGTTGGTGTCAGCTGGGATTGCCACATTGATCACAACTGCGGCTTTCTTTCGGTTGTCTACACCACTATGTCTATCTGGAATTTGAAGTCCCACAAGACCTTAGCCCTGCCATTTTCAACCACCTTTGGCGACATCTCCCATCGGGACTCGAGGACCTCTTACCCGTATGCGGCACAGATGTTCTTGTACACTATTCCAGACACTTAGTTGTGCCTCCTAGTGTATGTCCCAGTTTGCATCTTGAATCCTGCTGCAATGTGCTGGACTGTCTCTGGGGCACATTACAGCCTGCAACTTAGGTCCTGTCAGATGAGGTAGATGCCTGCCTCTATCAATCTGGTGCTTAGGGCTTGTTCTTGTGCTGCCAGGATCAGAGCCTCTGTGCTGTCCTTTAGGCCAGCCTTTTCTAGCCACTGGTAGGTCTGCTTGATGTCAACCACTTCCTCTATCTGTCGATGGTATGTCCCATGGAGAGGCTTGGTCTTCCATGCTATCTCCTCGTTCTGTTTCTTATCACCGTCTGAGGCATTCTTGTAACGGGGGGATTTCTGATGTATTCATGGATGCTCCTTGTCTCATTCTGGATTGTGGCTATGACACACACTGATCCTCACCCTCCTTTCTTGTCCCACATAAAGCCTCGGGGTACTGGGCTTTGGGTGGAAACCTTCTTACATTGTGAGGGGTTTTTGTGTCTTGACATCAGTTACATCTATCTCCTCCTGTGGCCAACTTATTATCCCAGCTGAGTATTTGATGACTGGTAGGGCGTATGTGTTGATGCCTGGCTTCTCAGCACCTATCTTACCTTCTGGAGGTATTTGGCTGTGGCTGACCTTCTTGCATCTTTATCATGGTTCCCATTGGCTTGTGGGATTCCCAGGTACTTGTAGCTGTCCTGTATGTCCCCTATCCTGCCTTCTGGCAACTCTACCCCCTCAGTGGGACCCTACCTCAAAATCATGAGCAAAAGACAAACAAAGCTCGAACCAGCTCAGACATCGCCTGGGTTAACAATGTCCGCATCAGTTGTTAAGGAACCAGGACACACTGATGGGAAATGGGCTACTGGAACAAGACGTACATGGACAAGGACTGACAACGTGGAACTAACAGAATGCCACTATGTCAGCCTGTTCTTACACACACACACACACACACACACACACACACACACACACACACACACACACACACACACACACACACACACACACACATACACTCAACAAAAATAGAAACGCAACACTTTTGGTTTTGCTCCCATTTTGTATGAGATGAACTCAAAGATCTAAAACTTTTTCCACATACACAATATCACCATTTCCCTCAAATATTGTTCACAAACCAGTCTAAATCTGTGATAGTGAGCACTTCTCCTTTGCTGAGATAATCCATCCCACCTCACAGGTGTGCCATATCAAGATGCTGATTAGACACCATGATTAGTGCACAGGTGTGCCTTAGACTGTCCACAATAAAAGGCCACTCTGAAAGGTGCAGTTTTGTTTTATTGGGGGGGGGATACCAGTCAGTATCTGGTGTGACCACCATTTGCCTCATGCAGTGCAACACATCTCCTTCGCATAGAGTTGATCAGGTTTTCAATTGTGGCCTGTGGAATGTTGGTCCACTCCTCTTCAATGGCTGTGCGAAGTTTCTGGATATTGGCAGGAACTGGTACACGCTGTCATATACGCCAGTCCAGAGCATCCCAAACATGCTCAATGGGTGACATGTCCGGTGAGTATGCCGGCCATGCAAGAACTGGGACATTTTCAGCTTCCAAGAATTGTGTACAGATCCTTGCAACATGGGGCCGTGTGCATTATCCTGCTGCAACATGAGGTGATGTTCTTGGATGTATGGCACAACAACGGGCCTCAGAATCTCGTCACAGTATCTCTGTGCATTCAACATGCCATCAATAAAATGCATCTGTGTTCTTCATCCATAACGGACGTCTGCCCATACCATAACCCAACTGCCAGCATGGGCCACTCGATCCACAACATTGACATCATAAAACCGCTCACCCACACAACGCCACACACGCTGTCTGCCATCTGCCCTGGACATTGTGAACCGGGATTCATCCGTGAAGAGAACACCTCTCCAATGTGCCAAACGCCAGCGAATGTGAGCATTTGCCCACTCAAGTCAGTTACGACGACAAACTGGAGTCACGTCGAGACCCCGATGAGGACGACGAGCATGCAGATGAGCTTCCCTGAGACGGTTTCTGACAGTTTGTGCAGAAATTCTTTGGTTATGCAAACCGATTGTTTCAGCAGCAGTCCGAGTGGCTGGTCTCAGACGATCTTGGAGGTGAACATGCTGGATGTGGAGGTCCTGGGCTGGTGTGGTTACACGTGGTCTGCGGTTGTGAGGCTGGTTGGATGTACTGCCAAATTCTCTGAAAGACCTTTGGAGACGGCTTATGGTAGAGAAATGAACATTCAATACACCAGCAACAGCTCTGGTTGACATTCCTGCTGTCAGCATGCCAATTGCACGCTCCCTCAAACCTTGCGACATCTGTGGCATTGTGCTGTGTGATAAAACTGCACCTTTCAGAGTGGCCTTTTATTGTGGGCAGTCTAAGGCACACCTGTGCACTAATCATGGTGTCTAATCAGCATCTTGATATGGCACACCTGTGAGGTGGGATGGATTATCTCAGCAAAGGAGAAGTGCTCACTATCACAGATTTAGACTGGTTTGTGAACAATATTTGAGGGAAATGGTGATACTGTGTATGTGGAAAAAGTTTTAGATCTTTGAGTTCATCTCATACAAAATGGGAGCAAAACCAAAAGTGCTTTGTTTATATTTTTGTTGAGTGTATATACTCATCTTCAACCATCTTATCTGGGATTGGGTCATGGGGGCAACAGGTCCACCAAGGGACCCCAGACTTCCCTTTCCCAGGCCACATTGACCACCTCTGAGGGATCCCAAGGCCTAGTCCTGGGTCTTCTCCGGGATCTCCTCTTAGATGGACGTGCCTAGAAAACTACTACTACTACAACTTTAACCCATGTACACTCACTGGCCACTTTATTAGGTCCACCTTGGTGGTACCAGGTTAGACCACCTTTTGCCTTCAGAACTGCCTTGATTCTTTGTGGCATAGATTCAATGAGGTGTTGGAAACAATCCTCAGAGATGTTGGTCCATATTGACGTGATGGTATCACGCAGTTACCCATTTAAGCAGTCTGCCCATTCTCCTCTGACCTCAACAAGGAATTATCGTCCACACAACTGCCTCTCACTGGATACAGTATCTTCCTTTTTTTCAGATGATTCTCTGTAAACCCAAGAGATGGTTGTGCATGAAAATCCCAGTAGATCAGCAGTTTCTGAAATACTCAAAAGCAGCCTGTGTGGCACCAACAGCCATACCAATTTCTTCCCCATGGTTTCAATTTCATCAAGTCGTCTTGATGAACGGGATCAGGCTCGGGAGCAGCCTGATCCCCGCAGCTATAGTGGCCCTTAACAGCAAGCCCCACTGACCAGTCTGTTTGCCATTGTATTGCTGCTTATTGTTGTTATTAGTGCTATTGTAGATGTCTGTGCTGTCCATCTTGTGCTGTGCTACTGTGATATTGTTGTTGTCTGTCTTGTGATGTGCTACTGTTTACTGCGTTATCTGTCTTGTTATGTACAATGTATTGTACAGTCGGTGAAGACAAATTTCCCTACAGGGACCAATAAATCCAATCTAATCTTCACAATGCTTAGATGCCTAAATGCATTGAGTTTCTGCCAGGTGTTCAGCTGATTAGCTATTTGTGTTAAGCAATTGGACAGGTATACATAATAAAGTGGTCAGTGAGTGTGTTCCCAAGAAAGCCAAAACTCACTTTTCCCTTTGTTAAACATTCAGGTTTATTAACATTTTGGATTGAGTGACATCTCTGCCATTTGTTCAACAATAAAAATGAATCCTCAGGAATACAACCTGCTGAATAATTGCACATGCAGCGTAGGCTTCTGTGGATGTGAGTGGAGAAACTTGGAAAAGTGCCACATTTGCCTGTTGCATCCTGATTCACAGCTTCATGTTGGGGTGGAGAAGGGCCATGAAGTGGGAAAACAAGTCTTCCAACATGCCTTCTTACAAGAGTGCAGCTGAAATTTTGCAGGTTATTTTTAAGAACATCCTCCTCCATACTTAATCGTGAAGGTGATGTAACTGTAGACAGACGTAACTGGTGATGCAAGACAAAAGTTGCACTATGCAGTTTCTCCAAACACAATCACAGAAACCTGTAACTTCTACAGAGTTGTCTGGGTGTCTTGTTGGCGTGCCTCCTGAATCTCCTTCCAGCATGGCCACTCCAATTTTGAGAACAGCCAACTTGACAGATTTAACGTGCAATATGGTCATGTTGGTATTTCTTAATATTTAATGTAAATAAAGTCCAAGACATATTCAGTGACTTGGAAATACTCCTCTGACCTGTCTCAAGAAAAATGGAAATTTCAGCATTATACATACAACTAATTCCCTTCGTCCCAGTGTTTTTAAGGAATGTGTTGCAGGCCTTAAATGCAGGAATGGCTGTATATTCAACTGAAATGAAGGTGACCACACAACACTTAATATACCTGGGCTCATATTGTTTGCGTAGTAACAGAAGTCAAAATAAAAGGTAAGGACCACTAGGGTTTTTTGTTTGTTTGTTTTTAAACTGCATTTTCCATATCATTCCAACTTTTTCTGATTTGGAATTGTACATGGAGTCCATGCTCAAACCTGCAACAATACTGTCCTTACAGCAAACGGATTTTACAAAGCCATTTATTTAACAGTGAATCACTACAGAGATCAAAAGCCATTTGTAAATACAAAATAATTCACCCCCCACCAAAAAGAGAAGAAGAGAAAGCAGCAAACTTTTGCTTGAAGCCTCAGGTTGTCAGATGAGGATATACTGGTTTCGTTGTAGCTGGATACAACTAAAACTTTAATTTTGTCAGAAAGGCCTAGCCCACTTTTTGAAATTAATTGCCTACATTATTTGCTCAAGCCCTAAACCTAGACCAAAAGTCTTTACGGGGTTGACTTAAACATTAAAAATTCTGAACATAACCTAAATTAGACAGTTTTCCAAACTTTCTAATAAGATAAATCAAATGGGTTGACATTCCAATACATCAAGCGAGACAGATGTGTAAGCATAACACAAAGAAGCCCCCCCCAGGAAAAAAAAAAAAAAAACACGTCATGCAGTTAGGTGAACACTACAACACATCCCTGCAAGCCAAATTAAATCTATGTGACAAGTTATTTCATTATTCCTTGACTGTCAAGCTAGTCATACACAAACTGGAGAAAACAGTGGGCAAGTTGATTAGCTGAATTTGCACAGAAAAATTACGCTTTCATTCTGTTTTCGTTTCCTCCTGCTCCACTTTCACCTCCTCATAGGCTGCTTCCTCCTCTTTGTCCTCCCCATCGTCTGTCTTGGAGTTGGGCACCCAGAGCCCTGAGTCTATGCATCGCTTCATGTGAGCCTTTGCCTCCTAAATATTGTAAAATCTTGTGTTAATGTAGCCACACAACAATAAATATGCAGCAGAACATTCTACATTTATGATTAAGGGAGGTGTCTTTGCCAGTCCTCACAGATCGAAATTTGATTGAATTTATTATCAGCTACATGCAATTACTTGCTTTGATGTTTTCCTTGAACCTGTTTTTTTTTTTTTTTGTAGTCCTGCTGCCTCCTGCTGGAAGACTACAGACGGCATTTTGCCCTGAATGTTTTGTTTAATAAACCCTCTGCCATATTACAGGTGCCCAATGGGTTTCTATGTATACTGATTCCACCACAATAATAATAATAAATTACACATGAAATACAGTGTTTTGTCTTGAAAATATGTCTGCCAAGATTTCATTCTGAAATGGTTTCTTAGTCCTGTCGAGCAGTCTACAAAAACTTCCAATGTACTGATCATCAAGAACTTTAACACAATGTACACACCATCTGGTGGCAGCAGTACTGCAGTCATACATATGCGAGGAACAGTGAGGAATCTCTCTCTCTTTTTTCTTTTTGAATTTAAAAACATATGCGGCAGCATAGCGGGCAAGAAGTTAGTATACTCATTTCCAGAGCAGAAGGTTTAGGGTTCAAGACCAGCACTGCCCATTGTCCACATGATGTGGATTTGTGACAGAAAGGAAATCAGGTATAAAGCTTGTGCCAAATCAACATGCAGGTCCATCTCAGATCTGTTGTCGAACAGGACTTACTTTTTAAACATTTGTGAGTCAACCCATGCTGTTTGATAAGCAATTAAAATGTAGTAATCATGAAGATGTGTTAGATTTCATGTCAATACGTAAAATAAAATAATTCAACATGTCAAATGTCTATTTTGAAATCGTGTAGTTTATAATTTTATTAGAATAAATTTATGATCTTGGAGCAGCTGTTTTCATTTCATTTTATGTTGTTCCTTAGCATGACCTTTCAGACAGTGCCATTGCACCTGTAGCTGGCTTAGCTAAACCTTTAAAATGATATAAATAGTAAGAGTGCAGCTTTACTTCAGCCATTAACCTGTTGAACACCAGAACTAATGAATAAATCAAACAAATGTCCAAACTCGATTGTACATTAATGCTTCCATTAGGCTGCCGTGAAATCTTAAAAGAAGAAAAAGAACAATCATAATAATAACAATAATAATAATTCAGCCTACAGTGAGCACCAAAGGTCCTACTCCCCTCCACGTGCTACTCTAATTTTATCCTTCTTGGTATCAAATGCCTTTTTTTTTTCTTCCTTTCTGAACACTGACCTTCAACTTTTCCACTTTCTTATAGAGCTTCTAAAGTGTTTTTCAACTGCTGGTATCCTTCTTGGTTGCAAGTTTTTGCACACACGCAAGATCATACTAAACCCATAGAACCAAAACAGGATGAAAAGCATGTGAATAAGTGGTACCAAGGCTGATGATTTTAAGGTTCAGAACATCATGGTTTGCGTTTGTCAGGCACGCCAGTGACACTCATATTTTTTTAAGCAAAAAGGGTTATCACTCAAAGGACAAAATTGTCAAAGGTGCGTAGAACACTTAAAGGCTTGATTACTAACAATGCAGTAATATGAATAAGGTTGTAAAAAGTAACCTACCGTTGGATCCATCTTGCTGATAACATCTTGCAACATTTGGATGTCCTTCTCATCAAAGCACTTCTGCATCTCCTGCAATTGACAACATTCTTAACGAGGCATTTTTATCGTAATACAAAGAGGCAAAAGCTGTGATCATTACAAAAAAGACTGGACTTACAGCCGGCAAGGACTCGTACACATCAACCGGGTCAAGCCCTCCAGGTCCCAGTCGCTTTTGTCTTTCTTCTTCCTCATACTCTTTCATGGCTTTTTCTATGCGGATCTTTGCCCTGCCTCGAACCCTTTCCTTAAAAGACTCCAGCTCATCATTGAAAGCATCCTGGTACTGCTGGTCTGCCGTCTGCAGGGAATATAATGCCAGTGTGTTATTCATACTTCAGTAATGCATTCATTTATTTGTAATCAAAGCATGCAAATGCACTGATTCACCTTAATCTTGGCAAAGAACTGACGAAAGCAACCTCGGGGATCGACTTTGAGGCTTTTGGCCAATTCCAGAATGAACTGCATGACAATGGTCTGATGAGCCACTTGCTGCATGAGAGCATGTTTCTATGAAAGAAAGGAGTTTTTTTTTTTTTTTTTAATCTTTATCCAACACTGTTGATGCTTGAAATATTTGAGTTAATGCATCTAAATCTTAAATCATGAGTACATTAATTTAATTAATCAATGTGAAGAAATAATGGGACAGCGCATTTGGACCTATGTTTATCTTGTGTGTCTGTAGGAGAGCATCTGGACAAATGTTCAAGTTTACCTCCTCAACTTCCAGGTCAATGCACATGATAACGAGGTAATTGGCCGTCTCTTCACAAACAAGGTGAGAGTGGTCAGAAAGATACTTCTGGCTGTCATCCCAACGTCGCAGCATGCCTACAGCAACGACAGAAATGAAGGGCCACCATCATTCTTCTACAGGATCATTGTAAATTATGCGCTCAACAACGGGAGCTGACACTTACCAAAATGCTTCATTTGCTTCTCATATTTCTCCACAAAAGTTTTATGCTTTTGCTCCTTCTCTTCTTCCGTCACTTCGTGGGATTCATGTTTGATGTTAACAATGCTCTGCACAATAGGGAAGAAAACAAACAAACAAACAAAAAAATCAGGACGCATGGCTCCAATATATTCAAACTGAATGTCATATAGTACATAACAGTGTCAGTCTGTATGAACTCATGACCCTGTCCATTGTCCATCGAGTGTGAGGTACCAGATCTGCTGCAACGCGCACTACGGCCTCTATATGATCAAAGTAGGAGCTGTGTCTGCATTCTCTGTATTTCATCAGACCTGCTTTTGGTGGGTGCTGGACTCCACCAGTGCTGTCGCTCATCACCAATCCTCTTCGTGATATTCATGAACAGTCAGGGACTGGAGGGTGTCCAGTTTGGTCTGAACAAATTATTATCAGCTGGTTTAGCGGGTGGATGGAAGAAACATATGGTAGGACTTTTACTCACTGAAGGCAGGGTTTTTCACCTCTGGCACTGGGCAGGCTTGAAGCAGAGTGCTAAGAGAGTAGGATGACGATCTGCACTGTCAAATCTGAGGCCATGGTCCTCTGTCTGAAGAGGGAGATTTTCCCATCTGAATCAGGGGAAAGTTACTGCCCCAAGGGGACGAGTTCAAATATCAGGTTCTTGTTCACAAGTGAGGGTAAGATAAAGTGTGTAATAGAGGGTGAGTGCTGTATCTGAAGTCCTAGCACAAATGCTGTAAGAGAACAAAGAACAAGAGATAACTGAGCCAGAAGGTAAGGCTCTTGATTTATGCTCCTATCCTCATCTATGGCAATAAGCTTAGATACATACGGTATGTGCCTGTGAACACAGCGGAATGAGGAAGACAAGGTGTGTGATGTTTGTGTAGGCTCTCAGTTGTCCAGGTGTTTTCCATAGTAGAGAAGCTTGAATCTTCGACTGGACTGGGTTGCTTGACGCGAGGACGTTTCGCTTCAAATTGCAGAAGCTTCCTCAGCTAAAATTCTTGCTCTAGTGGTCTGACTTCTGTCTAGTTTACAATTAATTCTTCTCTACAAGAGTCAAGACAGAAGTCAGACCACCAGAGCAAGAATTTTAGCTGAGGAAGCTTCTGCGATTTGAAGCGAAACGTCCTCGCGTCAAGCAACCCAGTCCAGTCGAAGATTCAAACTTCTCTACTACGGTGTGTGATCTTAACTCATGATTAGATAAAAGAGCTGTTTTCCCCTCACTGACAATTAACAGGTGAATCTAATGGATGATGAGGTTTGTATGGCTGTAAAGTAATGTACCATATTAAGTATAACATTATATCATTGGGTTATTGCCTAATTGTTATTACCTAATGATGCTGCTGCCAGTGTGTTCTCTCTCATCCTACGTCTGTTCTGGTCAAATACAAATTGAAAATACAATAACTTACCTTTTGACATCCAAAGCCTGGCATTTGACCATACCTATCATATGTGTATTTCCTGTATGACATTTCCTCTAAAGCTGTACGGCCTTTCAAATTTCACAAAACTGACAAAATTGAGTTTCACCAAAATCCAAGATTTATAACGTAGTTTATTTATATAGTACTTTAATATATTCGTAGTATAGTATTTAGTATAGTAGTTTATATAAATTTTTTTTTACTTTCACTTTTGATACTCTGTGTGCTTCTTATCCTGTGTGCTGCTATACAATGCTGCTGGAACCTCAATTTCCCTGAGGAAGTCTTCACAAGGGATTAATAAAGTTCTAGCTAATCTAATCTATTTTTGTAACATGTTGCAAAATTGCAGCTCATTTTAATGAAGAGAAAATATTTATCTGGGGGGAATTCCATGGCTAATACAGTGGACCCTCGACATACGAGTTGTTTGAAATACGAGCTGTCACTCGGTCCATATTGTTGTTTGGAATATGAGCGGAAATCTGAGCTACGAGTCACACTTCAGGACACCACCGGAGCAAAAAGGAAGGTGGAGAGAAGAAGGAGGACGAGCTTCAAGTGCAGACGTTAAGGCAGCGGAAGAATACGCAACACATTTTTGCTGCACTTGTTGTGAAGGAAGGCTATGTGCCGCAAAAAGTGTTTAACTGTGAGGAAACTGGATTATTCTGGAAAAAACATGCCACAGAGGATGTATATAATAGCAGAGGAGAAGAAAAACACGAAAAAACACCTAGAAAAAGTGTCCACTGGTCGTGCTTCAGCACTTTTTAATGACACTTGTCCGTCACATTTCCACAACATTTTGAAAGGCAGGCAGAAGCAAACCTCCTTGGATAGGTTTTTATCCAAAAGACCTGCAAGTTTACAATTAAAGTTACATCTGTATGATCTTTTTAAAGATCTACAGTTTAAGTTTGTGTTTACAGTGTGAGCAAACCTTCCCCCCTCCCTCCCTCCCTTCTCCATATCCGTTAACCGCATTTTTCTTTTATTTTATTATGTACAGGTAAAGTATACATGTCTATTTGTTAATAATAAAATGTATTTTTTCATAATTTGGGATGTTTTATAAGGCTGGAACGGATTCATCCATCCATCCATCCATTTTCTTCCATTTTATCCGGAGTCGGGTCGCAGGGGCAGCAGCACAAGCAAAGCTGCCCAGACCTCCCGATCCACACACATCTCGCCCAGCTCCTCTGGTGGAACCCCAAGGCGTTCCCAAGCCAGCCGAGGCCTCTTCCCGATGGGACGTGTCTGGAACACCTCTCCAGCGAGGCGTCCAGGGGGCGTCCGGAAAAGATGCCCGAGCCACCTAAACTGGCTCCTTTCGACGGGAGGAGCAGCGGCTCGACTCCGAGCTCCTCCCGAGTGACCGAGCTCCTCACCCTATTTCTAAGGGAGCGCCCAGCCAACCCTGCAGAGGAAACTCATCTCGGGCCGCCTGTACTCGCGATCTCGTTCTTTCAGTCATGAGCCAAATCTCATGACCATAGGTGAGGATCGGAACGTAGATTGATCGGTAAATCGAGAGCTTTGCCTCCATGCTGCACCGATCTGTCTATCGATCTCACGCTCCATCCGTCCCTCACTCGTGAACAAGACCCCAAGATACTTAAACTCCTCCAGTTGAGGCAAGGACACTCCAACGACCTGAAGAGGGCAAAGCACCTTTTTCCGGTTGAGAACCATGGCCTTGGATTTGGAGGTGCCGATTTTCATTCCAGACGCTTCACACTCGGCTGCAAACTGCCCCAGTGCATGCTGAAGGTCCTGATTTGACGAAGCCAACAGAACCACATCGTCCGCAAACAGCAGAGACAAGATTCTGTGGTTCCCAAACCAGACCCCCTCTACACCCTGGCTGCGCCTAGAAATTCTGTTCATAAAGGTAATGAACAGAACCGGTGTCAAAGGGCAGCCCTGGCAGAGGCCAACGTGCACTGGAAACAGCTTTGACTTACTACCGGCAATGCGAACCAAGCTCCTGCTGTGGCCGTACAGGGACTGGATAACCCTTAGCAAAGGACCCCGGACCCCGTACTCCAGGAGCACCCCCCACAGGGTGCCCCGAGGGACACGGTCAAATGCCTTCTCCAGATCCACAAAGCACATGTGGACTGGTTGGGCGAACTCCCATGAACCCTCGGGCACCCAATGGAGCGTGTAGAGCTGGTCCAGTGTGCCGCGACCAGGACGAAAACCACACTGCTCCTCCCAAATCCAAGGTTCGACTATTGGTCGAATTCTCCTCTCCAGTACTCTGGAATAGACCTTACCGGGGAGGCTGAGGAGTGTGATCCCCCTGTAGTTTTAGCACACCCTCCAGTCCCCCTTCTTAAACAGAGGGACCACCACCTCGGTCTGCCAATCCAGATGCACTGTCCCCGACCGCCACGCGATGTTGCAGAGGCGTGTCAGCCAAGACAGTCCCACAACATCCAGAGACTTAAGGTACTCAGGACGGACTTCATCCACCCCAGGAGCCTTGCCACCGAGGAGCTTCTAACCACCTCGGTGACTTTGGCCTGGGTAATGGCTGAGTCTGCCTCTGAGTCCCCAGTCTCTGCTTCCTCTTCAGAAGATGTGACGATGGGATTGAGGAGATCCTCAAAGTATTCCTTCCACCGCCCGACAACATCCCCAGTCAGGGTCAACAACTCCCGTTTGGGACTGCCAGGTCTGACCGGCTTCCTCCCCACCAAGCAGATCCAACTCACCACCAGATGGTGATCGGTCGACAGGTCAGCCCCTCTCTTCACTCGAGTGTCCGAGACACGTGGCCGAAGATCAGATGATACAACTACAAAGTCGATCATCGACCTCCGGCTCAGGGTGTCCTGGTGCCACGTGCACTTATGGACACCCTTGTGCTCGAACATGGTGTTCGTGATGGACAAACTGTGACTAGCGCAGAAGTCCAACAACTGAACACCACTCGGGTTCAGATCGGGGAGGCCGTGCTTCCCGATCACCCCCCTCTAGGTCTCACTGTCGCCGCCCACGTGGGCATTGAAATCCCCCAGGAGAACAATGGAGTCCCCAGTCGGAACGCTATCTAGTACCCTTCCCAGGGACTCCAAGAAGGTCGGGTCTCGGTCCTTGATTTTTTACTGGTCATGGGAGCTTCTGAACTGCCCTTAGTCTGACCCGTCAACTAGGACCTGTTTGCCTTGGGAGACCCTACAAGGGGCACAAAGCCCCCGACAACATAGCTCCTAGGAGCATCCGGGTACACAAACTCCCCCACCACGATAAGATGGCTGCTAGAGGGGGAGACGGATTTAAATTATTTTAATTATTTTCAATGGGGAAAATTCATTTGAAATACGAGCAGATTGGCTTATGAGGTTGGTCACGGAATGAATTAAACTCGTATCTCGAGGTTCCACTATACTTTTCCTTCTAACCCCCTGTGCACATATGTGAGGTTTTGAGATTACCAGTGACCTGACCCACTTGCTTGATGCACGTTTCTAGGACATGCAAGCCAACTAGAGCTGAAACGATTAGTCGAGTAACTCGAATAATTCGATTACGAAAAATGTTCGAGGCAAATTCTGTGCCTCGAAGCTTCGTTTAATGTTGCAATACATATGCCAGGCCTGTGTGTGGCGCTGCAACGTCCGCAGAAAAAACAAAAAACAGAAGAAGTCTGGAGCATAACAGCTAATGAAATTAGCAACGATAGCTACCGCTTTCCAATGTGACACACAGAGTAAAATAAAGCCTTTTAAAGAGAAAGATGGTTCCACGCTGATCATCCTGAAATAGAGTTCCTGTGCATTAAAGCGAAAGCAGTGTGTTTTGTCTATTTTTAAAAAAACACATGGTCTGCTCTACGTGGGGAGGGACTAAACGACCCAGTGGCTGGCTGCTGTCTCTCTCTACCCGGATGTGAGGGGCTCTCAGACCGGGCGATTCACAGCTCTGTCCCCAGCTACATTGATAAACAGCAGAAGTCCACTCTTTCTTCTTCATTTCCCCTCAGAGTCACAATGAGTGTTTGACTTTTTGCTTTTTGGGCAACACACAACACTTCACAAACACGGTAACTTAAATAAAATAATAATTTTAAAAAAAGTGACTGCGAAATGCAGAGAAGGGATAAACAAAATCACGCAGGGACCCAGTCCATCAACCTTTATAAAAAATTAAAAAAAAAAACCTTAAAAATGGATAAATTTTACAAGTTGGAGAAAACAAAACAGAAAGCCACATCCCATCCGCCATTTCAGCAAAATGCAACCTTTGGAGCAGTGACAATGTGCCATTGCTCAGAGCAGAGTCCCTGGACTGATTGATGTTGTTTAAAAACAACAAGAAGGTCCTATTTAGTTCCGATTAACTCGATTAATTGCCAGAATAATCGATATGAATAGCTCAATTACTAAAATAATCGATGGCCTGCAGCCCTAAAGCCAACATCCATACGATGTCTTGTAAATCACTTCAGAGCTGGTATTTTGTTTCAAAAGAGCGTTTTTAGATTTCAGCAAGTGTGTTTTTTGCTAACTTGTACAAAATATACAAGAAACATATTGATTTATATAGAAGTAAACCATTTTCTTAGCGCCCCCCACCCCATATTGGTTTTTGTTCAAGCGAGCAGCCAGCTGACATCACGCTGCCTTTCTTTATTTTGATTGGCAGTTGCTATGTCCTTTCCAGCATCCTTGCACATTTCGAAGTCCCCCACGTGATTTATGGCATCTGATCGCTTGAATTTTACAGATCAGGGGTTGAAAATCTAAACTGTTTCCACACAGTGCAAATTTTGATCATATTGGCAATATAATATTATGAATCCCTTATTTAACTAAGGAATAAAATTATAGTGGTGCCAAAGAAAATTCTTTTTATGACTTAAATCTTAAAAAAAAATCCAAAGACTGTACAGCTTTAAGGTGAGAATTTCCTCAACTTAAACATCACCTGTAGTAAAGTAGCATGTTGACTCAATCAAAAAACAAATTAAAATCTCCACAGAATATAAATTTGGAGTCTTGTCCTGGTTTGATGTTATGCAAATGTAACCTTTCTTCTTGAAATTCTACTGAATCATCATGTGGTAGGTAGGTCATGTCAGGGTGCTTGTCTGGGTTTGTGTAGGTGTTTAATTTGGTCCAAACTTTGGGCTCTTAAAGACTTGTACTACACAACACACAGCCAGGTTCCAAAACAACTGAAAACATGAGAATTTTCCTGCCTCAGCAAATCAATCACATATAGCTTCATTATTATTAATTACACAATGCAAAAGGAAAGGAACAAGTATTATGAGACTACTGACAATAAGAATCCTTTCTTGTCAAGGTTGAGCACACATAATATTGTATCTACATAGTATAGCTGAAGCCATAATGATTCACTTTCCTTTGTATTTCCATAAAAGCAACATCAGAATGCCAGTATCGAAAACAATGCAAAAAGAATGGCACACTATAACGTTCTAACAATCCAGATCCTCTTAGTCCTCTCTCACCTTGCTGAAGCCATCGTGGCTCAGTGTGTCCACGTTCCACGCCTGCCTCTTCTCATCATGCTGGTGTTCTTCCAGCTTCTTCTCCCACTCCCTCTCCTCTTTCTTCAGTTTCTTCTCCTCAGCTTGGGCTTTGCTTAGCTCTGCTTTGGCATCATCCGTCGTCGTAATGGTCATCTCTTGTACTTTCTTACGTGCTTCTGAGAGCTTCCGCCGACATTCACCCAGTACCTTTTCTATTTCATCACCCTTTTTCTTAAATTGCTCCATTCGCTCAACACGTGCCTGGAGTGAAAACATCACAAGATCTGAAGGAAGCTTAATCACAATGCCAGTCCTCAACTTTTACAGTCAGGTCCATAAGTATTTGCACAGATGGCTTTTTTTTTGGGGGGGGGGGGGGGGGGGGGGGGGGGCTTTATCTCTGTACACCACCACAATGGAGTTGAAAAAGAAACAATCAAGATGTGCTTGTAGTGTTGCCCTTCAGTAGTGTAGACTTTCAGCTTTAGTTCAAGAGCGTGAACAACAATCTTGCATTAAACATTTAAGAATTACAAGCCATTTTTTTTCAATATTTATTTCATTAATTTAAAAGAAAAGCAGAAAAGCAGAAATGAGTACATTACAAGACACTGAATGAAAATATATGACTTATATATATAAGATATATAAGATACTTAAGATATATAAGACTTGTTCTTCCAAACTGCTCTTTTTCATTCAATGGTTTGTAATGTTTTGTTAATTTTGCTTTTGTTTTTCTTTTAAATGAATGAAATAAATCCTCAATAAAAAAACGAGCAGAGAGAAGAACAAGTCTTATTTTTCTGCCCCTTTTTACAATACAATCTTTCACTTTTAAGCATCATTATTCCACATTATTTAACAGATTACATTTTTTGACTTTGTCATATACCACTGACTTATTTCATAACTTTAGCCATTATTTAAAAGATTACATTTTTAACAGGTTACATTTTAGACTTAAAACATTTTAGACATTATTAACAGATTACATTGTAGACTTTGTCACAACCCACTGACTTATTTCATAGTTTCATACTTACTTAATACATCTAGTTTAATACATTTTTTAAAATAATTTAAGCGACCTTGATTCTTTGTTTTTTTTGTTGAGGTTGTTCCATAACTTTACACCATTCACTGCAATACTCCGTTCCTTTACTTTGGTTCTGAATCTTGGTTTTTAAAGACTTCTATTCCTTTCAAATTATAACTACTTACTCTTTTTTCAAACATATTTTGAATGTTTATTGGTAAGGTATTTTTATTAGCTTGGTGCATTGTTTGTAATATTTTCAAATCAACTAAATCATGAAATTTAAGTACCTTATACTTAATGAATAATGGATTAGATGGATCTCTAAAACGACTATTGCTAATCATTTTTAAAGCTCTTTTCTGCAGAATAAATAATGGTTGTGTATAAGTTTTACATGTTGATCCCCAGATTTCTACACAATAAGTTAAATATGGGACAACTGTACAATGTTAATAAACCATAACTATTCAACGAAAATTTTACTTTATGCAAAACAGCAATGGCTTTCGCTATTTTTCCTTTTGTGTAATTTATGTATGACTTCCATGTAAGATTTTCATCAACCATGACTCCTAGAAATTTTGTTTCTTTTACCCTTTGTATGTCCATTCCATCTATTTTTAATGACATCATTTTTTTCCACTCTGTCATTAAACAATATGAAATTTGTCTTATTAAGGTTTAGTGACAATCTGTTTATATCAAACCAATGTTTAACTTTTTCCAACTCTGTATTTATCACTTGTACTACTTCCTGTATATCTGATCCACAGTAAAATAATGTTGTATCATCAGCAAATAATATGCTGCCAAGTACTTTAGATACATTCACAAAGTCATTGATATACAAAATTAACAGTTTGGGTCCAAGCACCGACCCTTGTTGTACTCATAAATAATGTTACACAATTCTGATTTAGTATTATTTATCTGAACAAACTGTTTTCTATTTTCTAAGTAGCTTTTTACCCACTGATGTGCAATACCTCTAATTCCATATTGTTGTAACTTGTGAAGCAATCTTGAGTGGTCGATAACATCAAAAGCTTTTTTCAGGTCGATACAAATACTTACAAAATAATCCTTATTACCTATTGTTGTTGATATTTTCTCTGTTAATTCCATAATTGCCATAGCTGTCGAATGTTTTGTTCTGAATTCATACTGAGCATTATTTAAAATATGATGTTTCTCAATGAATTTGTCCAACCTTGTCACAAAAACTTTTTCCATAATTTTAGAAAACTGTGGAAGCAATGACATTGGCCTGTAATTTGAAAAATTATGTTTGTCTCCATTTTTATATAATGGGACTACCTTGGCAATTTTCATTTCGTCTGGGAAAATTCCTGTTCACAGAAACAGATTACAAATGTAAGTGAATGGTTCAATAACAGTTTCTATTATACTTTTTACAGTCATCATGTCTAAATCTTCATAGTCGGTTGATCTTTTGCTTACACAGTTTTTTTTTTTTACAATATTTCTTATTTCATCTTTTCCCACACTGTCAAGGAAAATACTATTGACCGTATTTACAAGTGTATTTAATTTATCTTCTACTATTAGTTTATTTCCCACCAGACTTGATCCCACATTTGAAAAATAATCATTAAACTCATTTGCAACTTCTTTTATGTCATATATCTCTTTATTTTCCTTGACAAAGTAATTTGGAAAAGTTGATTTCACTCCATCACTTTTAATCACACTATTTATAATTCCCCATGTTGCCTTTATATTATCTTTACTTTTATTTAATTGTTCACTATAATAATCTTTTTTTGTTTCCTAATTATTGTCAATAGTTTATTTTTATATTTTTGTATCTGTGTTCTGTTTCCTTTGTTTGCATTTTTAAAAAGCACCTATATAAATAGTTTTTCTTTACACAAGCATTTTTTATTCCCTTAATCAGCCATGGTTTATTTACTCTTTTCTTACTAATTTTTATTAATTTACAGTTTTTATTATATGACTTCATCAGTATTTTCATAAATGAATTATATGCTACGTTAACGTCGCCGACATAAACTTCTTCCCAATTTTGATTTTTAAGGTCATAATTTAATGCCTCTAAGGCTTTTACTGACTTATCGCTTTTAAAATTTACAACAGTTTTTTTCTTGTACCAATTTTTGTATTTAAATATTGAAAAAAACTGGTAAATGACCACTAAGATCTGTCATCAAGATCCCATTCGTAATAATTTCATCTGTTCTATTTGTGAATATATTGTCAATTACAGATGCACTTTGCGATGTAATTCCGGTTGGTTTTGTTATCAAGGGGAATAAACCCAAACTATACCTTGAATTCACAAAACCACTTGTTCTTTGGCAACTGGAGCTTTCTATATTAATGTTAAAGTCTCCACACATAAAAAACGTTTTGTTTTTGATTAGATGGAATAATTCTATTATTTTATCTGTAAATTTCACAACGCAAGAGTCTGGTGCTCTGTATACACAACCGATTAGAATATTTTTAGATGTTTCATGTACAATTTCCACTGTTACAATTTCTATGACATCATCTATAATTGTCATTTCTTCTACAATTGTACATGTCAGATCTGTTTTTGTGTACAAAGCAATACCTCCGCCTTTTTTTATCTCTTCTGTTCACAAAATACATCTCATATCCCTCCATTTGAACATCAGCTATGAGGTCATCTTTAAGCCAAGATTCTGTGATTGCAATAATGCTGCATCTATTTTTAAACTGATTTAAATAATCTTTTATTTTTGACATTTTACAATAAACGCTTCGGCTGTTTATATGTATAAGTGACAGGGTATCTTCTGTAATTATTTCACTGTTTAACTGTTCTTCCATATAATACTCACAACCAATTGTTTTTAAGTCAAATATACTTTCATCAATGTTGGTGTCTATGTCATATATTTTATCATCTGTTTCCATGTTTGATATGATTTTTGTTGGTCAAATTACCAACTGGCATCATACTTAATTGTTTATTCAGGTCTGTATTTACTTTCTATTCAGGTGTGTATTTATTTACACAGTTGCCCCATTTTCAGAACCCATAAGTAACTGGACAAACTAAATATAATAGTTAATGTGAAAACAAAACATCACTTTTACAGTAGGTTTTCTTTTGACAAGTCAGGGGATGAATACATGAACTTTGTAAGTTGTTGAAATGTCTTGGACTTTATTTGCATCAAACATTAAGATATACAAACAGCATGGTACTCATTGGTAAATCTGTCTGAGTCGGCTTACTAAGGGACAGACCAAAGTCACCAACACCCATGAAAACTCTGATGGAGTTATAGGCGTCTATGGTTGTGATAGGAGAAACTGGGCACAGTGCAACTTTTATCTGATGCACACAGTCATAGCTTCATGGTGTGTGGCATACAGAAGGATTTTAATACAAGAAACCAGATCAATCTAGGCCCGAGGCTTCCGTGTGCTTCTTGGCAAACTATAATTAAATTTTAACAGAAATTAAATTGCCCGAAATTTAGTCCTGACTGCACCATGATAGCAACTGAATGGGAAGTCAAATTAAAAACAAAGCATACATTACTTCTGCTTTTGGCTTCTCACTAGGATGACAGTGATAGCTAGCAAGCAAACTTTTGTTTAACTTTTTACGTTTCCTCACATCTAACATTAAGGTTAAACTTTTTTTGCTAGCAGTTACTAGCATTAGACACTTGCCATCACTGCAAGCAGGGTGGGTCCTAACCACAGTTAGGACACAACAGTTATGGATGGACAGTTATCTGGCCATCCATAACATCGGAGGGGTAGGTCGAGCTCCAGTTCCTTCAGAGTTGCATGAGTGTCTTGGTGGCTTCCCTCACCAGTCTTGTTCTTGAAAGCTACTACTCCAGATTTACTGTGCCACATTGTTTGAATTTCTTAATGAACAATGTAAATGAAGTCCAAAACATACTGACTTGGAAATATTTGTATAAAGACACCTGGCTGTAAAAGTGATGATTTGTAATAACAATAACCCTACAACTTGTCCAATTCCTTGTGGGGTCTGAAAATGAGAGGGAATGTGTACACACAACTGTAATTCTTAAACCACTGCAGCACTTTTGTTGAACTCCTTGAACTGCTTGGTGAATGATTTTCTGTATGCAATGGATTCGGACACCAATGATGGTTTTAGTGCTTTTAGAGCTTAGTGCTGCGTTTGATACTGTGGATCATCGTGTTTTACTTGATAGGCTGGGAAATTACTTTGGGATTACTGGAAGTGTCCTTGCTTGGTTAACGTCATACTTGTCCAGTCATTCTCATTGTGTTGTGTATAATAACATTACCTCTGGCCTTGGTGAAATGAAGTTTGGGGTTCCACAGGGGTCTGTGTTAGGCCCCTTGCTTTTCTCACTTTATATAGCGGCCCTTGGGCATATTCTGCAATATTACGGGATTGCCTGTCATTGCTATGCTGATGATACTCAATTGTACATGCCAATAACTGCTAGTAATCTTACCCATATAAAATCCTTAGAAGACTGCCTTGTATCTGTCAGAAGTTGGTTGTCTAGTAACTTCCTACTCTTAAATTCTGATAAGACTGAAATGATGGGTCTCGGTCCAGCCAGACATCGGCATCAATTTGACCTGTTGCCACTTAATTTGGTTTCATGTGTTATACATCATACGGACAAAGTGAGAAATCTTGGGGTACTTTTTGATCCTACGTTATCCTTTGGCCCCCACATTAGAGATATTATGAGGACTACCTTCTTCCATCTGCGAAACATAGCGAGGATTTGTCCCATCCTGTCTATTGCTGATGCTGAGACTTTGATGCATGCATTTATTTCTTCCAGAATGAATTACTGTAATGCTTTATTTTCTGGTCTGCCGCAGTCCATCATTCAGGGTCTACAATTAGTGCAGAATGCTGCCGCCAGACTTTTGACACAAAGTAGAAAGTTTGACCACATTACACCCATTCTGGCGTCCCTTCATTGGCTTCCGGTTTCTGCCAGATCGGATTTTAAAGTCCTGCTGCTGGTCTATAAAATTGTTCATGGACTGGCTACTTCCTAACTGGCTGACTTGGTTAAGCCCTACGTACCTGCGTGGCCCTTGCGTTCGCAGGGCTTTTGTGTGTTCCAAGGGTGAATAAAAGTCTGTAGAGTATAGAGCCTTCTCCGACCATGGCCCTACTCTTTGGAACAATCTACCTCCAGTGACATGGTGGAGACTTTTAAATAAAGACTGAAGACCCACTTTTTTAGACTGTCTTATCATTAATCTATTCTGTTTTTATCTTTGCTTTGTAATTTCTTTTTATTCTACTGTGTTTTACCTTTTTGTGCCTTTTTGATTTTAAATTACTTTGTGTTGTTATAAATTGTGTGTTATGTGAAGCGCATTGGGTCGACTATGTCGTGAGATGGCGCTATATAAATTAATAATTAATAATAATTAAGTGAAGCTGAAAGTCTACACTACAACTCTTCTTTTTCTTTCGGCTGCTCCTGTTAGGGGTCTCCACAGCAGATCAATCATTTCCATCTCACCCTGTCCTCTGTGTCTTCCTCTGTCACACCAACCACCTGCATGTCCTCCCTCAGCACATCTATAAACTTCCTCTTTGTCCTCCCTCTTATCCTCCTGCCTGGTGGCTCCATCCTCAGCATCCTTCTCCGAATATACCCTGGGTCCCTCCTCTGCAAACGTCCAAACCATCTCAGTCTCTTCTCTCTGACTGTCTCCAAACTGTCCCACCTGAGCTGTCCCTCTGATACGTTCATTCATAATCCTGTCCATTCTCATCATTCACAAAGAGAATCACAACAGCTTCAGCTCTGCCACCTCTCTTTTTGTTAGTGCCACCATCTCTAAGCTGTACAACATAGCTGGTCTCACTACTGTCTTGTAAAATTTCCCCGCCACTCTTGCAGATATTCTTCGGTCACAAATCACTCTTGCCACCTTTCTCCACCCACTCCACCCTGTCTGCACTCTCTTCTTCACCTTTCTACCTCACTCTCCATTACTGGGGACAAATGACCCCAAGTATTTAAACTCATCTACTTTCACCACTTCTACTCCTTGTAACTGCACTATTCCACTGGGCTCCCTCTCATTTACACACATGTACTCAGTCTTGCTCCTACTGACTTTCATTCCCCTTCTCTCCAGAGCATATCTCCACCTCTCCAGGCTAGATTCAACTTGCTCTCTACTCTCACTACAGATCACAATGTCATCTGCAAACATCATAGTCCATGGGGACTCCTGTGTGATCTCATCTGTCAACCTGTCCATCACCACTGCAAACAAGAAAGGACTCAGAGCTGATCCTTGGTGTAATCCCACCTTCACCATGAATGAATGTCATGTCTACTGCGCATCGCACCACTGTCACGCTAAGCTGAACATGTCTTGCACTACCTTCACATACTTCTCTGTCACTCCAGACTAGTGCAGCAGATAACAGAATATTTGCAGAGGAATCCTTCAAATCCAGTTACAAGCACCAAAGTTTGACTGTGTATATCTTTTGGTACATATTTTAGAAAAATAACATTAGCCATTTGAATTTTCAATAGGGGGCAAATGAAGACCAGCATAAGGGTAAAAAAAGTTCCAATCATTTTTATACCACATTAAGTGTCTGATCACAAAGATTCCAAAAAGGTATAGTTTGGACTATATGTGACTGAATGGTCTGGAGTTATGGGGTAAAAACAGCAAGCATGGCGACAAAGGTCACTTTCAGTTTGTACAGGGGTCAAAAGTTAAAGTTGCTCCAATTATGGTAAAACATGATGCAAATTATTGGTTGAGTTAGTAGGATTTTAAAAAGGAATAGTTTGCACCATGTGTCAAGCTTAGATATCATGTTACGGGGTAACATATGTCACATGTCATAGAATCCAATGGACGTCAACATTGTTTGACCTTTACTTTGGAGAACAAACATTCAACACAGAACTATTCCATTTGTTTATCCTATTAGTTCAACCAATAATTTGCACCACGTTTTACTAAAACTGGAGCAACTTTAACTTTTGACCCCTATACAAACTGAAACCGACCTTTGTCACCATTCTTGCTGTTTTTACCTCATAACTCCAGAACATTCAGTTATAGATAGTCCAAACTATACCTTTTTGGAATCATTCTCATCAGATACATAATGTGGTATCACTTTAAATATGATTGGAACATTTTTTAAATTTTGACCTTGTGCAATTCTTCAACTGACCCCTACTTGGCCCCCTATTGAAAATTTAAATGGCTAGTTATTTGTCTACAATAATGTACCAAAAGGTATACACAGTCAAATTTTGGTGCTTGTAACCGGATTTGAACGATTCTTAAAGTTATCTGCTGTACTAGACTTCCTCATACTCACCGTAAGACTAGCTTCTTTTTCTAGCTCTTTCCTATAACCTCATGCTGTGGCTGGTTAACTTTATGTCTCTGTAGTTACTTCAGCTCTGCATTTCACCCTTGTTCTTTAAAAAAGAAACCAGCACACTTCGTCTCCACTCCTCAAGCATCCTCTTATTTCCTCTCTTAGACATTTCCATGCCTCCACTAGAATGTCATCTGGACCAACTGCCTTGACATTCTTCATCCTCTTCATAGCTGTCCTCACTTCATCCATACTAATGTCTGGCACTTCCTGATTTACTCTCTCCAGCCTTTTCTCTCTCTCATTTTCTTCATTCATCAGCTCCTCAAAATATTCCCTCCACCTTCTCAACATACTCTCCCTGCTTGTTAGCACATTACCATCTGCATCGTTTACCACCCTTATCTGCTGCACATCCATTCCAGGTCTGTCTCTTTGTCTGGCCAATAGGCACAAGTCTTTTTCTCCTACATTACTATTCAACTTCTTGTACAGCTCCCAATATGCCTTCTCCTTAGCTTTTGCAGCTTCTCTTTTCGCCTTATGCTGCATCTCCTTGTACTCCTGTCTACTTTTTTCGTCTCTCCAACCTCTTTCTCCGTACATGCTTTCCTGGACATCTTCATTCCACCACCAAGTCTTCTTTGTCTTCCTTCCGCTAATCCAGATGTCATACCCAGGTCCTTCCAAGCTGTCTCCCTCACCACATCTGCTGTACTTTTCCAGTTGTCCAAAACTGCTTCCCCTCCATCCAGTGCCTCTCTCACCTGCTCACTGAATTTCACACAAAAGTCTTACTCCTTCAGCTTCCACAATCTGATGCTTTTGGCTGCTCCCTTGTTTTCACTCACGGTCGCCACTACAGACCCAAGATGGGTCTGCGTGTTGACTTGTCCTTACCGATGGAACTACACATTACATAACACGAAGAAATGTGGCAAGGGTGGGGTTTGAAAGTTTCGCACTAACCACTTAAACTGTGCAGAAAACTACGTCACTGCCCAAGTACTTATGCAGCTGACTATAATTTAACGACGTCACTTAGGTTGTCTGGTTAGAGGACATATAAAGACGTATAAATACATGTTCTCTGATCACGTACGTACCTGATGTCTCCACCTGAAGAGGCTGGGTGTGTCGATGTTTGGATGAGTGTCATCTTCGTCATCTGACACTTCAATGTGGTCCCACACGCTGTAGTCGATCTTCGACATTATGCTACAAGAACCCAATGCACGCTAGCTAGCTCGGAAGATGCTCAGCTCCGCTAACTCGGACAAACGGAGTCAACCCAAAATGCATATACTTAAAAAAAAAAAAAAAGCTCAACTGCAATGTAATAACTACGTTTCTGATGTAATAAACACAAACAGGAAAGCAGTGCTAACCAGACTGCTACAGAATTCTAGAAAGATTTGCTTCAAAAAATAAACATTTCCGTCGACGTCATCACGCCAGCAGACGTAGTGCCAGAGTTTCAAATAAAACTATAATTCATCGAGCGTGCGCGCGCATCTTATAAATTAAATATCGTGGAAACAGTTAAGTATTTTTGTCAGTTATTTCAGAACGTGACGATTTTATTATACATTCTAAACTTATTACATATAAGCGAAAATATTTCAAGATTTTTTATTTTATTTTTATTAATATTTTATTTTAATTTTGATAATTATGGACTAGACATCTCCACAAACGTGACTGAAGAAAAACCCATTGCTAACTCTCTCATCTTCAATCGCTTATTCGGGATCGGGTCACAAGTCCTAGCAGAAAACTTCCCTGTCCCGGGCCACACTGACCACCTCTGACTGGAGTATCTGGAGGCGTTCCCAGGCCAGTGTGGAGATATAATCTCTCCACCTAGTCCTGGATCTTCCCAGGGTCTCCTCCCAGATGGGTCTGGAACACCTCCCTAGGGAGGTGCCCAGGGAGCATCCTTACCAGTTGACCAAATCACCTCATCTGGCTCCTTTCAACACGAAGGAGTAGTGGCTCCACTCTAAGCTCCTCACAAATGACTGAGCTTCTCACCTTACTTCTAAGGGAGACACAAGCCACCCTCCTGAGGAAACCCATTTCGGCTGCTTGCACCCACGATCTAGTTGTTTTGTCATGATCCAACCCTCATGACCATAGGTGAGAGTACAGGGACAAAGATTGACCGGTGGTTTACTGGGTGCCATTAAAAAAAAAAAAAAGTTGAACTTTGTCACCAAAACACTTGAAACTTCGCGTTTCTGTACCCGCAGCTTTAACTGGGAAGGAGCTTTTGCCATCCCTTGCTGTGAGATCACACCCACATGTTCTGTGGGACAGAGGTGTGTCCCACAGTTTTTGTGGGACAAACATTTTTGTGAAATATTTGCAAACATTAAAAAAAAAAACTAAGAAATCACATGTATAATACAAGTATTCACACCGTTCAATACTGCTCCAATACTTTGTTGATGAACTGTCGGCCCAGTCTGAGGTCAAGAGCGCTTTGGAGCAGGTTTTCATCCAGGATGTATCTGTACATTGCTGCAATCCTAATCTCCCAGTTCCTGCCAGTGAAAAACATTCCTCCAAACATGACGCCTGGCATTCACATCAAAGAGTTCAAGCTTTGTCTCATCAGACCAGAGAATTTTGTTTTTCATAGCCTGAGAGTCCTTCAGGTGCCTTTTGCCAAACTCCAGGCAGGCTGCCATGTGCCTTTTACTAAGGAGTGGCTCCATCTGGCCACTCTACAATACAGGCCTGATTGGTGGATTGCTGCAGAGATAGTTGTCCTTCTGGAAGGTTCTCCTCTCTCCACAGAGGAATACTGGAGCTCTGACAGAGTAAACATCGGGTTCGTGGTCACCTCTCCGACTAAGACCCTTCTCCCCGATTGCTCAGTTTAGACGGGCAGCCAGCTCTAGGAAGAGTGGATCTGAATTTCTTCTATTTACAGATGATTGAGGCCACTGTGTTTCTGATAATTAACGATGTTAAGATTCAAGCTGCTGATACAAATGTAAGACTTCAGGCATCCTCTTCATGACTAAGTCACAGGAGTGCAACAATAATCATGGAAACAAGAAACCACAAAAAAAACATGAAGTCTGTAACATTGATTATAAATTACAGCATCATGTTCAGACGTTTGCTTTTATTGTGATTACGCAAAAATGCCAAGTACAAGGTTCAGGCAGAATGTTCAGGACGTGCAAACTGTACATCCTCAAAGCAGTTGTTGAACATTTCTCATGACAGAATTCCATCTTTCAATGCTGCGTGTTTTCTTACGGGGAAACCTGACAGGAACATACCTTCCTTGAACCGTACTTTGGCCTTGAAACAGCGATTCCTACCTAACGGTGACTGTTGTACTCCTAAGTTACAACATGATTAAGGTATGAACAAACATGCACAGCCTACACTGTCTTAATTATTCCACTCCTGTAGTTAATTATTAACACTGTACTGAAATTCAGCACCTTGCAGCATCCAACTGTTTTCCAAGTTTTGTGTAAATAAAATAATTTCAAACACATAATGAAATGCAGTAACATACAGTGTTTATTAAATGTCAAGTGTTGAAGTCATTGCTTATACTATATATAGTACCCAAGGTGCACTATAGCACACCTCTGGGAAGCATTTATTTTATGTGGCTCCTGCACAGCACATGCAACCAAATCATGTCTCAGTCCACCAGCTTTTGCATTGTGACAACAAACATACAATGTTATACAGAACTTTTCTGCACTGATTCAGTGATAAAAATCCGCACCAGCTTCGTCTCACATGGTGCTACGTGGTTCTGGACTCATTGAGTTTCAAATCTTTGGAGAAGCCGGAGCAGGTGATGGAGATCCCAGGAGTCTGAGTCTCACAGCATCGACGCATCTCTCTGATCACATCCTCACACATGCTCTGCACGTATCTGTTAGCTGCAGCAAAAGGGGGGGGGGGGGGGGTGTGTGTGTGTGTGTGTGAAAACAAAAAACAAAACAGTTCACTCACAATCATTCCAACTGTTATGAAAATATTTTTAGAGCTCAACAAAACGAGCTGCTGCTGCTTCTTCTCTGACCATGTGGGCACAAAGAGCACCATCCATCCATCCATCCATCCATTTTCTTCCGCTTTATCCGGAGTCGGGTCGCGGGGGCAGCAGCTCAAGCAAAGCCGCCCAGACCTCCCGATCCACACACACCTCCCCCAGGTCCTCCGGGGGAACCCCAAGGCGTTCCCAAGCCAGCCGAGAGATGTAGTCCCTCCAGCGTGTCCTGGGTCTTCCCCGAGGCCTCCTCCCAATGGGACGTGCCCGGAACACCTCTCCAGCGAGGCGTCCAGGGGGCATCTGGAAAAGATGTCCGAGGCACCTCAACTGACTCCTTTCAACGTGGAGGAGCAGTGGCTCGACTCCGAGCTCCTCACCCTATCTCTAAGGGAGCGCCCAGCCACCCTGCAGGAGGAAACTCATCTCGGCCGCTTGTACTCGCAATCTCGTTCTTTCGGTCATGAGCCAAATCTCATGACCATAGGTGAGGATCGGAATGTAGATCGATCCGTAAAGTGAGAGCTTTGCCCCCCTACTCAGCTCTCTCTTCACCACAACGGTCCGATACAGCGACCGCATCACTGCAGATGCTGCACCGATCCGTCTATCAATCTCACGCTCCATTCGTCCTCACTCATGAACAAGACCCGAGATACTTAAACTCCTCACTTGAGGCAAGGACACTCCACCGACCTGAAGAGGCAAAGCACCTTTTTCCGGTCTAGAACCATGGCCTCGATTTGGAAGTGCTGATTTTCATCCTGGACGCGTCACACTATCCGGTGCAACCACCCCAGTGCACGCTGAAGGTCCTGATTTGACGAAGCCAACCAGAACCACATCGTCCACAAACAGCAGAGACGAGATTCTGTGATTCCCAAACCAGACCCCTCTACACCCTGGCTGCGCCTAGAAATTCGTGCCATAAAAATAATGAACAGAACCGGTGTCAAAGGGCAGCCCTGGCGGAGGCCAACGTGCACTGGAAACAGGCTTGACTTACTACCGGCAATGCGAACCAAGCACCTGCTGAGGTCGTACAGGGACCGGATAGCCCTTAGCAAAGGACCCCGGACCCCGTACTCCCGGAGCACTCCCCACAGGGTGCCGCGAGGGACACGGTCGAATGCCTTCTCCAAATCCACAAAACACATGTGGACTGGTTGGGCGAACTCCCATGAACCCTCGAGCACCCGATGGAGCGTGTAGAGCTGGTCCAGTGTGCCGCGAACAGGACGAAAGCCACACTGCTCGTCCTGAATCCGAGGTTCGACCATCGGTCGAATTCTCCTCTCCAGTACTCTGGAATAGACCTTACTGTGGAGGCTGAGGAGTGTGATCCCCCTATAGTTGGAACACACCCTCCGGTCCCCCTTCTTAAACAGAGGGACCACCACCCCGGTCTGCCAATCCAGAGGCACTGTCCCCGATCGCCACGCGATGTTGCAGAGGCATGTCAGCCAAGACAGTCCCACAACATCCAGAGACTTAAGGTACTCATCCACCCCATGAGCCTTGCCACCGAGGAGCTTTCTAACCACCTCAGTGACTTCGGCCTGGGTAATGGATGAGTCCGCCTCTCAGTCCCCAGTCTCTGCTTCCTCTTCGGAAGACGTGATGATGGGATTGAGGAGATCCTCGCAGTACTCCTTCCACCGCCCGACAACATCCCCAGTCAGGGTCAACAGCTCCCCACCCGCACCGTAAACAATGCTGGTGGAGAGCTGCTTCCGCCTCCTGAGGCATCGGACGGTTTGCCAGAATCTCTTCAAGGCCGACCGATAGTCCTCCTCCATGGCCTCCCCGAACTCCTCCCAGACCCGAGTTTTTGCCTCTGCGACCGCATGGGCTGCGGCACGCTTGGCCTGCCGGTACCTGTCAGCTGCCTCTGGGGTCCCACCTACCAACAAAGATAAGTAGGACTCCTTCTTCAGCTTGATGGCATCCCTTACTTCTGGTGTCCACCACCAGGTTCGGGGATTGCCGCCGCGACAGACACAAGAGACCTTGTGACCACAGCTACGAGCAGCCGCATCGACAATGGAGGTGGAGAACATGGTCCACTCGGACTCCATGTCTCCAACCTCCCCTGGGATCTGGGAGAAGCTCTCCCGGAGGTGGGAGTTGAAGACCTCGCTGACAGAGGGTTCCACCAGTCGTTCCCAGCAGACCCTCATGATACGTTTGGGCCTGCCAGGTCTGACCAGCTTCCTCCCGTCCCAGCGGATCCAACTCACCACCAGGTGGTGATCGGTCGACAGCTCTGCCCCCTCTTCACTCGAGTGTCCGAGACACGTGGGCCGAAGGTCAGATGATACGACTACAAAGTCGATCATCGACCTCCGGCTCAGGGTTTCCTGGTGCCACGTGCACTTATGGACAAAGAGTACCAAAAAAGAAAAAAAAAAAAATAGGACCACCACATATGGTGTCGCAATCAAAGGATATGGGTGATTCTTAGACTACGGGCACTTTTATGTCCCTTTATCATATTTTATGAAAAAAAGAAAAAAGGGGAAATTTCACACTTCTATAGTTATCTTTACAATGAAAGTGTTTTAAGAAATTTGTCCTAGTAGTCTACGATGACTTTTTCACCTTTTTTCAGCATCATTATATGCAAATATTGCCGTTTTGTGCTTGTCCCACACCCAGACTTATGATCTTCAATGATAAAAATGAATAGTAAACAAACGTTTTTTCTAATGTTTTAAAATATCTCTGAATAAAATATCAGTAAAATAATCAAAACATAATTGGGGTATTCAATGTCATACAACTGTTGTGATTTTTTTAAATGAAATGTAGTTGTCCCACACTATTGCCGTAATTTCCACCACAACAATAATGTCCCTTTAAAAAGTTTGTATGAAAGATTGTGTGGGTAGTTTCTATGGAGATAAACAGTAACATCAGAGCACATGTATATAGCACCAAATCACAACAAACAGTTGCCCCAAGGCGATTTATATTGTAAGGCAATGGTGTGGTGGAAATTACATTTACAAGGCCAATAGTGCCCGTAGTTAAAGAATCACCCATATACAAATATTTGTTCAGTTGAGAGCTGCAAAAACAGGAAAACAAAGGAAAATCCTTGAGCTTCCCAGCAGTTGTTACAAATCCATGAAAACAGAAGAGTGAGCCCGGCCACGTTAGGATGTAACTCAGCTTTCTGTGGGATTCACATGTTGATTATGGAAAAACCAGCCTCCTGGACTTCACGACAGAAACTCTGTCATCTGCAGTGGTGCAGACAAGCAGTGATCATATTGTAGTGTTAACGAGATGGCAACAACTCAAATAAAAATGAGAACAATATTTTACAGTGTTACGCTAGAAAAAATGAAGTCACTGACTACAGCTTAAAGGACAAATTTTTATAGCTAAATTTCTTTCTAATCTTCTTTCGGCTGTTCTCGTTAGAGGTCACCACAGCAGATCAATCGTTTCTATCGCACCCTGTCCTCTGTCACAACAACCACCTGCATGTCCCCCCTCAGCACATCCATAAACCTCCTCTTTGTCCTTCCCTCTTCTCCTCCTGCCTGGTGGCTCCATCCTCAGCATCCTTCTCCCTATATACCCTGGGTCCCTCCTCTGCACATGTCCAAATCATCTCAATCTCTCCTCTCTGACTATGTCTCCAAACTGTCCCACCTGAGCTGTCCCTCATTCACTCACATGTACTCCATCTTGCTCCTACTGACTTTCACGCCCCTTCTCTCCAGGGCATATCTCCACCTGCTTTCTACTTTCACTACAGATCACAATGTCATCTACAAACATCATAGTCCATGGAGACTCCTGTCTGATCTCATCTGCCAATGCATCCATCACCAATGTGAACAAGAATGGACTCAGAGCTTATCCTTGGTTTAATCCCACCTCCACCTTGAATGAATCTGTCATTCCTACTGTGCATCTCACCATTGTCACGCTATCCTGTGCATGTCCTGCACTACCTGCACATACTTCTCTGCCACTCCAGATCTCCTCATGTAATACCATGTCTCTTCTCTTGGCACCCTGTCATAAGCTTTCTCTAAATCCACACACACACTGTACCTCCTTCTGGCCTTTGCTATACTTCATCAGTATTCTCAGAGCAAACATTGCATTGTAGTGCTTTCTCAGCTTGAAACCATATGTTGCTCACAGATCTTCACCTCTTTTCTAAGCTTAGCTTCTACTACTTTTTCCCATAACATCATGCTGTGGCTAATCAACTTTATGTCTCTGTAGTTACTGCAGCAATGCACATCACCCTTGTTCTTAAAAATATGAACCAGCACACTTCGTCTCCACTCCTCAGGCATCCACTCACCAAGATTTTATTATACAGTCTGGTTAGAAACTCCACTGCCATCTCTCCTAGACATTTCCATGCCTCCACTGGAATGTCATCTGGGCCAACTGCCTTTCCAATCTTCATCCTCTTCATAGCTGCCCTCACTTCATCCTTACTAATCTCTTGCACTTCCTGATTTACTCTCTCCACATCATCCAGCCTTTTCTCACCCATTTTCTTCATTCATCAGCTCCTCAAAATAGACACACCACCTTCTCACCACACTCACCTCACTTGTCAAAGCATTACAATCTGCATCGTTTACCACGCCAATCTGCTACACATCCTTTCTAGCTCTGTTCCTTTGTCCAGCCAATCGGTACAAATCATTTTTGCCTTCCTTACTATTCAACTTCTTGTACAGCTCGCAATATGCCTTTTCCTTAGCTTTTGCAACTTCTCGTCACCTTATGCTGCATCTCCTTGTACTCCTGTGTACTTTCTTCATCTCTCCAACTATCCCAATTCTTTTTCACCAACCTCTTTCTCCTTCTGCTTTCCTGAACAGCTTCGTTTCACTACCAAGTCTCCTTGTCTTCCTTCCATTGTCCAAATGTCAAACCCAGTACCTTTCTGGCTGTCTCCCTCACTACAGCTGCAGTATTTTTACAGTTGTCCAAGCCTGTTTCCCCTCCATCCAGTACCACTCTCACCCGCTCACTGAATTTCACACAACAGTCTTCCTTCTTCAGCTTCCATCATCTGATCCTTTGTTGGGCTCTCACTCATTCACCTCTGAAATCATCCTACAAACAACCATCCTATGCTGTCTAGCTACGCTCTCTCCTGACACCAGCTTAGTCTCCAATTTCTTTAGTCTCCTACAAAGAATGTAGTCCTCCTGTGTGCACCTTCCTCCAGTCTTATGTCACCCTGTGCTCCTCCCTTTTCTTAAAGTAGGTATTCACCACAGCCATTTCCATCCTTTTTGCAAAATCAACTACCATCTGCCCTTCCACATTCATGTCCTTGATACCATATGTACCCATTACTTCCTCATCACCTCTGTTCCCTTGACTAACATGCCCACTGAAGTCTGCTCCTATCACCACTTTTTCATGTTTGGGCACACTCTCCACCACCTCATCTAACACACTCCAACAATCTTTTCTCCTTCATCTCACAACCTACCTGTGGGGCATATGCACTGATGATATTCATAATCACCCCTTCAATCTCCAAATTCACTCATCACCCTGTCAGACCCTCGCTTAACCTCCAACACACTCTTAACATACTCTTCCTATAAAATGACCCCAACACCATTCCTCTTCCTACCCACACCATGATACAACTTGAACCCACCACCTATGCTCCTGGACTTACTTCCCTTTCACTTGGTTTCTTGCACACACAATATGCCTACCTTTCTCATCTCCCATTATGTCAGCCAGCTCTTTCCCTTTACCAGTCATACTGCCAACATATACAAAGTATTGATTTTCACTTCCACCCTTCTAGTTTTCCTCTTCTCCTGTTATCTGTGGACACGTTCTTCTCCTCTTCTTCGCCCAACAGGATGCCGGTGGAAACTGGGCTCCTGCACTGCACTGGTGGCGGTCGTTGTTAACCCGGGCCTCGACCGACTCTGTATGGAAATCAATTTGTACTCTGCATTAATATGTTGACTTTTTTTTTTTACACCGGATGTCTTACCTGATGTAACCGTACTCATTTATGTGGGTTTGAGACCAGCACTCAGAGTGTACTGGCTGCACACCCCATGTGGCTGAGATTTGACAACTTTAAGGTTTACACCCTGCCTCCGTCTACCCTCATTTATCCAGGCTTGGGACTGGCACTCAGAATGTGCTGGCTGCACAGCCCATGTGGCTGAGTTAAATTTCTCTCTCATGTCAAGATATATTTATATCATCTGATATAACACCGTGTGTCTGCTCTCGCCATTATTAAAAGTAAATCAGCTTTATCATGTGAATTAAGCAGGGCAATATTTGTGGTCAAGTTAAGTTTGTGCTGAAAGCTCTTCTGTGGATCAATTAAGAATCCAACCTTTCAAAACATGCAAATTTACATCTATAGCTGTCTGAAGCACTGAGCAGGCACCATGTGTCATGTTAATACCATTACACCATGGATCTCAAAGTCAGAAGTCTAACATGAAGGTTGAATCACATATCATTGTCTAAAATATATTAATGACCATATCTCAGGAACTAGGTGAAATACTGAAACGCAGTTTTATGCACAAGCTTCTACACTGCTGGGGACAACAAATGTAGACCCTTGAAGTCAGTTAAGTGACATGTCATCAAGCAGAATTTCAAAAACTTCACCATATGCCTTATTATAATCAGGAATTGTCCCCAGTGAGACCACCGGTCATGATGATGATCTAGGAGCTTTCAGACAATCAGCATCTAATGTTCTGATTTAGAAATTCACAATTACTCATATTCACTGAAATGTTTTGTTCCAGACTCACCCGCAAACACAGACTTCCTCTAGACACGCATGCCTTTCAACTGACCACCAGTGGGCACTACAATCTACCAGTTGTTAGAGTGCCTTAAGTCAACTTAGAACAAGGCGCCATTTCGGTTCCAACTTACGTTTTCAACATTTTATTAAATCATTTAATCAGCAGGGGTGGTGGCCAAGTGGTTAATGCGCTTGGTTTCAGTTCAGAAGGTTCCGGGTTCAAATCCCACCCCTGCCACATTTCTCCATGTAATGTGGAGTTGCGTCAGGAAGGGCATCCGGCGTAAAACTTGTGCCAATTCAACATGCAGATCCACTTTGGATTTGCTGTGGCGACCCCGAGTGCAAACAAGGGAGCAGCCGAAGGGACTTACTTATTAAATCATTTAATCACATACAGCAACACGTCCAGGTACAGGTGCTATCAAAATAAATTTAAAAATAGTTAAGCTATCAAATTTACATGAATTTACAATTGATGATGACTTATTAATTTAAAGCCTGAGTTATGCAGCTGCCACTCTGTAACTCTGTGTCATGCAATGATGTGTGTGCCAGTTTTATAGTTCTCCTTCTCTGGATTATGCTTTATTATGGACTAACTTGACCCCCAACAAGCTTTTCTTTCTACGATCATCACCTCCAAATCAAATGGTAAGCTGTACCATTTTCTCTTATCGACTTGGTGCTGTAAAGTTGCAGACGTTTCTGATCCATTTGTGATCACCGTGTGCACTGCAAAAACTATTATAATATGATGTCAGACGAAGAGTGAAAGCAGAAAAGTGCCAAATCACAGCCTTTTGTGTCTGATTTAAACAGGTGCACATCAGGCTGCAGGTCCGAATCTGAGCACAGTGTGAACTGGTCGGGTTTTAATCACAGAAATATCTCCGGTCCCACTTTCCTCAAATCGGCGAGAGTCAGAGTGCTGAACTTTAATTTGTACTTCTGTTACTGTGCAAGTCCAGACTGGTCTGGGTTTTTAATGGAAATACACTGTGATCAGACAGGCCATTTTATCCGATGTGAGCGAAAAATCAGTTACACAAAATCCGTTAAACTGTGTTTATTACATGGAAAAAACAAAAACATTGGGACTTTTTTGTCCGGTGACTGCGAGTATCTGGTTTATACGATGACGGTTTAGGTGAGTTTTCCTGTACATGGGACTGAACAATAAATTTACCTCACACCTTTTTTTTCGACTCATGTCGCCACTCTTTCGAATCAAGTAGGAACAGCGACCTCTGGTGGCGCAGTTGGAAAGTCGTTCCCAGTTCCTGTCAAATGCAGCTACATGACCCCTTTAAGTACACAATGACAGCACTGGAAAGTTTACCTTGTAAACACTTCTGAATGTCACATGCTTGTTTCTGGCACGGATCTTTCTTCGGCATACTTGAGAGCAAAACCTACAAGACGATATAAAAGTGCTCCGCTCGTTTATATGCGCTCCACAGCACCACGAAAAACACCCTACCCTTAAGGCGCTGGGTCAAAAATCAGCCGAAACTAAGCCTCCCTTTTGACGGTTCATTTCAGACTTTTTTTTTTTTTTTTTAAGCGAAAAAGGTCGTTTGAAAGATAGCTAGCTCCTAATACTTCCTATGACAGGCAATGTTTTGACGACGTGACAATGACACAGCCAATGAGGTGTTTGGAATGTGCAACAGAAATATTTGGGCTACAGCGACACCTGGTGGTTTATTGGCAAAGTGCGTAACAATAAATACAAGGAAGTGAGGCAGTTTAAAAAATAAGTCTTGTTTTTAAAACGGTGAAAACCTCCTGATCTTTATCAGTAAGTCAAATTTCACTACCAATTTTTCGAGATGCATCAAAAACAATGCAGGCAATGTTACAGTGTAATTACACTTTATTAATATGATTATAAGTATTAACAAAACAGTATAAATTAGATTTCTCAAACCAGTACATCACATGAATACATAAAAGATGAAACTCTCTACAACCTAAACCAACTACTTTACTGAACATATTGAAATGCTGAAGGAAAAAGACAACAAAGAACAAAAAAGATAATAAAAAGATGCCTCATGCATACTTGTTTATAGTTGTGTTTTTCCCAATTGTTACAATATGACAGAGACAAAAAGAGCCATATACAGTGTATCCAGAAAGTATTCACAGTGCTTCACTATTTTCCACATTTTATATTACAGCCTTATTCCAAATTGGAGTAAATTAATTTTTTCCTTCAAAAATTCTACTCACAACACCCCATAATGACATGGAAAATTTTTTTTTTTGCAAATGTATTAAAAAGAGAAAAAAAAAATCCTGAAATCACATGTACATGAGTATTCACACCCTTTGCTCAATACTTTGTTATTGCACCTTTGGCAGCAATTACAGCCTCAAGTCTTCTTGAATATAATGCCACAAATTTGGTGCACCTATATTTGGGCAGTTTGCACCATCTCTCAAGCTCCATCAAGTTGGATGGGGAGTGTCGGTGCACAGCCATTTTCAGATCTCTCCAGAGATGTTCAGTCGGATTCAGGTCTGGGCTCTGGCTGGGCCACTCAAGGACATTCACAGAGTTGTCCTGAAATCAGTCCTTTAATATCTTGGCTGTATGCTTAGGGTCACTGTCCTGCTCAAAATGAACTGTAGCCCCAGTCTGAGGTTAAGAGCACTCTGGAGAAGGTTTTCATCCAGGATGTCTCTGTACATTTATGTTTCCTTCAATCCTGACTCATATCCCAGTTCCTGCCACTTAAAAACATCCCCACAGCATGATGCTGCCACCACCATGCTTCACTGTAGGGATAGTGCCTGGTTTCCTCCAAACATGACGCCTGGAATTCACATCAAAGAGTTCAATCTTTGTCTTGTCAGACCAGAGAATTTTGTTTCTCATGGTCTTATAGTCCTTCAGGTGCCTTTCGGCAAACTCCAGTCAGGCTACCATGTGCCTTTGACTAAGGAGTGGCTTCCCTCTGGCCACTCTACCATACAGGCCTGATTGATGGATTGCTGCAGAGATAGTTGTCCTTCTGGAAGTTTCTCCTCTCTCCACAGAGGAATGCTGGAGCTCTGACAAAGTGACCATCAGGTTTTTTGTCACCTCGCTGACCAGCTCCAGGAAGAGTCCTGGTGGATCTGAACGTCTTACATTTACAGTTGATGATGGCCACTATGCTCATTGGGACCAAAAATATTTCTGTAGATTTGTGCCTCAAGATAATCCTGTCTCAGAGGTCTTAAGACAATTTCTTTGACTTCAAGATTTGTTTGTGCTCTGACATGTCAACTGTGGGACCTTATATGTAGACAGATGTGTGCCTTTGCACATGTCCGATCAACTGAATTTACCCCAGGTGGGCTCCAATTAAGCTGTATAAACATCTCAAGGATGATCAGTGGAAACAGGATGCACCTTAGCACAATTTTGAGCTTCATGACAAAGGCTGTGAAAGGCTACATGTGATTTCTTAGTTTTTTAATTTTATTTTAATTTGCAAAAATCTCAACTTTTTTCACATTGTCATTATGGGGTATTGTGTGTGTGGGTGAATTGGTGCAGAGATGGTTGTCCTTCTGGAAGATTCTCCAGATTTGTGCTTTGAGACAATCCTGTCTCGGAGGTATACAGACAACTCCTTTGACTTCATGCTTGGTTTGTGCTCTGACATGTACTGTCAGCTGTGGGACATTATGTGTAGGCAGGTGTGTGCCTTTCCAAATCATGTCTAATCAACTGAATTTACCCCAGGTGGACTCCAATTAAACTGTAGAAACATCTCAAGGATGATCAGTGGAAACAGGATACAGCTGAGCTCAATTTTGAGCTTCATGTCAAAGGCTGTGAATACTTATCTACATGTGATTTCTTAGTTTTTTGATTTTAATAAATTTACAAAAATCTTTTAAAAAGGTTTTTCATGTTGTCATTATGGGGTATTGTGTGCAGAATTTTGAGGAAAAAAGGAATTACATTCAATTTGGAATAAGGCTGTAAATAAATGTGGGATATGTGCAGTGCTATGACTACTTCCTGGATGCACTGTAACTGTATCCAGGTCATGATTGTGAAACACGATTCCTTCTCCAAAGCAGCAAGAGTAAAAATCAGCTTAGTGGATGTGTCCATGTATGTCACCACTTTCATCTGAGTGTATCATGAGATCTTCGGTTTTAAACACCTGATTAAAGAAAGAAAATAATATGCAGGGACATTAGTACACTGTTTATGGAGACACCTTCTTGTTTTGACACTGCAGTTAAGACTTTTGCCAACCTTTGGTCTTGGCCTTAACAATGAACTGCTTGCTCTTCTTCTCCAGGGCATTGGAGGCTGTGCAGGTGTATGTTCCAGGGAGCAGAGATGAGGAGGTAAGGACAGCTTCATCCACCACCTTCTCCTGTGTGGGATGGGGGGATTGCCAGCTGTACACAGGTGTGGGATTCCCAGAGGCCGTGCAGTTTAAGGTGATTTCAGCACCCATTATATGGTCCACAAGTTCTGGTTCAGGATTAAGGAATGTTGGTGGATCTAGAAAAACCAACAAAATGTTCGTATCATTATAGTATACTTTTGAAAGTATGTGCTAAATATGACTGGATATTATATATTATATTATATTACTGCACAGACTGACTTCAGGGGCGTAACCAGAAAAAAGCCTTTTTTGGGAGTGGGTTGGGGAGGGGGGGTTTACAACTTTCAAAATTTGCAGAAGTGTGCAAAGTCACTGCGGGAATCCAGAGATCAAATGTCCAGACTTTTTATGCATTTCAGAGAAATTCAAACCTAACCCAAATGTTTAAGAGAACATAATTAGCAAGAACTTCATTCGGAATGTAGACGATCATGGCGCCCCCCTGGTGAGTTTCAGGAGTGCAAAATCCATTGAATTTGTCTATATTCTCTTACTGTGCAAAACAAAGCAGTTCATTAAATGTTTCAGGTGTTTCAAAACAATGAAACATTTTTGAAACAGTTGCATTTAGCATTTCAAACATTTTGAAAATGAGTTATGCAACACTGACTATTTTTCTAGCATAATTGTTCTGTGGATCCCTCCTAGATGTCACTATCGTATGCAGTTTTGGCAAAGTAACTTTGGAAAGTTACTTCATTAGTTACTTAATACAGTTATATTTTACAGTTACTTCATTAGCAGCTGCGGGCAACTTGTCGGCAGCTGCTGAATGTAAATCAAGTAACTCATAATCTAATTTGGTTATTTTTAAGATTTAGTACTCAGAAAAGTAACTATTAGTTACTTTGCTGGTGAGTTACTTTGCCGATTGCTTAATCTTAAGAGTAACCAAGTTAGATTACTAGTTACATTACTTATTAGTTGCAAGTTTTCAGCAGATTCTAATAAAGTAACTGTATAAAGCAACTAAAAAGTAACTAAAAAAAGTTACTTTCACAACACTGATCGTATGTTTGAGGATTGTAGACAAGTTAATTATTTTCTGTAATAACTTGTTCATTTGTGTGTGTGTGTGTGTGTGTGTGTTAGAAAACAAGTTTTATGGGTAGTTGGTTCACAGCTTTTGAAATCATAAATCACTTTTTCTGATGCAAATATTTAGCATTTTAAAACACTATTTTCTGAAATAACTGGTCAACATAGTGTTTCAAGCATTTTAAAGCAGTGAACTGTTCATTTCAGGGGTTTGCTTTTCAAAAGTGAAATGATTTATAAGACCAAAGAATCCCCATAATCTACTCCATGCTACTATTACAGTGTTTTAATCATTTTCATACAGCGAATCATTTTCTAAAACAATTGCCTCATTTACTGCTTCGAATGTTTCTATTTGGTCAGTCATTTTCTGAAACAGTTCATTTAGTTTTTCAACTTTTCAAAACAGTTCATTTTTTTTTTAAACTGCAGGTTAATTTAATGTTGAGTACTTTGAAATATTGAATATATTCAGTAGCAGTTATATTGTGCTTCAAAACAATCATTTTGTGAAGCAATTTCTTTTTTCTTTCTTTGAGAATTTTAAGAGAGTGAATCAATTTCTGAATAAATACACACTGTCCACCTAACTATTGCATCACTGTGAGCATTTTTGGTTAACAGAGTCATTTCCTGAAGCCATTGTTATGCTTAGATGAAGCATTTATAAACAGTGAACTGTCTGCTGAAGAAATTGTTTCTTTTAGTTTTGCGAAACAGTGAATAATTTTCTGAGGAAATTCCTTGTGTTGCATATTTTCCCCCTCTCATCACTACATGTAGAGTATTTCATGATGAGAACCTTTATGACTCACAGTACACGGAGACATGAAGAAGCTCAGAGGTGACTGCAGGAGGAGGTTGTGGTCCTTCTGGTCCCAGTTCGAGCTCTGCGACGCACCTGTACTGTGCCCCGTTGTCGGCTCTTGTTGGCGTGACCAACAAGATGGACGAGACTTGCACAGGTGAAGATGGCGTGAGGTCTGAGAAGGAATGGTTGTAGACCTCAGTGTGTCCTCTGTACCACCTCAGGGTGAGGTACTGGACAGGAGCAATGTTCTGAACCTCACAGAGCAGCTGGTACGCTTTTCCTTCCACCATGGGGCCAGTGTGGTTCGCAGATCTAATGGAGATGCTATCTGGAGTTTCTAAACAAATGATACACATGGATGATCTGGATTAATCAAAAGCATCATGCATGTGGATCTCCAGCTCTAGACCAACTCACTGTAGAGGACGAGGTTGAGTTTCTCCTCGCACTGGCGTGGAGCAGTGAAGAAAACCCCGTAGCAGATGGGTTCCTCTATCCAGTCGATGAGGCTGTCCACCTTCCACTGGACGGACAGGTCCTGCTGTGTGTGTGAGGCGCCGATGGATGAGTCCCACCCTAGGACCCGTACTGGCCGAGCGGCTTCACAGGTGACCGAGACGGGCTCACCAAACCCCACCACAACCCTGGAGGGCTTGATGAGGAGGCAGCAACCATCACCTGACACTGAGACACATCATCATCGTCATCATCATCATCGTGATCTGCTGCTGAAGGCATCCTGTTACAAACTAAAGACTAGAACAAACGTCTTCTACGCGGGACACAGATTCAAGCAAACTAATCCTTTGTGATTCAGTGACACAGTGTGGCCTCCACCTTTCATCAGCTGGGTCTGTCTGTACTGGAACCACTTCATCCTTGACTAACACAAAACCCTTACATCATGTTTCATCAATACTGGCTCCAAACTGTTGGAGTAAAAATAGTTATGACCTTGGAGTTGCCAATTTAAGGTCACCAAGGTCAAAACTCAGAAGCAAATCGAAAGGTGATATATGACTTCATATTCGTGTTTAAGAGCAGCCATGTGTTATATCTTTATCCGATTCTTCAAAAGAGCCATTTCACTAAACACTGGGCCAAAATTTTGATCTTGGTGTGTGACTGTGACTTTTAAGATTTTTTTATTTTATTTTTGTATTTTATCCCCCCCCCCCCCCCCCAAAAAAAAAAATCAAATCATCTTATTGTTGGCCAACCCTCAGTCATTCCAGCAAGTATGTACCAAATTTAATATTCACACGGTAAAAAAATACGCCCTCATATTATATATATATATATGCACACACACACAAATATAAATGCAACACTTCTGTTTTTTTTCTCCCATTTTTCGTGAGTTGAACTCTAGCATCTAAAACATTTTCTATATACACAAAAGGTCTATTTGTCTCAAATATTGTTCCAAATCTGCCTCAGTCTGCGTTAGTGAGCACTTCTCCTTTGCAGAGATAATCCATCCCACCTCACAGGTGTGGCATATCAAGATGCTGATTAGACAGCGTGATTATTGCACAGGTGTGCCTTAGGCTGGCCACAACAAAAGGCCACTTTGAAATGTTCAGTTCTGCTTTTTTTTTTGGGGGGGGGGGGGTGTCAGAAAAGCATTCAGTATCAAGTGTGACCACCATTTTCCTCACACAGTGCAACACAACTCCTTCGCCATCGAATGAGAGAATTTTCCCCACTCAGTTTGGTTACGACGACAAACTGTGGTCAGTCGGAGAACCCAATGGGTACGACGAGTACATTAATGTGCTTTCCTGAGACGGTTTCTGACAGGTTGTGCAGAAATTCTTTGGTTCTGCAAACCGATTGTTGCAGCAGCTGTCCGGGTGGCTGGTCTCAGACGATCTTGGAGAGGACCATGCTGGATGTGGAGGTCCTGGGCTGGTGTGGTTACACATGGTCTGTGGTTGTGAGGCCGGTTGGATGTACTGCCAAATTCTCTGAAAAGCCTTTGGAGACGGCTTATGGTAGAGAAATGAACATCCAATTCACAGGCAACAGCTCTGGTGGACATTCCTGCAGTCAGCATGCCAATTGCACACTCCCTCAAAACTTGCGACATCTGTGGCCAGCCTAAGGCACACCTGTACAATAATCATGCTGTCTAATCAGCATCTTGATATGTCACACCTGTGAGGTGGGATGGATTATCTCGGCAATGGAGAAGTGCTCACTAACGCAGATTTAGATAGATTTTGAACAATATTTGAGACGAATAGGTCTTTTGTGTATGTAGAAAATATTTTTGAGGTCAACTCATGACCTGTGTTGCATTTATCCTTTTGTACAGTGTGCAAATCCATGACAAACCCAGTGTTTCTATAGTTCCGATGTGCACTTTTTCAGTATATGTGGTATGGATATTTTTAATTTCCATTTGTAGAATTCATATTTAGTAGACTGCTGCAGTTTATTCATTGGGGCCTAGTCATTTTATAAGCATTCATGCTTTGAATTACAGGGGTTAGGGTTAGGGTTGAGACCCCCCCCCCCCAAAAAATAAACAAAAGCAACACTTTTAGTCCATGAGCCAGTTATGAATTTTGACCTAATCGGTTCCACTTAAGGGGAAAAAAAACGACACTTAAAATCCAGCCTCAGTGCATGATGGCCTACACAAAAATGTATGATAGCCATCCCAGGGTGGTAGCTGTAGCCAGGTAGGAGTCAATGAAGAATTACACAGAGGTCAAACTTTTAAAATGCTCCAATCATGTTGCAAAACTATATCACATTATTTGAGTTATGTGGTAAAAACAGCAAAAATGGTGACAAAGGTCAATTTCAGTTTGTACAGGGGTCAAAAGTTAAAGTTGCTCCAATTTCAGCAAAAAATTATGTAAATTATTGGTTGAAATAAAAGGATCAATAAATGGAATAGTTGTGATTGTGTTGAATTTTACTTTGTCTCCAAAGTAAAAGGTCAAACAAGGTCAACATCTATTGAATTCTATGACATGTGACATGTTACCCTGTAACATAACTAAGCATGACAGATGGTGCAAACCTTTCCTTTTTAGAACCCTATTAACCCAAACAATAATTTTCATAATTTTTTTTACTAAAATTAGAGCAACTTTAATATTTGACCCCTGTACAAACTGAAACTGGCCTTTGTCACCATTTTTGCTGTTTTTAGCCCATAACTCCAGAACATTCCATCATAGTCCAAACTGTACCTTTTTGGAATCGTTATGATCAGACAAGTAATGTGATATAGTTTCCAAAATGATCGGAGCATTTTTAAACTTTGACCTGTGTGTAATTGTTTATTGATCCTTACCTGGCTACAGCTGCCACCCTGGGATGGCCATCATACATTTTTGTGTAGGCCACGATACACTGAGGCTGGATTCTAAGTGTCGTTTTTTTTTTGTTTGTTTTTTTCACCTTAAGTGGTACAGAAAACCTGCTTGGCCCGTGGACTATTTGGGAGGTTGAAAACATTTATATATGTATCCTTTGTACCTTGTAATTGTTTATTTCAGGTCTAGAAGACTGAATACAATTCAATACAATTTCAGAAACCCATAAAGTCGACCATACCATTTCTTAAACTTAGCTGAAGCTCAATCTATTTGCCTCCCTCCCATCAATGCAAAGATTCATTTACATCTATGATCCAGTGTGTGGCACAAGCCAAAGAATACTCCCATAGACTAATGTAAATAGTCATTATTGTATTATGTCAAGCGTCAATGGATGAATGCCAATGTTAGCTAGTTTCTAACGTTTGCCTGAAGATACGTTTTAAGTAACTTCAGCTAACATTTGCTGTTCCTACAGTAAAATTAGCTGCCTAATATTAGGTAAGGACTCCCTCTTATTGTGTAATTCACACTCTGGAAACAACAGTAAAAGTCAAATGAGTAAATGTTGTTTTATCAGTAGCCCATGGGTAACTAAGCAAATGTGGGGGGAATAAAGTTTGCATGAAAATTAAAGCACATTATTAAGCTGTGCGGTGACAATCCAGACATACTGTTGCTTCTTCTTTCGGATACTCCTGTTTTTGCATGCGGTTGCCACCATGGTTCTAATATGGACATGTTGATTTGACGTTTTATGCCTGATGACCTTCCTAAAACAACTCCAGATGTACACAGAGAAAAGGGCCCAGGTGGTCTTGAACTACAGACACTACAGACCTTGTGTTTGGGGGGAAGTAAGCATGCCACCCGCCTGCACCACCAGACGTGCATCAACTAGATCAATTGCTTTATATATTACAAAATAGAGCCTATTTAGTGTTTGATTTAAATACAAAATAGGCCAATTTACAAGCAAGCACGCTGTTGTTAGAGTTAAACCTCCTTCCCAACAACATACTTTACAGATAAATTCATAAAGGTCGACAGTAAACGGCGAGTCTGTGGTCATTTTAATTAATACAACCCCGAGTGAGTGTTTGGGAAGCACCTTTTGGCACTACGCACGTGTTATATAAACTACATTTGAATATAGGTCTACCCTTATAAAAGCCTAGGTTACGCAACACAAATCCACAATGAGAGTTCAGCATTCAAAAGGGGACATAAACTTATACTTCTGATGTGCCAATTTCTTGTTCTCACTACTCTGTATCACAAAGAGGCAACAGCTTTAAATTGCACAACTTACCTGAATAAATCATGCAAAGAACCAGAGCCCATTCCCGAAAGTTGTTTCCCATGTTACTTTTGCAAGCGAGATGCCGGGTGAGCGATGGGGGGAAAAAAACCCAACTTGTCCAGGCTTGGCGACTCTGCAGTGAACTGTGTCAGAACAAAAGGGCCTCCTTCATCCAGGCTGACTTTGGGGGGGCGGGGGGTTAATGTGAAAGAGGGAAATCCAACAGGTGGTAGGCCTCTGAAAAAATAAAAAACAGTCCCCCCCTTTGTACTGTGAATCTATAAGAGGAATTAATGGCCTATAAAGCGCCAAGGTCTGAATTGTAGTTAAGATATAAAAACCAATTCACATTTCAGAAGCAACATCTCTCCACATACATCGATTCCATTAAAATGGCCCATCTGAGCTGTATTATGCTTAGATCGATTCAGGAGGTTGTTTTTAGGAAATACTCTACATTCCAGTCGTAGGTGTAGCTGTCACACTGCTTCCAAGTCACGGATTTATTCATTTATTTTTTATCTCCATAAACAGAACGTATGTGATTAAAAAGCTGATTTTCAGTTTTGGTTACGCTCTCGTCTCCCATTGCCTTTTTGGACTCTTCGTAAAACCTCAGTGGGCAGGAGGCTCACGCTGTGACCAGAATGCTACACAGGGTATCAGCTGTGACCACAAGTTCAGAGAGAAAGTAATCGGCTGCTTATTGGTGGACAGACCAGAGCGCAGCTGGGAATTCCAGTGTACATGTATTTCACTTTGAATAAGATGACAGCTGTCTGCAGATAATGTGCCACGGTTGTGCATGTCTCAAACACAACTCTGCCAAATTGTGCAATATTTTGAAAGTCAAAAGTGGACAGAGGTATTTCTGAGGAGATAAGAGACTGAACATGAAGGTTTGGTTTAAAACAGTATATTGGCAAAAGGAGGCAAGATTACAAAAACTTTTTTTAACATTCACTTGGATCAGCTCTAATTAGTATGGCAGGCCTAACTGTGTATAATGAGGGAGAAAGAGGGGTTGACAAAAGGTTGGAGGGAAACGCGTCAAAGACATCTCAATCAGTTTTCTGACGTGGAAATGTTAGCTAAATTAAATGGGTTTGTGGGGGGAAAACTGCACATGGAAAAATACATCAACATTTACAATTATTTTCTGTTTTTAAGGTGAATTATGGAGTTTTTTTTTCCAGTAACATCTAGCAGTGAGGTTTCAGATTGTAACCAAACCTGGCCCCTCCCCTTCCAAGTGTGCACACGTGTGTGCGCACACTCACAACCAAGTATTCTGTCTTTGCTGAAACATATACAAAAGACAACAAGGCTGACCAACCTATCTGTATGACATACTGTAAAGAAACACAGAGATAAAAGCTCTTCTACAGGAGCAGATTGGACAGACTCTAAATGCTGCTAGCAAGTGTTGTGCTATTATCACTGTACTGGTGCAAGCCTGTTGTATAATGTCATCAAAACAAAACTGTTTTGTCTTTTTACAAAAGCAGGCCAATGCTTTTCTGCCAAGGAGGAGGAGAAAAAAAAGGAAATCTCCACAAAAACAAAATATAATTAAAAACTATGTGGAGATGGACACGTTCAGTAGCAAGCTACTGTTACTCAAGTTCAGCCAGTTATTTTATTTTTTCCCCTCAATATGTTAAACTGAGTTTTTGCACAATGTTGAGCACGTTCTTGTTTGGCTTGATGACCTTCAGAAGATAAAATTTTGTTAGTCATAATGGTGTGGTGGGAGCTGGTCGTTTGTTGGCATTAGCCAATTCCATGTTGTTAGCTGTACAATCAATTCCAGAATACAAACCGCAGTCCTCTCTACCTACACTGTAGAGGTGAAGACACTTGGGAGTGCTCATAAAGGCCACAGCCTATGTTAAGACAATGGGTTTTCCTGTGAAATGCTGTATGATTCCTTTACAGTTACATTATCCAGGCTGCTGTTGGCAGCTGAGAAAGCTGTGAAGACTCAGTTTTTGGGTGCAGTTACAAGCTGTTAACACAGACATTAGAAAGTGATTAAACAAAAACTTCATAATTCACCTTTAAAAGCTAGGCACCACTGAATTTCAGCTGTCACAGCAACAGGATACACACACACACACACACACACACAAAATACACTGTCCAAGAATTGTTACCGGTACATCAGACATTATAGTAACTCAACACTGGATTCTTTGGCTCATATTCAGGTCATTTGCATTGTAGGTACAATACAGAACACCTTTCAGTGCATAACATTTTGAAACAGTCTCCTTGCTTATGTATATGTGGCAAAATCATTTTACAGAACATGGCAGCAGCTGCTCATTCCCCCATACAAACACTCATTCATCATTTCACTCATAGCAGAAATACGTGATTGATGATTTGTGCCTTAACTATCGTAGTGTACAGTGCATCTAGGAAGTATTCACAGCGCTTCTCTTTTTCCACTTTTTTTTAATGTTATGGTTTTATTCCAAAGTGAATTAAATTTTTTCCCTCAAAATTCTACACACAATACCCCATAATGACAATGTGAAAAAGTTGAGATTTTTGCAAATTAAAATAAAAACAAAAACTAAGAAATCACATGTAGCCTTTCACAGCTTTTGTCATGAAGCTCAAAATTGTGCTAAGGTGCATCCTGTTTCCACTGATCATCCTTGAGATGTTTCTGGGTGATTCTTAGACTACGGGCACTTATGTCCTTTGATCATACTGTATGAAAAACAGAAAAAAGGGGAAATTTCACACTTTTATAGTTATCTTTACAATGAAAGTGTGTTAAGAAATTTGTTCTAGTAGTCTATGATGACTTTTTCACCTTTTTTCAACATCAATATATGCAAATTTTGCCGTTTTGTGCTTGTCCCACACCCTGACTTTTGATCTTCAATGATAAAAATGAATGGTAAAGAAATGTTTTTTCTAATGTTTTAAAATATCTCAATAAAATATCAGTAAAATAATCAAAACATAATTGGGGTATTCAATGTCATACAACTGTTGTGATTTTTTTTTTTAAACAAAATGTAGTTGTCCCACACTATTGCTGTAATTTCCATCACAACACTGTAATGTCCCTTTAAACAGTTTGTATGAAAGATTGTTTGGGTAGTTTCTATGGAGATAAACAGTGACATCAGAGCACATGTATATAGCGCCAAATCACAACAAACAGTTGCCCCAAGGCGCTTTATATTGTAAGGCAATGGTGTGGTGGAAATTACATTTACAAGGCCAATAGTGCCCGTAGTTAAAGAATCACCCTTCTACAGCTTAACTGGAGCCCACCTGGGGTAAATTCAGTTGATCGGACATGTGCAAAGGCACACACCTGTCTACATATAAGGTCCCACAGTTGACATGTCAGAGCACAAACAAAGCATGAAGTCAA